>NW_027176296.1:0-600000 GCF_023349555.1 Cebidichthys violaceus | reverse complement strand
ATTTTGATCGACATTCATGATCCACAGAGGATTATCCTTTGGTGATCTCTTGTCTTTTCCTTCTGATGCAAACAGCAGGTCAAGGTTTTCACGTATCCTGTGAAATATCTCTACAACCACCTCCCAAATGAAAGATTTGGTAATCCCATGATTTATCCCTTGCAACACCATGAGGTTCTTTTGTGGTTTTCACTTAAAAGTCTCAACAACAGTTGGGATGGATAGCCATGAAATGTAATTCAGGAATTTTGTAATCTTACATTTTTTTCTCTTTGGTGCCATCATCAGGTCAAAATTTCAATTTGTACATACATTGGTTTATGATCAAATGCCTGTAAAACTAACGTCATCACATCGGCCTCAGCTGTACTTTGTGTTTAATGCTAATTAGTACATTTTTGCATGCTGACTTGCTAAACTCAAATGGTGAACATGATAATCATTCTACTGCTGCGGCTGTAGACCCTTAAGCTGTGTCACAAATCCATACTACGTACTGTCATAACATACTGTTTTAGCAGTTGGTCTACGAATATCAACCTACTTAACAAATTAAAACAAACAGGAAATTATACAATATGTGTAACATTGGTTGTCAGTCAAACTGCGATTTAGGAATGTCAATGCAAATTAAAATTCACAAATAATCATCAAGATGTTTATTTTCTAAGACTACATACTTATTTTTTGTTTCAAAGCTGTTTTTGGAGTCTTTTTCCCTACAATTCATCCGAGTTATTTCCAAAATGAGTAGCACCTCAATTTCCTTTGTGCATTGCATTGTGGGAGTGCATGAATGGCACACTCAAAAATTGACAGATTTATTGTGCATGTCTGCTTCGACTATACTTGATTGTTCTAGTGTGTATCACACAATTTACTAAAAATCTGCTTAGAATTGGTATGGGTATGAGACGTTATGTTAGTGTTAGTCTTGTTTTTCCTTAGACTGTGCAGACCCCAGGTGGAAAACATCTTTTTTTTCCACACAGATAGTTGTGACTAATGCCCCCCCAAAAAGTTTATTAAATATAACTGGAGGGAATTGGCTGCTCAATGTGAGCTGGGAGGTAAGAGAAAATAGGAACAGGCCTTTTTTTTTAATTGGTATGACTCACCTCAGCCAATTTATCTTTTTGTGAACATGTTTTTGTTATTCTCGTCTCAGATTGTCTGATCTTATATTATTGTATAATTGTCTGTAAAGTGCTGTGGAATTAACTTTCAATTTTATCATTACAAACACATGAAAGCATGTAACAACGACAGCAAGTGAAAGCCCCTCTTATCCGTCTTTTTTAAACAATAAACTTTCCCTCGCAACAGGATATGATAGTGATTCCAACTGGCTCACCCCTTCCTGTATGGACTTTACGCTTGGCAAGCGGCCTTCAATTCTAATAAAGTCAATCAGATACCAAGCAAAAGTAAAGATGAATCATTCTATTTATAAGGAAAATGAGGTTTGGAGAGTTTATACCAAATCCTTAATATTTGTTGTCAATAGAAATGATAAATCCTGCAGTCAAAAAAAACTTTCTTTTGTGATTTCACAGAATCAGAAGCAAACAGATAATGCATAATGGTGTACTTCAATTAAATAATGGTTGCACATAAGGGTTGTTTTGGAACTAATAAAGGCAGATATTTCAAATGAGATGTAGGTTCATTTTTTGTCATCGGACCAGGAGATCTCATAGTCGCTGAAGGCACTCTTCAACTTCTCTGCAGACACAGAATGGTCTGCTTTACCAAACGCCTGAAAATGAATGACAAAGCATTAACATCATCACATTAAAAGTTTATCGAGTATTTATTGTAAGGTATAAATAGTATTTAATTCAACTTTTAATGCATTTCCAATTAAAGAAACTTACAGTAGACTCTCCAAACACCCTCAGTTTTTTCTCTTGGGTGTTGTGCTCTATCTTCCCTCCTCCGAGGCATTTACACTCCATCCCCAAGGCCTCCATAGCTGGATTGACCTTCTCAAATATGTGATCTGTAAATAATTCAAATAATTCCATCAATCAAAACGTACAAACTGGTTAAGTTACAGGATAGGACAGTCAAATAAACAACAATTTAAAGCATTGTACTGTCATTAATCTCCCATCTTATCTTTCAAAGCTGCTGCTTCCAATATTTGCAACACATAAGGTTGACAAGCATTGCATCAGCCTGATCTGTGCAGTTTATATGCACATTGCACGTCTACCCAAAATAACACGGCCCATTTTAATCTGCAGTAACGTTTCAGGTCTTGGTTTGCATGTTGTCACGAGCACTTGACCCACTTGACGGGCTACTCTGCAGCAAACTACAAGTTATGAACTTACTGTGATACTCTGCACTTTTTGTGCCCCGGACTATGTCTTTGTGAACATCGCTATCTTTCACTTTCACTCTCAGCAGAATGTACTTAAAGGTTCCCTCTGGATCAATCTCAACAACGGGGATTTTCGCCAGAGCGTCTGCCATTGTGACTGTGGCTTTAGTCAAAGCACCGGAGACTCTCAGACCGTTCAGAGGTCTGCAGACGACAGACAACATGGTGCGTTCTCACTAATGCCTTTATTTGGGACGTCTATTTCCTGTCTTAAAGGGACAGATCACTTTGCAACCTTGTCGCCGTTACTGTTAACGATAATGCGCGCTGGTGACCCCACGTGGCAACAAGATGGAACCGTTAGAATTGCACAGCCCTCGAAACCCAGAAATAATGTAGTCAATATACTACAGATTGGTCCACTGCAACTTACATGTACCAACCCAGTTAATAGCAAAGGGAAGAGATCAACAATATGTGTCATGTTGGCAAGACTATTTTCACCCTTTTCTTTTATCTTTCTGTCTGATTTGTTATTTCCTGTAGCCAGAGAAGATTTTCCGCTACTGTCTATCAGGAAGGTCAGAGTCAAAGTTGGTAGCGATGTAGTTCTTGATTCAAGATCACTTCACCCGACAACAGTTTCTGCCACAAGTACTTGAACCTCTGGTTGCCAGATGGTCCCTCACACCAGTAATCCATCGTGCGGCCTTCAAACACAAACCTCTCCTTTCAGGCTTTATCATGCCAGATAAGACAGTGGCGTTATATCATTCCAGTAGTCTATAACAGCAATAGTAATGTGGTAATTCTCACATAAAGGGATTTGCCTCAGCCCGCTTCTGTAATGCATGATTATTTCAAGGAATAAATCTGTGACCGGGCCCTAATCAGCTCACCATGATCCATATAAGCATCTGTTTAAGATGTTCTAATCAAAGCTGAAACTGAGTCTCTCCCTTGGGTCTTGTTCAGTATAAGTTCATTAGTAATTGGTTTATATTGTTTTTCAGGGGAAAGGGTAGATTAAGAGGTGTCAAGCAACAGCGGCTACTATCCAGTGCCTCGGGTCAGACAGGAAGGATATGAACTGTCACTTCTGGAAACACAGGCAGCCAGCAGACGCCTCTGCTCCTGCACACGTTTCCTGTCTCTGGACGCTCATAAAAAAAATAGTAAAGTGTTTGTTTGCTGCAATTGCATTGTTTTTTTTCCCCTTTCCTTTTTTTTGATGAGCACATCCTTTGACATCCTTTGAACCGTGAAAAGCCAGTTCCAGTCTATCTATCGTCTTCAGGCACATTTTGTTCTAATATTAGGCATCACCCGGAATTAGTCAACATGCACACTCATGAAGCTTGCACTTTTCTTTGCTTTCATTTGGTGGCAATTATTTAAAAGGTTCAAATTCAAATAAGAGGAAACAGCGAAGATATCTCTCTCAGACACTTATCAGCTCACAGGATTTCACAGCTCCCGAAACAATTTCCCTCTGAGCCGCCCCTCACCTCAGTATGTGTGCTGAGTGCTATTATGCTTTCCCCAGGAAACTTATCACTTTTCTTCATGCTATTTATTTTCTTTGCTACGTGTGCGCTAATTTGTCAAATTTTTGGGCACATTAGTTCATTATCAGTACAGCACAATTTTAGGCATGTATTTAGAGCCTTTACTTACAGTAAGTAAAAGCACTAATAAAGCTATGTGAAGTACTCTTTAATACATTACAAGTTAAAGTCCTGTATTGAGAATTGTGCTAAAGTCAAAGATGTTATTATTATCTAAATGTAATTAAGTATCAAAAATAAAACTAGAATTGCCCCTGTCAATGTGCACGATTGTTGTAAAATATACATTGTTTAAGTATTATTAGTGATTTAATGATGTAACTGCTGAGCTGGAGCTATGTTTAACTGAGTAGTTTAATCTAAATCAATACGTCACATTTTGTAAGTTCAGCGTATGTTTGGATGAAAATGGAAATCTTAAAAACAACACGTAACTATAGAAGTCATATGTTGTGTAAAAAGTATATTTCCCTCTGAATTGTAGTGGAGTAGAAGTAAGGTATCATAAAATAGAAATACTCAAGTATAGTACAACTTTGTACTTAAATGCAGTACTTGAGGAAATACTTTCTATTGTTATACTAATGATAAAAATACTAATATTAAAACGAAGGATTTGTTTTGCGTCAGAGCAAAAAAAAAAAAAGAGAGAGGGGAAGTTTCCAAGGACCCTGGTGGAATGGGGCAGTAGCGGTGGGAGGTGGGAATTTCCACTGAATAGCTCACTTTTGATGAGAGCTTCCAGGAAAAGTGGACCAGACCGACGAAGAGTATAAAAGCAGGCACCTCTGCACATAAAAGTCAGAATCATCTCATCCTCAGACGTGAAGAGACTAAAGAAATACTACTGAGTCTTTTGTTGGTTATCACATATACCACTTAAAATGGTAAGTGGACAAATCAATTTAAATACAGTTCTCTTTAGTGCAAATTCCTTCATTGCTGTTTGTGGTCAGTGATACATGTAGGGTTTCAAATTATCTTAATTGATCTTTTTTACTTATTCTTACAGGAGTTCTGCAGACCTAAGACCTCATGGATCGGCTTGACCTTTCTTTGCTCAAGTATGTAACTCTAATGTCAACAGAATCTTTAGCATCCCACTTTCAACTTGTGTTTTATTCTATGTAACTTTTTCTTTTTTTTTAATCATAATTATTACTCTAACATCTAATTTGTATCTCTCTCCTCCATCCTCAGTGATGTGCACATGGACTAGTGTAGAGTGCTGGTCCTACAACTACTCTAGCACCACCATGAATTGGACGGAAGCCCGAACCTGGTGCCAGAAGCACTACACAGACATGGTGGCCATCCAGAACCAGGAGGAGATCGGGCATCTCAACAGCTGGCTGCCCAAGCAACCCTCCTACTACTGGATTGGAATACGCAAGGTCAACAATGTCTGGACCTGGGTAGGAACCAACAAGACTCTGACAGTGGAAGCAACCAACTGGGCAAAGGGCGAGCCAAACAACGGCAAAAAGAAACGGATTAGTACAGTGGGCGAGGATTGTGTGGAGATGTACGTTAAAAGGGATTTGTACCCCGGAAAATGGAATGATGAGAGGTGTGGAAAATTGAAGACCGCTCTTTGCTACACAGGTGAGCAAAAGTTAGGGATTTAAGAGCTGCTCATTTAAGCTGTCTTATTTTTGTTTGTTAAGAGTGAATCTATTGATTTGACTCTTTGTAATTACTTTTTGATGGGTTTATGCAAGTTATATGAACGTACTACTTCTTTCTCCAGCTGCCTGTAAGGACGACTCGTGCCGCTATGGAGACTGTGTAGAAACCATCAACAGCCATGAGTGTGCTTGCTTTGAGGGCTTTTTCGGAGAGAGGTGTGAGCAAGGTAAGAAAATACAATTATGTTGTAATTGTTTTAGTTTGCATTACTTTAAGTCGCTTACAGCCAGGACCTGATATCTAATTGTGTCTTGTTTTCTTTGTTGACAGTTGTCCAGTGTGACAAAGAGGTGGTGACCGTTCCATATAAAGGAAGTGTAGATTGCATTCATAAGTATGGAAACTTCTCTTACGACTCCTTGTGCCAGTATTCATGCGAGGAAGGATACCAGCTGAGTATGTCAAGACCCCTGACGTGCACTGCCTCCAAAGAGTGGTCCGAGCAGCCTCCTACATGTGAATGTGAGTTGAGGTGTATTGTAAAGCTGCACAAAATAAGTAAAGTGATGTGATATTGACCAATCTTTGTTTCAAGTCATCATATTGAGAGCAATGATGGAGCCCGCTGTAATGTGTTTCCTGTCGTCCACAGTGGTCCAGTGTCAGGTGCTGTCAAGTCCAGCAAGAGGATCCATGAAGTGCTCCGATCCTCTGGGCTCCTCCAGCTACCAGTCCACCTGTGTGTTTACCTGTGATGAAGGCTACGTACTCGCTGGTTCCCCGTCTAACACCCTGCAATGTGAAGCCTCAGGAATTTGGAATGCTTCACAGCCGTTTTGTCTCGGTACACCGACACTTTTTTATGTTTTTATCTCATAGGATTTTATATTATCCATTATATCAAAGCTATTTTGTATCTCAGTCAGTTATCATGGTGTTTTTTTTGTTAAAGAATACTGCTGACCTGTTCTGCTCCCCCTCTGTTTTGCAGCTGTCCAGTGCCCGTCTCTCCAGCAGCTGGACAATGAATTTGTCAGCTGTGGGGACGATGCAGATGTGAAGTTCAGCTACGGAAACACCTGCAGCTTCAGCTGTGCCCCCGGCTACCGCCTGGTGGGACCGAGCAAGGTGACATGCACGTCAGCAGCTGTGTGGAGCGAGAGGAAGCCTCGCTGTGAAGGTGAGGGCGCGCTTAAAGTTGAATCCAATCACCCTCTATACAATTAAAAAGAGCTCTCTTGTTTTGTGCCTTTGTGGCAAACATACTAATTCTTTTTTTGAATGTGTTATAGCCATCACTTGTCAGAATCCAGAGGTAGGAGCCCACCTCATCCCCCATTGCAGCCAACCTTTGACTGAACTGCGGCCAAACTCCACCTGCAGCTTCAGCTGTGAGGCAGGCTTTGACCTGCAGGGAGCGCACAGAACTCAGTGTTCTGAGGACGGGCAGTGGAGTAATGCCATACCTACCTGCAAAGGTATGGTAGCAAATGCTCACATACATCTGTGCTTACAACACAATTTGCTCAATGCATTCACAGTCATTGTACTCTGATTCTGTGCTACGTCACGACATTTCATCATCTTTATTTTGTTTCTTTTCAGCAATAGGATGTCCTGCTCCTGAGATCCCAACAAGTGCCCAGATCAGTTGCAGCCCTTCTCTGTCTTCGCCTGCTTCTGCTGTGACCCATCATCCACTTGGTATGGTCTGCATTTTCAGCTGTGATGAAGGCCATGAGCTGCAGGGTGCACTCAGCATGGAGTGTGCAAATCCAGGCCGGTGGACCTCCGCACCACCAAACTGCACAGGTACACACATGTCCCCACTTTACCTGCATTATTAGTAATACCTTCGTTAGGGTTGTGTCACTAAAACGAGATCTCCTTCATCAATACGTGACGGTTAACATCTAAATCCTTGCTGTCTTCTCCCACAGCAGTGAGATGCCCATTGCTCGAGGCTCCTGAAAACGGTCATATCAACTGTTCAAACAGTGAGCCAGTGTTCAACTCACAGTGCTCCTTCGCATGCAATCAAGATTACTTATTAGACGGACATGAGCTGCTGACCTGTGATCGGCATGGGAATTGGACTACTGGACAGAAACCCACCTGCCAAGGTAAAACAGAAAAGGAACAAACGTTAGAAGATATTTTGATGCAACACCTGAATAAAATACATGTTTGTAGATAAACAAAGTCAAATAATTCACATTTGATTATGTTTCGACAGCTCCCCCATCTACGGTCACTGCCATTGTGTCTGGTGTGGTAACAGGCGGCGCTCTGTTGTCTGGTCTGTCTGTGGCTATGTGGATCCTGAAACGACTGAAACAGAGAGCAACCAAGTTTGAGCTTAACAGGTTAGATGAGCATTCACCTCGCTTAAATCATACTTTTTTTCATGTTTGTTGAATCGCAGTGCTCATCTTTTTTTTTGGTCTTTTCTTACAGCAACTCTGACATAGAGGACCCGCCACAAGTCTACAAAAACAGCATCAGCAGCCTCATATAAAACACAATCATATTCTTCAGAGACAACTAAGGATAACTGAATGTATCTCTGACAATAACTGTATGTGAGTCACCAGTCATAGTAATGTGAACAATATGAATACATTACATTAGTATTAAACTTGTTCACAGGAAAACTGAATATGTGAGAGCTATCTTATTGCGAGAGGAGTGGGTTTTTCAGATCGTTGCATTTGATTGTTGTATTATATTTTGTTGAATTTTACGATTTGCTCTGTAATTTTGTTATTATTATTACGTACTGTGTTTCCTCCCAAAGGGAGTTTTATATTGAACACATTGTTCTAAAGCTTTACGAGTATGCTGGAAAAGTGGCTCTATTCATGTTATCGGAAATATTATATAACGGCAAGAATGCCATGTCGCACAGAACTGTGAATAATTTTAGTATTTCAGTATTTATGTACTATTTATTTAACCGATGGTTATTGCATTTGAAATGCTCATTCATATTTCTGTATACTTAAAGCAGTGCTGATTTGTATTCATAATAAAACTTGAAACTTTCATTTGCTTGTGGTCTCTGTATCTTTTAGTATCGATGAATATTTATACTGTCAGTTAAGAAAATAGAAATATAGTCAGTCATGTCACTCCGCTGATACACTGATGCTGCAGAAAGGTTCAGCCATCAACTCCACACGCAACACCAACATACTCCCACTCTTTGAGTAGGAACATTTATCCTGACATTGCAGGATCTCATGTGTTTTTTCAGAGGTCCAGGTTTTTTGCAAATACAATGCAGACCTCTTGTCTGTTTCTGTCCTCTCTATCATAATGGTCAGGACAGAGACGAATAACAGTAAGAAGCTGCAGGAAGCGCTATATTGCTTGGGTAATCTGTTTTACAGATCATCACCATTGTTTGTTTCACCAGATTCAGAGTCTTCTATGTCAGCACTTCAGGAGAATCATAAATAGATTACATACCATCAATCAGACTGAAGGCTGAAGACTGCATGGGCACTCTGTAATTTGTTGCTGTTAAAACATGAACTCACAAAATGTTAGGATGCAGTAATGCTGTATCACTAAAAACGGACAGCTGAGCTTATTCTACTTACAAGGGAAATGCTTTATTCCATGCTGCTAGTATGTACAGTATGCAACAGATTTTAGTCAATATATAAAAAGAAGAGATCATTTCAAAAAGTCAAAAATGTGTTTTCTAAATAAAGGTAAAAGAATACATCACCTAAACAAAACATCCGAGACCATGCAAGTAGTTGCAAAAAATGGCTAAATTATCCCTTTTTTAATATTTTTTTGCGAGGAATTATTTCTCTGTGTTGGCTCCAATATTCAATGGTCACCCTCACTGTGCTTTACTTTAGTTTTAAACATTTTTGTATTCTTCTCTTTTCTATAAAAAAAAATCTGCCCCTGATTTGCCCCACACTTACAGGAAACAAAGGTAATTTCCCAAAAGGTCTGTTCAGGTATAAGAGGTCATTAAGTCAGTCATTCATTCATCACATGCATTCACTCTGTAAAGTAAACATCCAGGTATTATATGATAATGTTGAACTGCATAACCTATGACGAATATAAAAGCCTGACATTGATCTCTGCTTGCACCATACTTACATTCACTTACTGAAAGGCTTTGGTATGAAGTTTTATATTTGATACGTTTAGAAAAGCAATTTAACTTAAGTAGCAAGCTTATTCATATAATTTAGAAAATATATTGTCTATAAGTATGCTTATTCTGTTATTTTTATGATGGTATTCATCAATATTTATTCTCTGATTCTTTTTTGTTGTTGTTAAGACAGCAGGTGTTTGTAGTTCACTCAATGAAAATGAAGTGGATGTTAATCCTCCTCCTTGGTGAGTGTTATTTTTTTAGCATTAAGGCACAATTGGATCGGATGGTGAATTATCATTGTAGAGTTGTTCTTAACTTTTGTTTTTTCAAAATTAGGTATTTTGGCCAAGACTACCTTGGGCTGGAAATATCATTACTCAAAGACAACTATGAACTGGATCCAGGCTCGACAGTGGTGCCAGACCAATTACACAGACATGGTGGTCATCCAAAACCAGGCAGAGAACGACTATTTAGTCTCCTGGCTGCCAGACAGAAAAACAACTCCATATTACTGGATTGGAATCACTAAAAAACACATGAATGAGACTTGGACCTGGATTGGGAACAACAGCACATGGATTGGTGAGCAGTCATGGGCAGCAAACGAGCCCAACAACAACCACATCACAGAGTTTTGCGTGGAGATCTACGTGAACACTGGAAAAAACAGAGGGAAGTGGAATGATGAGAAGTGCGCCAGTCTAAAATACCCTGTTTGTTATGAAGGTACGTAAAGCTGATTCATTTTGTTGGTTGTTACAGTTTCAAAAGTGATAGAGATTGTTTTAGCATTGCACTTTTTCTTAACAGCCCAATGTAAGGAAACATCATGTGACAGAGGAAGATGCCAGGAGACCATAGATAACATTACCTGCCTCTGTGATCCTGGCTTCAAGGGAAACAGATGCCAAACAGGTGAGGAGTTTGCTCTCTGGAACAATGTCACCCATTATTACAGTAGGTGTTGTGTAATTAAAAAAGAGGTGGACATTTTTTCAAGTTAATCTGTTGGGGGAGTTATCTCACATTTTTACACTGAAATAGTTTTTAGTCGGTGGAATTGTTCATGTCCATGTGCTGTAAACGACAAAAAGGTGGTCAATTTAAGACCAAAACTCAGCAATGCGCGCTAACTGCACATAACATGTAACCGTAATAGAGCAACCATGTCTAGTTACAGTCGTTTAACTATGATTGGACAATGGCTTTTCAGGGGAAGGATTGAGCGAACTGCCCATTAACTCTACAGAGCTTTATAGATTTTAATGCCTTTCAGCTTATTGTTTTTAATTTTCCAGTCTGCAACTTTACTGTTTTGGTTCTCACCACTCACCGCTACCATTGTTTCAGCAGCAGCAGAAAGCTAAAAAAAACACACTGTACACAACCTGACCAGCCATGTAGCCTTATTGCTGAGCACAGTGGAGCATTTAACGGTAAAATTATAGATATTTTCCTCAGAAGTTGGAGGAGAACATAAACAGAGCTAAAAAGAGAGTGACTAGATATGGGACGTACATTCATCTGGTGGAAACAAACACGACTCGAATGAGTGCAAATGTTACTCCGTGTAAGCTGGATGAGCAGCTGTTTGGTAACAAGTTCCCCATTTTAACCTAAATGGTGACAATAATGTCAGTTTCGGGATCACAGCTTGATCCACTGCCTCTAAGTGGTCAAAAATCTGTTGATGCAGGTTTGATATCAACAAGAGTTAATTGATGTTGTCAATTCTTTCTATCATCATAATCGGGCACCAATACAGCCTTAGAATGCCAGTCTGAGGTGTTCTTGTAAGCTTAGCAGCCAATTATTAAGCATACCTGAAAACTACCAATGACAGCAATTTCAGGTGTTGTATATGTGTGTCTTAGTAATAAGTCACATTCTGGTGTTATGGACTTCACTATCTCCTTCCTCAGAATATCCTCTGCATAGTTCACTGACCCACACTGCGCTTCTTCAGAAAGTGAAATGTCTTTTTAGAAAAAATATGATGCATCTGTTTCCTCTGTTTCCTGAGGCAAGTCTGAGGCTCACATTCAAAGTACTGATCAAAATACTTGCATCAGCATGTATGTGCTATGTATTGTTATGACAGTAGAATGCTAGCGTAAGAAGTTACATGACTGCCTATAAACTTTAACCTGTTTGTGCTCCCAGCTGTGGAATGCCCCCCTCTGTCTCAGCCCGATAACGGATACCTTAGCTGCTCGGGAGAAAATCTGACATTCAACTCAACCTGTCGGTTTAAATGCTACCCAGGCTTCCTGATAACATGCTCGCAGGATGTTACCTGTGGGGTCACCGGGGTCTGGAGCGGCCCGAGACCTTCTTGTGCAAGTAATTGTTTGAAGTCATGTGACCCATTGTACTGGTTTTGTTGTTTCTCTGCAGAAGTGATTCTGCTTGTGATGAGTTATTATTATTATTAATGTCGGTAGAAGCAGTAGTAGCTGAAGTAATATCTTGTTCAAAATCACTTTGTCAAGTTTTGTATGACTCAGGATAAAAAAAGGACTTTCTTATCTTCTCAGGCTATAAAGAGGCTCTGTTGGCTGTGGTTGGGTGTGCAGCCTTCTCAGCCTTCTGCTGCATCTGTTTTTGCTGGATGAAGCGCAGAAAAAGTTAGTGTTTCTCAATCACACTACATAGAAATAGAGATGCATGTTGTTGCAACAGACCTCAATAGTGAACTGTTTGCCTGTTAATTTCTCACAGGAAAGAAACTTGCCCAAGTAAGGTCAGTGTTGAAATGTACTCGTCCAAAGTCACCCCACCCATTTACACACATTCAATATTTGAAAAGTTGATACACTCAAATATTCAGTACTGCTTCTGTTACCAGAAATGCTACAATATTCTATGTAAACTGTGATTTAGTTTAGTGAAATATTCAGTAAGTGTCCCTTTAATGTCAATCTGCTCGTCTCTCACAGGCAGCCTGAAGAAGCGACAAGTCCATCCACTGAGGCACAGGGATGACGGACAACTGGGACCTCATTTATGTCTTATATCGATTACATATATCTATTATGACCCTAATGCAGTTACTCATATTAATTTTAGTTTGTGGTTATTAAATAAAACTAAACAGCCACTGGCTGCACAGGCTATAATCTAGGATAATCAGTTAGCTAAGCGTTTTGTCTTATATACTTGGATATACTGCATGGATATAACGTATATGTATGTGATTCAATATCAGATTATGCATATCTAAAATGATTTAACAACATTAGAGGTGCATTTCTGTGGTATCTTTGTTAACAATAAGTCTAATTAAATAAAATGAATCTTAAAAGATTAGTGATTATTTGCATGTGTGTGTCTGGGTCTGTGTGTTTGTGGGTGGTAGTCTGAGAGTTATGGGTGGTAGAGTGGTGTCCTTCCTGAGAGGAAGTCACGGTTAAAAGTGATATTACAAAATTGGTCATTGACTCATTCCCTGCAGGACAATTATTACCACTTTGCTATTGATTGTCAGCAAAGTGCATCGACAAGATTGAGTGACTTAAGACGTATCAAATGGTAAGTCCTGAAATATCAGTGCAAGTGTTTATGAAAAAAAACAAACTAACCCTAACCCTTTTATTTCAGATGTTTCCAGAATCAGTTGATACTAGACAAAGCCTGCATCACATGTTGCTGATAGTTACATTCATTGTGTTTGTCCAAGGTAGGTCTGCAGAATCAAACTCTTTCAGACTCCTCTTTTTCTAGCTTCACCAGTTCAATTTTGTCTCATGTTAACCTAATCCTAGACCTGAGCAGCGAAGGAGGAGCACAGGCATGGACCTACAACTACAGCACCACTCCGAACCGTAGCTGGCTTGATGCCCGCAAGTGGTGCCTTCAGCACTTCACAGACATGGTGCCCATCCGGAACCAGGAGGAGAATGACTTCATCAACAATCTGATGCCGTTTAACGCAAGATATTACTGGATAGGCATAGACAAAAAGAGCGAAGAGTGGGTCTGGGAAGAAACCCATGAGAAGGTGCCCGAAGATGCTCAGAATTGGGCGTCAGAGGAGCCAGATAACATAGCAGCTCAGGACTGTGTGGAGATTTACATTAAGAGGGAGAAAGACACAGCCAAGTGGAACAATGAGAGCTGTCGAAAGAAGAAGGGAACCATCTGTTACAGTGGTAAAACACCCCTTATTTTATCCGATGGATACATTTACTGACTCCTGTAGACTTATTATAGCATGTGAGATCACCCTCTGTGTGTATGTATGTTAGCCTCTTGTACACAGGACTCCTGCAGTGCCGATGCAGACTGTGTGGAGACAATAGGAAACTATACCTGCCGATGCCATCCTGGTTTCCTGGGTTCACGTTGCCAAGAGGGTGAGCAAACTTTTTGTCATAATGTATTCAAGGGGAGACACTACAGACAAAAAAATAGTTTTTTCATGCATCAGTCAATTTTGAGATTTTGGGCTATTTTGCTTCCATAATGTGTCTTCTTTCCCAAGAGTGGAAAGAAAAGAAGGTGTTCATTAAAAAGTTAGCATTAGATAATGCATCATAATAATACAACAATAATTGTCCTAATTTAAGTAATCAACTGGAGAAGTTTAATGGTGATATCTATTAGTTAAACAATGTTTACCCCATTTACCTGTAGTGTCTCTTTACAGAGGGTTTTCTTCACATATTATTCATAGCCTGATTTATTTCAGATTTTATTTCTATAAATATGGCAACATTTTTGCAAAGCTCCATCCAATGTTCAGATTTCTGTTCTGGAAATGTATGCAGATTAGCATACATTTGATAAGATAATGCCTAATTTCCATATACAAGAAACATAAGTTAACTTTAATACAAAAACTAATTGTTCTAATGTAGGTTATCAACTGGGGGAATTTCATGGTGATATATTAAGAATGAATTAATATTATTTTTGCCCTATTCACCTGGAATGTCTCCCCTTAAGCCAACCTCAACCAGCATGACCTCTTTCTGTAAGTTAAATAAAATAATATATCTAAAAATATACAATATCTTTATATTTCCTCTTTATGTTCTCCAGCAATCGCATGCAAACCATTGCTGGATCCAGAACGAGGTTCTCACTACTGTTTCCATCCCCATGGGTCCAATCGTTTCAACTCTTCCTGCCGTTTCCACTGTGAACTTGGCTTTCAGTTGGTCGGCGTGCCCCAACTGCAGTGCCAAGCCAGCGGGCGTTGGAACCACCCTGTCCCTCTGTGTCAAAGTATGTCAACTGGATCTCAACAACGCCAAAGCAATTGTTATTTCAAATGTCAAAGTTACAAGGAAAATGTTTGTCACTGCCTTTCTCAGTTGAACGGTGTCCAGTTCTGAACCACATCAACATCAGTGCAGGTAGAATGAACTGCAGCCACCCCATCGCACGTTACAGCTACAACTCCACCTGTGAGGTCAGGTGTGACGAAGGCTACGAGCACGTTGGGCCGAACCAGATACGTTGTGACCACACCGGCCAGTGGACAGCCAGTGTCCCCGCATGTACAAGTAAAGTGTTTGTCATTACCTTTGAATGTAAAATTAAACCCAATGATGTTTTACCATGCGATAGGATACGATAGGAAATTATATACTGTATTGTCCCCATAGGGAGATTTGGACATTAAGACTCAGTAGTTTAATACTAGTAGTAATTTAATGTCACTGATAGCTATTTTCTATTTGAACATTTTTTGTGAATTTATCAACAACTGACACGTTTCATGTAACTTCCTTTTTTGGTAAACTGGACCCCTGATAGATTGACTGCTTTTTCTAATACTTAGCTGGCCTCAATGTGTAGTCACATCCTGTCCAGACTGCACAGTAGATTAGGTTCAGGTCACATCTGTCATCATTTCACTTCACACTCATTTGTCTGCATTCGAGAAACCAACATTGTAATTTAATGTGAGTAGGCACAGTTACAGTTTCCCTTGCCTGTAAATGATATCAGCATGGTTATTCAAATCCCCCACCTCATGCTCATGGCATGTTTATGAAAGTGGAGTCATAATACACAATTGCTCTAACTGACGTATTTCATAGGAACATTGACTTCCATTGAGTGGACTAAGTGTGAATTGTATCTATATCCCACCACAGTTAAAACGTGCTCCCCCATTTTCTTTCCTGTCACGGGCAACGTGACATGTGTGGACGCTGTGGAGCCTTTCTCCTTTGGCTCGCGGTGTAACTTCACCTGCCAGGAAGGCTACTACCTGACCAGAGAGGACACACTCACCTGTCTGGCATCGGGACAATGGAGCAACCCTACACCTACATGCGCAGGTGGGTCACAGAAATTATCTCAGGGCTTCTTGAAAGCAACACAAGCTTCCTGAAAACAGACATCTGCTCTGATGAGTAATAGTGTTTCTTCTTCTTCTCCAGTGGTGCAGTGCAGCAGTTTAAAGACTCCACCCCATGCCTCTCTGCAATGCCAGGACCCTTTGGGAGTGTACAGCTATGGCTCAATATGCACTGTGCAATGTGAAAAAGGATTTGATCTGATTGGAACAAATGTGACAAAATGTTCTTCACAGGGCAACTGGAGTCATGCACTTCCTGTTTGCCAGGGTATGACCACAGATAATTAAGTTTGTTCTCATTGCTCTTTCAAATAATCCGCCCGTTAATTCTTTTTTTTAAATATCTGTGTGTGTAATAGTCTCTCCCCTGTCTGTGCATTTCTTCAAGCTAAGAGGTGTAACCCAATAAATCCTCCTCATGGGTCCCTATCCTGTTCTGACCCAAATGGATCCTTCAGTTTTGGTTCTCTGTGCACGACAACCTGTGACGAGGGCTTTCTACTGAATGGGACAGCCAGCACTGAGTGCACCTCCCTGGGCATGTGGAGCGCAGACTTACCACACTGCTTGGGTAAAACAAATTAACAAACAAATACAATTTCTGTATCATGATCTGTAATTTATTTCTGGTATCACTTTACAGCATAAAATTATATTGTTTCGGTCTCTCCTTCTCTCTGTTCCCTTTCCAGCTAAGAGATGTCCCACTCTGAGCTCTCCCTCTCATGGCTCCTTAGTCTGCTCTGATCCTCATGGAGAGTTCAGTTTTGGTTCACGATGTACTTCAGCTTGTGAGGAAGGTTTTATCCCGAATGGGACGGCTGACTCACAGTGCACCTCTCTGGGCGTGTGGAGCACAGACATCCCTCATTGCTTGGGTAAAAAAAACAACGCTGAAAGACTAAAATCTCTATCATGATCTGATTTTCACAAACAACAGAGGAGCTCTTAATTTAATGGTTTAGATGGCTTGACTGTTCGTCTTTACCATGTAAAGCGCTTAAATATATTTGGTTCTCCTTCTCCTTGTTCCCCTGCAGCAAAAAGATGTCCCACTCTGAGCTCTCCCTCTCATGGCTCCTTAGTCTGCGCTGATCCTCATGGAGAGTTCAGTTTTGGTTCACGATGTACTTCAGCTTGTGAGGAAGGTTTTATCCTGAATGGGACGGCTGACACACAGTGCACCTCTCTGGGCGTGTGGAGCACAGACATCCCTCGTTGCTTGGGTAAAAAAAACAACGCTGAAAGACTAAAATCTCTATCATGATCTGATTTTTTTTAAAAAGAGGAGCTCCTTATTTAATGGTTTAGATGGCTTGACTGTACGTCTCTACCATGTGAAGCTCTTACAAATATATTGGGTTCCCCTTCTCCTTGTTCCCCTGCAGCTAAAAGATGTCCTACTCTGAGCTCTCCCTCTCATGGCTCCTTAGTCTGCTCTGATCCCCATGAAGAGTTCAGTTTTGGTTCTCGGTGTACGTCAGCATGTATGGAGGGTTTTCTCATGAATGGAACAGCTGACACAGAGTGCACCTATCTGGGCGTGTGGAGCACCGACATCCCACAGTGCTTGGGTAAAGTTTGTAATAATTTATTGATTATACTCCATAGAAGAGCTCTGAATTTAATTGTTTAGATGCTTTAACTGTAATCTGCACCAAGTAAAGCTGTTGCTCTCTCCCTCTCTCCGTTCCCCTGCAGCTAAAAGATGTCCCAATCTGAGCTCTCCCTCTCATGGCTCCCTTTTCTGCTCTGATCCCCATGAAGAGTTCAGTTTTGGTTCTCAGTGCACATCAACCTGTGAGGAAGGCTTTGTCCTGAAAGGCACAGCTGATACAGAGTGCACCTCTTTGGGCATGTGGAGCAGAGAAATACCCCACTGTCTGGGTAATAAATCATAATATAATATCGGAGATGCACATGTATTCCCTCCCGCTGTGTGCACATTACTGTACACTTGTGATTTGGAATGTGCGTTTGCATCTGTCCATACATTAATAACTTAAATCAATAATTAGGTCTTGAAGGGAATACCCAGAAGATGAGGATGATTTGGTCTGAAGCTGATGGTCATATTTTTTGTTATGTACAGCACAGCCATGCCCTCTACTGGCCACGGCTCCACATCATGGGAAGATGAATTGCAGCCATCCGCATTCCCCTTTCAGCTATGGCTCCCACTGTGACTTTGAATGTACTGAGGGCTTCTGGCGGAGAGGAACACCAACTATGACATGCAACAACTCAGGTTACTGGAATCAAGATCTACCCACATGCCAACGTGAGTGCGCACTATACCTTAAACTTCCTTTGGTCATGCTGCTATTCAAACAGCTGATCCAATGTCAGTAATTACAATTTCTGTCCTTTGCACCTCTCAGCTGTACGGTGTGAAGCCATTAGGGCCGTGTCTTTATCCCTGTCTATGAACTGCTCCCATCCTCTGGGGAACTTCAGCTTCAGCTCCCAGTGTCTCTTCACCTGTGAAGAGGGATTCTCCCTGAATGGCACTGAGGTGCTGTTTTGCTCCTCCTCTGGGTTTTGGAATGACAGCCTGCCTAACTGCACAGGTAAATTGATTTTTGATCACATGAACACATGACAATACTAACATGCTGATATTAAGCAATGTTGTTATATATGAATAATATAAAATAAAAACTACAGCTGAGGCTGATGGGAATGTCATTAGTTTTGCATGAATTTGATTATAAACCAAAGCATTGGACATTTGACTGAGGGGGGCATGAATGCGTGTAACAACTTTTAGGACATTCTTTTCAACAGTTTATTACATTTTACTAAAAAAAGCAAATATCAACCTCATGGTGGCGCTAGAGGAGAAGTCCAGGGGGTCAGGTAGATGATGAAATATTTCACTGCATGAGTGAAAACTCTGACCAGCTGGTGACCATCCTCTGGTAACCATGAACTTTTATGATAATCCATCTAGTAGTTGTTTAGATATTGCAGTCTGGACCAAAGTGGTGGAATTATGATGAATAATCTGTGGATCAAAGAACATGCAGTGAAGATACAACAACAAAAAGTTATAAAAACCTTGTATTGACTGTGACTGTATGTGTTCTTGTGGAAGGTACGCCAGTGGGGACTGCCATGCTGCTGTCCACGGCTGTAGGAGTAGCCTCCGTTGTCGTGCCACTTCTCCTGATAGGACTGGCTTTGTTGATTATACTGCAATTTAAGAAAAGAGGTGAGACCTACTGTAGTGCTGCTGTGCAGTCTCATACATACACATACATTATGGTGTAGCACTCGCAGTGTGTCCCTGATGCTTGTTTCTGATCTTTGCAGGAAAAACAACCATGCCTGATGCACCTGCATGGGGACACCGAGAGAATCCAGCATTTGAAGTTGAGACTTGATTTTTCCAGCAAGTCATTTCAAATACTGCAGCCTATTGCTTGCTATTACTATATGAAGCCTGGTAGTTATGATACTGGTACCAAAAGATTACAGTAGGATTAGAGCTTCACCTTAACTGTGATTTCCAATCAGAAAATGCTGAAAATGTAGATAATCATGCACATTTTCAATGAAAACCTTCCCCTTTTTATTATTAAAGACATAAAGTAAAGCTTGCTTGTTTGCTTCTCAATAAACTATTAAAAAAATTCCTAAAACTGTTTTGTTTTATTTTTTTATTTGTTTTGTCCATTAAGCATGATATCAGGGTTGTCCTTCTTTGTTGTCCGTGTCCCGTGTCATTTGTTACAGTGTTGGGTGACCCTGTGTTGCTGGTGCCCTCCCTTGCAGCTCAGTGTAACCACATTTGACCTCCTCAATAAGAACCAATACTGTGGGGTCAATTGGGGGAAGTGGCAAACAACCTCTGAGATTACCAAACTGCCACAAAGCGTCAGTTTAGCACATTTAGTGAACCAGAAAGCTCCTGTCACTGAGTGGTAATGAGGTGATCTATTATCAGTCTCAGTGCAATGTGTCACACTGGGCACTGATCCCACATTTAGGGGAAATTCACTAACCCCACATTAACTACAGTATTTTAAATTGAATTGCCTGAACTGTGACTCACATAGTGTTGAAAACATGTTTCGTATTAGGGCTTGTTTATGTTTTATACTTACCAATTTAGGTGTAAATCCATTGTCTGTTTAAGTATGGAATTTCTATTGTATGGCTGTATCTAATGTATAGAATCTTCCCCGTGTATTTGTGCCAATAGTTTACCGCCAGACTTGTGCTGGAAGTGGCCAATGGAGTATCTTCAGCAAAGCGTGTGCATCTGTCTTGGCGCTGCAACAGCATGAAGCCAATTATAGCGGTTAAAAGACAGAGGGTTTGTGGCCTGCGGTTGGCATGAAGGGTGCAATAAATAACCACACTGTCGACAGGAAACTGTTTGGCTACCGTCAGAATAATAATGAGGTTATTGCTACCTGCTGTGACCGTATGATCGCGGTTTGATTATTTTTCTCATCCCACCCACTGCTGCTGCCAACCATATATGCGTGCCAACTGTGCACAGACTCGCGCACAAGAAGGGGAAAAAGCCCTGCAGGTGACCACCTTGGCTTCCTTCCCTGATATTTAAGTCTGGCTCCTCTCCCTTCATCTACCTCTAAAGATACAAGGAACCACATTATGATGCTTTAGTCCCAACGACAAAGAGTGTTGTTCCACCTAACACATGAGCACATACACACACACACGCACATGCCAGACACTTAGAGCAGATACAGACACAGATACTCAAAGAAACACACACTCAGTATACTCTGCTGCACACTTCTTTAGCTCTGGTTGGCAGGAGCATACCACGGTGACAGACAGTTAGATTGTTCCTGACCATTGACTTGCGCTCTCTGCTCTGCAAGGTCTGATTTCATAGTGGGAAATATGAGATGGGTCCAGGAGAGGGTTCATGGCTGGGGCAAGGAGGCACTCCATACAGTGGGGCTTCATATCTCTGTGTCACCCTGGGCATTCTCCCCTGACACAGCTTTCAGCCCCTCCGTTGTCTGGAGCCCCCACCCTGGGTTTTCTCAGCCTTCCTCCCCAGGATTGGTGCATTCCAGCTGGACACAGTGTCTGGGTGGTCGTCGCCCCCCCCTCCCGTCCTCTATGACTGGAGGAAGGAAAAGGCAGAAAAATGTAGCGAGGGCCTTTGACCGAGAGGAGCACAATGTGAGCGTTGATGATGGCGGCGTGGATGTGATGCTTACCTGCCACTGACCCATACAGCTGTCATAGCCCAGCATTTCACAATCTGATGATCCAACCGACAGCCAAGGGAAGATGCCTCGCTGACCTGTCACCTAGATTGGACTGATAAGTACCGAGGATGGACTGACCCGGCTCTAACCCTCAGCATGAATACCCCGTCCTTATAATAAATCAGCCTGAGCTTCATGCTCACTATGCCACACATACTAAATATTCACTGTTTCATAAGCATTGTTTATTGATCCTTGTTGATTCATTCAAGATGAACAGCATACACACATTGTGAGAATAAATACAAATACACACCCAAACAATTATTTACATTAGTAGATGCAGTTATAATATCATAATCTAACATTCAAACATAGGGAGAGAGGTCCGACAGTATCGTGCATACACAGGAGCCTGTGTTGTACAGTGGGATTGTAAAGCATAAGAGGCAGTAGTGTAATCAGGTTTTTATGCACGTGGTATATTGCATGGTATCACAGTGTACCCACATCCTCTTGGCGGTGATTTTGCAACCACTTCTTCAACTACCTTGTGCACAGTATAGACAGATAAATGATGCGACCGGAGAGCGATGCAGAGTGAGGGAGACATGCCGCTTCTCACTGAGTCCGATATTCAACCTCAGGAGGTGAAGTAAGAGTCCTGCATGGAGTAGAGACGGTCAATAGGGGTGAGCAGAGAGGAGTCACCCAGGGACAGGCAGTCGCTGTCAGCCACATGGCACAGAGGGTCTCTGTCCATGTCGCCATACAGACCCTTAAAACCTAAGAAAGACACAACATCATTGATCATTTTTTTAAAGCGACACTTCAACTATTTTACACATGAAGTTCTGTTTCTTCGGCATTAGAAGTACTATTCAGCCTGTAAAACTGTTTTTTAATGTCTGTCTTCTGCTTCAGCCTCTGCTTTACCAATTTTGACCATCTTTGACCCAACTTTATGGAAGTGCTGCCTTAAGTAAAAATATATTTTGGGGATTTGATGGCATCTAGCAGCATGGTTGCAGATTGCAACCAACTGAATACTTCTCCACTCACTCCCCCCCTTTCCAAGACTGCAGTAAGGTGAAACTGTGGTAACGCAGCTCAGAGACCGTCCTTACAATGATAAAATTACTTTAGGGGCAACAGAAGTTGGCGGCTGGCAGCACCACCAGTTTTACATTCTGCGGCTCACGTTACTGCAGTTTCACAAGTGTGTCTAACTACAAGGGTAAAAAAAACAAAAGGCCCTCTCTAGAGCCAGCATTTGGTTTGTCCGTTCTGAGCTACCGTAGAAACATAGCAGTGTAACAAGGAAGACACTATAAAGAGGATCCGCTTCATTTTGAAGATATCGAGAGCTCTTTTTAAGCTAATGAAAACTGAATAATAGAAATGCAACACACTGGCCCTTTAGAATTATTTTTGCACTGTACAAGGGATGGATAAAATAACAGGAGCAACTGAGAGTATAATGAAATCCAAAACAAAATCCCTATCCTATAAAATTATATATAATGTTAAGGTTTTGATTCAGGTCAGTGTTGGTTGTTTTGTTGTATTACAATATACTGTAAGATGTAATTTAGCTGTTATTTTCCACTATTTTGTCCATCCACAATATATGGTTACCTCTGTCATTATGTTGGACTGCTTGACAGGAAGTTGCACGAGCGTTTAATGCAAAGTGGAGCATCTCCACAAATTGAATCGCATCTAAACAGTCACCAAGAGACAGCAATGTTTTTTTAGTTAAACCTTTCGATGGGATCCATGCTAAAAAGGAAATGAGAGCGTTTCTACAGAACAAGGACACAGAGCAGGAAACTGAGGTCCAAATTAAAAAAAAATCCAAAAATTAACAAACTCACGTTGACAACATAATGCCAACAAATCATATGTTATATATTTTTTTCTTTTTTGGTTCATTCTACCAATCCCTCTCATCATAAAACCTTTGTCGAGCATTACTTTAAACATATACTGTAATTCTTGATCATGGTTTGACAGCTCTGAGGTTTTTACCGTAGGGGTGCATGTGATCCCCTGGCATCTGAGGAGGGGTCAGGCCCTGTCTGAAGGGGTCCATGTCATAGTCCTGCGGCTCCAGCGTGGTGAGTCCCATCTGCTGCTGCTGCTGCTGCTGAACGTGGGTGTAGGAGGACCCCAGGTGTTCTAGCTCAGATGTCAAACCACCACAGGAGGGCGCTGTGGGACACATGAGACACAGGAGACACTCATGAGTTGTGTTTACAGCTATCTGTTACAGTAATGCTTTTGTGCACAGTGCTGCCTTTATGTTGCTATAGCCATTTAGCATCTTTAAAGCTCTATAATAACTGACTTTGGTGATTTTTTTTTTGGTCAGAAATGTGGTATTCAGCTTTATCTGACTTCGTAATATTATTTTTTTTTTGTCTGCTAAAAGATACTTGTAAAAACTCATGGTACTTCTAAAAAATGTAAAATATAAAAGTATTTTTCTTCTTTGCATATACATTTTTTATTGAAAGAAGATACATATCTTACTTTAATCTTTAGTATATCATCTTGCATGGGAGTAAAGCTCTTGTTAAAACATTATACCTGTGTGATGTGACGGATGCTCTCGCTGCTCCTGCGTTTGCTGCTGCTCCTGCTGCTGCTGCTGTCTCCTGGCCAGCTTCTTCATCTAAAAAAAAACACGCACCAGCAGCAGGCATAAATCTCACATACAGGCCGAGTGTAAAACATTTTTTATCAATCCCCAGTCCCTCTGCCACCCAGGCGTACGAGTGTGTTCACTCAATTGCAAAGTATTAACAGTGAGGTAAGGGACATCTTTCAGTGGTGGAGGGAAACCACACATGAGCCCACTTTGTGAGGAAATATGGGGATTAATCTGCAGTGATCTCGCAGTGAGATGTCATCAGTTTCCTGTATGAAGAGATAACCAGGCTGATTTCCACTCTGGCATACAAACACGGTGCAGAAAGAGTCCTTTTATTAGTAGCGCATATGACTGTGTGTGTGTGTGTGTGTGTGTGTGTGTGTGTGTGTGTGTGTGCACTTTGTATTACTTTGGCTCTTTGGTTCTGGAACCAGACCTGCACAACACGGACGCTCAGACCAGTCTCTGCTGCCAAGGTCTCCCTTACCTTGGATTAAGATTCAGGGGGAAAAAAGGGGGAGAAAGTAAGAAAGGGAGGGGGAAAATTGGAGAGGTCACTTGAAGGTTTAAAAAAATAAATACATCTTTTCACCAATCCACCTTAAACAAGGAGGAAAGGATTAAGTATTTAGGAAATGTATTTTTGAGAAAAAATAATACTTTCTTAATATCTGCAATTTGGGATTTTTAAAAGTCTGCTTTGTAATCTAGCTATGGCTATAGTATATCTGCCCAACAGCAGTACAGCACTACTGTATACAGTAGATAGCTGAACACTTTTGTTCTTTTCTCAACAGCATGAGGTCAACACATGATTCAATGGTTTTCTGTCCACATTCCATACAATTTAAGATGTCCTTACTAAAAAAAAAAGATGACAAAAACTATTACTTTTAAAAATTATTTTAATTAGCCAAAAAACGACCCTCCCTTAGAATTTTGATTCTGTTGAATTGTCATTTCTACCACTAGTCTGTTAAATCCTCTTCAAAATGAAAATATTCTCCGTTTTTTGTAGGAATTACAGTAAGAATGCTGAGAGAAAAGAACAGTTGGTCTTTTTTAAGACCCCCTCTTTGCAAAAACACATGTGCAACGAAACCTTTGTCATATCTGGAACAGCAGCTATGGAGCAGGGCAGGAACTACAGTACCTCCAGACTACTAGTGAACAGAGAATAAACACTCTACCTTTCGGCAAGGCTTGGATGAGACCTCGAAGGAGGCTTTAAAGGTCCGTCTTTGTTGAGTTGTCAGAATAGTGCGCGGCCTTTTGGGACGTTTGCTCTCCAGGTCTTCTGATCTAACTCTTCTGCCTGTAACCCTCCCAGATTCCTCCACTTCCTCCTCTTCTTCATCATCACTTCTACCTAGTGGGCAGACATGATTAAAAAAAACACATGTTTATTCTCAATCAAGCGTTTAAATATGGAAGACAAATGTTAAGAGGCAGATAAAACAATTTGCATTATTTGCATTCTGCTATTTTCTGATTACGAGTTTTAGTCTAACCACTTAGACTAAACCTCAACTTGCTTGATCCCTGCTTCAGTTTGTGGTTGCCTGCATTCCCCAGAATGCTTTTTAACAACCTGGAGTGATCCTGGATCCCTTGAATTTCTCAATGAATAGATGCAAAAGTTATAGCCAGTGGTAGTTTTAGTCATAAATGTTTATATAAAAGCATAATTTGATTAATATTTGACACCTAATCATATTGTCTTTTTAACAGCTAAGTTGCAGGAAACTTTACCCCAAACCAGGGGGTTGTTTTGACATAGTGTTAGTGGTATTTTTTCACATTACTGTTGTGTTATTTACCCAAAATAAAATAAGGTTATTTTGACCAAGACAATAAGCTCAAGTTTGCTCACACATGTATTGTTAGTTCTACAAAATGTCGTGCTTATATCACATTATAAACTGCAAAGGATACACAAATGACTAACAATCAGTAACAAAGAGTGTCAAGAGTAGATCATAACAGTTCGCAAACCATGCCATATTCTAAAAAATCCAACATAACACTGGGTCAAAACAACCTTTTGTTGTCTTTTTTAACCCAGTATTGCCTTGCGTCAGTTTTGACCCAGTGATTGGTGTACATGTACAAACACACATACACAAAACAAACTGTACACAGCCTGTACCTGTGTCGGAGGAGGTCGGGCTGGCCACACACCGGTGATAGTCCTCTCTGGCACACAGTAGCTGTCCCTCCCTGAGGACACAGCGGTCTCCAGTCTGCAGGCGGCAGGAACAAACGCTGCAGGTGAAGCAGCGCAGGTGGAACACAGCGGCCCCTGTACGCATCACCAGTTCTGCGGGAGAGATGGCCTCCGCACAGCCCCCACAACGCACTGCAAACAGACTGGAGAGAGGGACGGGTGGGGGTGCAGCGAGGGAAGAAATAGAGAGAAACTGTGAGAGCTCAGTAAATAACAGGGAGTGATGCTTTTGTTTGGCTGCCGAGGGCTTGAGTATAAGCTGAGCCACTTGAGGACCCCTCGCAACTCAGTAAGAAGGGGACTCCATGAGAAAAGAGAAAATGCTTGGTTGACTTGGGGAATGTTGCTGAGTCGAGCTGTCACTCAAAACAACTGCCAACCTGACTTCTCCCCTCTCCTCCTCCTCCTCCTACCCCGACCACTCAGACACATACCCTCAGCGTGGCGGGTGTGCATCTTAGCGCCTGGCAACCAGGACTGGTGGGCTTAGCCTCAGAGACTGTTGCCGTGGCTCCGGCTGCCTTGTCCGAGGCTGTGCTCCTGGGGAGGCAGGAGAAAAGCTCTCGGCAGGCCATGGCTCCAGGCAGAGGGGGGGAATCAGGTCTCCCGGTGGGAGAGGCTGAGCCGCCGGTCCAATGAATTATCCGCGGAATTATCCCTAAGTCTGCTTTACCAGAGCGGGACAAAGACAGAGCCAGCCCCCAAGCAGCAGGACCATTGTCCGCTGGCTGGCACCGCGGCATTTTGGGTCTGTCACGCAGGATGATGCGTCATCATTCTGGAGCTGGCGTTTGTCTGCAGACCTGACTGGGTCACCAGACCAGTCAGCCCAGAGGCATGAGAAAGTGACAGCTTTTTTTTTCTCCATGTTTTTGTTTTCACATTGAAAATACTTCAAGCGGCCCAAAAAGGAGAGCCTACGTATGTCACTGATTCAAGCTGAGATTTTTGATTTTGTTTTGCTACTTTGTAGAGCATTAGAGGGAAATAAGAAATGTAACTTTCAACTAAATATCCCCTAAATATCAGAATAATATTGTCCTTTTAATATTTATTATATGTTGGCCTCCTGTGAAGAAACACAGTCCTCATTTGATTAACTTTTTTTTTTCCATTAAATGTATTTTATATGTAATATATTTCTCATTTTGATCAATAATTTAATTGTTCATTTGTGTGTTTTATCTCAGACAAATGGGATTATGGTTTTCAATGAAATGTTGCTGTGTCACATGGCCTTTCAAAACAATTGTACCAGAAAGAAAAATAAATTACATAATAATACATAATAAAATATACTGATTTCCTTTTGTGGTGTGGCACTTTTATGCCGAGAGCAGTTCTGACATAAAAGTGAAGATGAGCAGAAATATTAGCAACGGGGGATTTCAGGGAACTCAGGATTTCACATTAACTTTCAAGTGAAACAAATATTGCGTTTGACTTCCTTTTGAATACGGCCTAACTGGCAATTAAGCACAATATTTACAAACAAACAAAACCTCTGACTAAACATTAAGCAAACAGCCGGGTTGAGACATCCCTGTCAAAAGGTCTGGAGCCGCAACATCCTAAAGACAAACATTGCTGGGACCTCTCACTGTTGCTGTGGCGTTGCTAGGGAAACGGTAAAGCCCATTCCCAGCAGCTCAGGAGGGTCAGTCGGGCTGGTTGACCCGTCCGAGTCGTCTGCCCACCACGGCCTCAATGGTATGTGCTTTAATATGGCCAACATACCGTCTGCGGTGTGTGCATTCCTGTGGCAACACAAGATGCATCAACGAAACATTTTCAAAGGAAGTGTGGCAGAGGAAATACCCGGAATGTTTCTGGGTTTCTGTGATACAGCAAAGTGCTTGATTGGCATTAATGTTGTTTCGAGAATCGCTTTTCCATTATGCGCCTTGTCCAGTTGGTCTTATCTCTACCCAGTATTCTTAAGCGTTGTTAATGCAAAGGTAAGAGTACCTCCAATGCTTATGGAGCAGCTCAAGGTGTTTAATATTTCAGAGTTTCCGTTGACATGATTGGCCCAGAGGCCCTGCCAGGAGAGCGGGAACACTCAGTCACGCTGGATTTAGACACGGCAATTAGTGACAAGATCATTACAGAGAAATAAGTCAGCAAAATCCTGCGCTCCTCCACACTGACACTGGCCAGGGTCAGCCACTCTCAAGGTAGATGTACTGTATAATACGGTGAGCGTTTGGCAGAAATGTACACACACACACACACACACACACACACACACACACACACACACACACACACACACACACACACACATTGACTCCACAGCAAAGCCCTCCTCTCTCATTGTTCTTGCCCTGACTCCAGTGCTGACCTTTGGCAGACAGACTGCTGGTCTAGTGGACAAGCAGAGAGGACAGATCCTATTTCTGGATCAGGTTAACCTGGATCCTTTGCTGCTGAACACACACGCACACACACACACACACATACACACACCAAAAGAGAGCGTGTATCAGATACAGATCTGCGGGTCAAGTGCACCACCAGCCAGACCGCCGATCTGACGACCAATCTGCTGTCCAGTCCACCTGTCCACTGAACCGTTTAGCCAAACTAAGTCTACTGACTATCTGAGCAACCTAAACATCCCATTGTCAGACAGGAATTTGCATACAGCTTCATTAAATTACAGAACAGTCTGATGTATGTATTCTGTGTCCTGTGTGACTGCATCGGGTCAGGCAAACAAACTAGATGAATTACGTGGACAATATAAGCATGTTAGGAATATCAATACCTCTGATAATCTTCTAATGGATTGTTTTGTCTTAGGAAAAATAATTATCATCATATATAACTATAACACTGCCAAGGAAATAGATACCTTTTTCTTATAATTACTATTACTATTAATATCATTAATATTGTTATTATCTTTATTTATGCAGTTTTTAGATATGGATTCATCCAAAAGACAAATGTATTAATCTACAAAGGATGTCCAAAAGAAAATGAACTTAAATGCATCATCTAAATCAACTGAAAATCAGTACGGTTTAGAGAAGAAATACTCAACACAATTGATATTATTCATGCAATTTGTTTGAATTATTTTATCCATACTGGATAACAAGCTGGCTGTTTAAGCCTATTGGAAATAGCATTTAGAATGTTGCTTAAAAATGTGGTGGAGGGGGGTTATTGTTATTGTTATTGTTTTTCTTTTCAATTTTATTTCTATCATTATATTTTGTACACCACTGTATGAAAGTGTTTACCTTTTACAACCCATGGTTTGGGTTTTTATTTTGCTTTTGTTATGTTTGTTGGTGTGCATTTGTTTATTTTACGTTAATTAAATTTGATCAAATCTGTATTTTTCTGAATACTGGGAAGGATTTGGTTTAAGTTTGCTTAGATATGAACTCTCAGCAATAATCTATACAATAATCTTGATGTTTAATTAACAATTCTGAATATGTATAGCCTCTCAGAGTCAGTAATAAAATCACATGATGACACGATGATTGAAGAGAACAAAATATGAAACTTTGTTTAAATTGTGGCATTATTGTCTTTTAGCTTCCATGAACAGGCCAGCGGGCCAAACCTGGTGGTCCGGCTGGCATCAGTTTAGCACACATTGAAAGGGAAATCAAGGGAGAGGATACAGCGTGTGGTTGGAGACAAATGTTGTCACAGTGTGGAATAATTGTCACTTATGAGCTGGCTTCACACTATTCCTGTATCAAAAGAAGGGAGGGAGCAGAACACAGTCTGCACTGCGAGAGAAACACTGGCACACTTTTTAAAACCCACATCGTGGACAACAGTGGCGCTCATGTGTTATAAGGTGTCTTAACCCCAGACAGGACGAGCAGGGAGGTGGAGACGTGAGACCTCGGAGGCCGAGCTCTGGCACCAGGCCTCCTGCTAATTGGTCAGGTCAGATATCTCACGGTCGGCTGGGCGTTGTCCCATTGCTCGACACAGGGGCTGCTGTGAGCAGAGCTTTCCAGATGCCGCGGCACATAACGCCAGGGCTCATGGAGCGCACTGTCCCCCAAAATAAGTTCACCCCATCCTCAGCGTCTCTCTTGTAGGGATGCACCAGACCTTCTGACATATGGCTCTACTCTGCTAATTACCTCTCAGTCTTGCTCTTCTTCTCTGTGCATGCTAAGCACTTTGAATTGTGTGCTTTAACAAGAATCCACTTTCATTCATCCATAACAAATTCAAATGTTGAAATGAGTGTTTGGTCATTATACAAAAAAATAAATATTAAAAATGTTCTGCTCACAGATATTCTGCTTACAAAGCTGCAGCACCACTGCAGAGTGATTTAGTTGACTGGGAACATGGTGGTGGGGAGCGTTTTGGACCGGTAAGTGTAACACTTTTTGTTTCCCTGCCTGCTTGGCAGAACGACCGTCACTAAATTGTTCAGAAATAATGTGAGCTGCTGCCTGTTAGGGTGGGCAGTTTTTGGCTCTTGTTTAGGTGAGAGCATGTTTTGGAGAAAGAATAAGGGGATGAGGCAATGGGCTGGTAGGAGGGAGCTGGGCGATGGGTGATGGTAGTGGGAGGTTTTTTTTTGTGTGGGGGGGGTGATGACCGCCTCATCGACGAGACCATATGTTGTCCCCAGCTTGCAGTTGCCACGCCAATGGGCCTCGAAAATTTTAACACATTTTGACAATGTGTCAGTTGAGCTCTACCCCTGGTTGTGTGCTGTGTGTTTGTTTGTGTGTGTGTTGTGTCTGAAGGTGTTACCGTGTTATTTTGTGTGTGCGTGTGTGTGTGTGTGTGTGTGTGTGTGTGTGGATGTACACTATGCAATAGTGCGCTCACATTCCAGCTCCCTCGCCACCCTTTCCTCCTCCAGTCACCTTGTTCTCTTAGTGCACTGTGCCAAGTTCCCTGCAAGTCAGTTTGCACCATATATGCACGTACACACCTACACGTGCACACACACACACACACACACACACACACACACACACACACACACACACACACTCATAACACAATACTTTTGCCATAAACTATAAAACACACCCATATGTAAAACATACAAAACTAAGAAGGAATAGATGTGTTTAAGTTAGTTTAAAGAAAAATCACTTATTTCACAACTCTCTCTCTCTATCTTTCTGTCCCTTTCTCTCTCATTCGCACACACACACACACACACACACACACACACACACACACACACACACACACACACACGTTCTTAGTCAAGGTCAGATCTGGACAAGGGTTTCGTTGTCAAAATAGGCTTAATAACGCACAGTAACTTTTGGGGCGCAGGCCAAAAACTAAAATAAAGGAAATAGAATTAAATTAAATTAAAATGTGATAAACAGCCTATAACAAAATTAGGAATACCTTAGAACACTATTGGATGTTTTTTGTAATTACATGGACTTATTGTCAGTAATATATTAGCAACATATACTGTACATGCCAAAGCGAAAACTGCATCATAACAGGACTAGAAAAAACATTTATAATAAAGTATTCAAACAAGAAAAAGGCGATTATTTTAGCACATTACAAACATTTGTGATGAAAACTGTAATGAATCAATATATCTATATATCAAATGTATTCATGAAATCAGTGAGTAAATGTATCACAGTATAAAATCAGATGAGCTTAGCCCGGAAAATCGGTTCCCCTTAGGTGAAGGTAAAAATGAGCTTCTCTCCAGGGTTAAAAAGTAAAATGTACGTGTTTTATGATGTTTTTACGTGTTTGCCGGCTGTAACATCAGGAGAAAACCAAACAGTAATGAAGAGTCGGAGATCAGCACTCACTCAGCATAATCCCGCTTGCAGTAAAGTTTGCGGTCCCGCAGAAAGCAGGAGTTCCTGAGCGCGTCCCCGCACGCCGCGCACCGCACACACTCCTCGTGCCAGAGGCCGTCAGTGACTCTGAGCAGGAATCTGTCTCTGATCAGCCGGTGGCATCCGGCACACACTGCCCCCTGATCCATATCTGCAATGATGGGGAAATCCTTTAATTAGAACACTTTTCCAATCAGCAGGACGCAGCAATATATGCTGCTAATAAGGCTGAACAAAGTTCGACGGAGAGGTCATTAAACTGCGACTTTACGTCGTTGTAACGGGAGGGAAAGGTTGGTTAAAAAGGCAGCTTTTTTTAAATTAAAAGTGGGTTTTATATATTGAGACGTCAAGTGTTTTTATATTAGTTCGACTGTTAATTTGACCAAATATTAAGTTCACCTGATGACCGTGTGCCAAAATAGTGCTAAAAATCAAACATCAAGAGTTTAATTCATACCAAAACATATTTTTTAAATCAAACTATTAGCTAGTAAAGCTTTATTAATAAGATCATGTCATCAAGTTTTGCCTATAAGCACAACACCGGTCGACCCACCATTACTGAAGAAACATTGTCAATAGGCCTTTTTTTGACCAAAGATAATGGCTGGTAAATTAATATAGCAAAATAACAGTTTAAATACAGTTTTGTAAGTTCAAGAAGGCCATACCTGCAAAGTGCGAGTTTCCAGACCGCAGAAAAGTATTTTGGTTCTCAACTCTTCAGATCTCAGAGCATCTCCGGCTCTCAAAGTCCTGCTGCAACTTGCTGCTCGGAGCAGAGAGCGAAGCAGCGCATCAAAGTTTCTCTTCAGAGCTTCCGACGACCTTTCTGAGTCCACCGGTATTGACTATTTAGGCTTTCTATCAATTATCCTATTAGGAGTGAACGGGAAGGACGGAGAGATAGAGAGATAGAGAGAGAGAGAGATAGAGAGAGAGAGAGAGAGAGAGAGAGAGAGACTTCCTGCAGGTGCCGGTCACCTCCCCCCCTCCTCCTCTGTCTCTCGCTCTCTCTCTTTCCCTCTGTCTCTCTCTCCCCACATTGGATGCTACAAAGTTACCAGAGACGCACATGAAAGCTTTTTTTATTTCATTATAAATAAATATATAATGCTCAGGAAGTAAAGTGCAGGTTGAAAGGTCATACTTTAAGGGTCACAGATAGATAGATAGATAGATAGATAGATAGATAGATAGATAGATAGATAGATGGATGGATTTATTGATTGATTGATTGATTGATTGATTGATTGATTGATTGATTGATTGATTGATTGATAGAGAGACAGACAAACCATATAGATCTCTTATAGACTTGCTTTCTCAAAAGATCAGATATGTTTTCAGTAGACAAATATAAAGAGTTGCAGAAAAAACTACTATATGCTAGAGTTGGACTGATCATTCATTGTGAGGCCTACACAATATATTTTAAGTCATTTTTGATATATTTACAAACACATGTTCCCACTCATTTTGAGCATTTCTTTAAAGTACTGCAATGTCTTGTGAGAAAACATATACACTGATATATATATATATATATATATATATATATATATATATATATATATATATATATACATATATTCTGATAAGTGAACATAAGCCGATTCATTCGTTGTTTTTCATATTTTGATGTGTCATTCTTCACATTTACATTCTCATATGACACCACTGCCACCAGGCTTTACTTCTTCACAGGTCTTTGTTATGAGGAGTGAGGTGTTACTGATGCAGAGGCCTACAGACTGGAACCACGATGAGGAGGATGATATCAACCAGGCTACTGCATGAAGGAAGCAGCGCCAGGTTGTGGCGTTTACATTCTGTGCACGCCATCTGGTGGGCAACAACTAGAACTGTATTTAACGGACAACAGTTGTCTCATCCATGTTTGATGTTTTCAGAAAATATTTATGGGCTTCTTTTGTCTGTGGAATTACAAAAAAAACCAAGATTTAAACAGATAAGAAATGTGATATTCTGTCAAGATTCTTTATTTTTGTGATTCAGTAAAGTTTTCATGACATTTTCATGATTTTAGGTAATTGTTTAAGTAACATCTGATAGACCCTGGCTGGATATTTGGGTTGAACATAATAGCATTGGGTTAGTTATTTAAAATTATTCAAAATGTACTGACACATTTTCTGACACTGATTAAGATATATACTATCCTGCAAAAATGCAGTTTCAGAATATCAAGGATAAAAATTAACAATGAATTTGGATATTAAAGGCAGCTATTTTTCTGATACTGATATATATCAAACAATATTTATCAAATATTTGCACTGGCTTGAAAAACCCAGATCCCTCTATAGCTCTAACTGTGATACAGTTTTGTAACAAATGATATAAAAAAGACAAGACAAATAACACATTTTAAATACATTTTTAAATAACTTTATTCTGTAAGAATTCTCAAATGGGTTTTAAGAAATGCATGGATGGTTTCAGTTTTTATACAATTCCTCTTTGAATAAAATATGATTTATTTTCAAATTGCATTGGGTTGCTTTTATAACGGACACCTGAAATTATCTATTTACAAAAGAAATCTGTTAACAATTCTATTAGAATTCATTTTGACATTGTACTTGATGTTGCTGCGTCTCAAGACTCCACCCTCCACCCTCCCCACAACCTCAAAATACCTCTCTTAAAAATTTTAATTACAATGTTTTGCTTGGTACAAAATACGTTGTTTTACAATTTGAATCAAGTCTTTTTCAATTCCGTCTTCATATCGCTCACAATGTGGGAGTATATACAGGGGGAAGGGGGGGACTGGGGTCATGTGATCTGATGCGGAGCCTCCAGCATCTCCATCAGGAAGGTGTCGATAGGCGTGTCCCCGATGAGCTTGAAGAAGAACAGATGCTCCAGACACTTGAGGCCGATGGAGCGCAGGGCGGGCAGGCGGAGCAGCAGCTTGGCAAACCTGCGGGAAGAGACGGAGAGTAGAAGAAGCAGACTTTAGCAATCAATATTTTCTATTATGTAGAAAAACATGTTTTTATGTTTACTGTTCAAAATCTAGACAATTGCATCCCATTTAATAAGATATTAATATTCTCATTTTTTTAAGTCTTATATTTAAGTTTTTTGATTGCAATATAAAGATGTAGAAATATCAAACCACCACATTTATCTTACAACTGTTAATAGTTACTTTGTCAATCAAGATTTATGCAAAAACAAAACATATGATGCACTGCTCTTCAGTTAATTATGATCAAATTGTGTATTTAGTTAGACCGAGAACTAACACCTACAACTTAAAAATCCTACATTTTACCAATGAGTACTTTTACTTATGATGTTTAAGCATTCTTTACCTCTGCTAATGCTTCAATATTTTACAAGAATTCTACCTTTAATGCAGTATTTTGCTACATAACCAACACAACCTCTTAAGAAAATGAAAGAATCCAACACGGTAATATTTAGTTTATTTCCTCTTCTTTTTTTTATGCTGTCAATTACAAGTGTAACTGTCCACAGCTGAAGCCGACTGACATTGTAGACTTTCTATTTCACATCATCTGTTGATCTTATCTAGCTCCCAACAGTAAATTTAAAAAATCAATTGCAACCATTTTCTATAAGCAGTAACACTAACGGCCTCTATCCTTTTAAATCTAATGCTGCTTCAAGTGTTTAATGAGCTGAGCAGTTATGTAAAGTAATCTGCCATCTTCATTGCTACGTACGAGCCAAAGCAGCAATTAAACACTGGTGTTTGATGTTGATTGTTGCTGTAATGTAATGCGTCTCCTACCTGCCAGGCTGGTCTGGGTATTTCTGTTTTGTGTACGACTCCAATGAGGCGTAAACTTTTTCCCTCAGCCCCTCAACCTCTGGTGGGTTTGAAAGACCTTTTGCGTCTGAAACAGACAAATACTCACAGTAAGGCCAAACGTCACACGAATAAAACATTGAATCCACAATATCTCAAAGCCACAGTGTCTTTAATAGTACATATGGGTTCATATAAGTCCCTCAAGCCTGCCATGGTGATATTAAGGTTTATTAGACACTGAGGGCCAATCAAAATGCAGATTAATTTCCCATCCAAGGTGGTGTTGCTTTCTGGCATATTGTATTAAAGTGAACAGTGACTGGAGGCCGAGCTGACCTGGGTTGAAGAGGACGATGGCTCGCAGGCAGCCAAGCTCTGTCTTATCCATCTGCATGTCTTTCATTTTGGATACCAACTCTGTCAGGACTCTGCAGGAGATCAAATGAATAACGTTAGAGAGATATGACAATGAAGGTTAAAAAGAGCAAAAAAAACAAAAATATGCCCTAATTTCTCCACATAATTAGAAGAAGCAATTAGTTGAAGCAGAGTTCAACATAATGTTTTATCACTTGCATAGTTCTACAAGTCGGTAAGAAATCTACTTATATATATATATATATATATATATATATATATATATATATAGAAAATATATATTATAATATTATATACATATTTATACTTGCCTCTATATAAATAGTTTTATTTATTAGCAGTTATCAAATAACAGCAAATATATTGAGAAGGAAGCAAGAGACTCTTTAGCTACTTCCATCATTAGCTCTGGAAAGAACAATGTGTTTTATTATATTTGACAACCAGCCTGATAGCCCGGCGTGGCATTTTACTTGCCTTATTGTTATCCTCATTGTTGAGCCGTGATGAGGGCAACTAAGACAACAGTAGCCTATAGGGGCATTTGGTAAACGTTTTCCTCCCTCAGACCACAAAATGACTGTAATATGTCTGCAGTGGTTTGATTGGGTTATTGATTAATACCAATCCCCTCGCATTTCACTGCACGCAACATCCCAATACTTCCTGATATAAAAGCAAATCATAAAAAACAATATTTCTCTTTTGTGACAAAAAGAAAATGAGACTGCTCTGTGACCAACATGTGGTTTTAATGCTGTTCATCTCCTCCCTGCACATATAGATTTGCGCATATATCTTTGGTGCACGGATGGGATTGTGTGTGTGTGTGTGTGTGTGAGGAGGCTGTGTAGCGGTTGGTGGTTGTGAACCGAACGTGTTATAAGACAATATAGTAACTCTGGCCGTATTTTTTAAAATGCTACCTACCTATCAAAGATGGAGCCCACTCCAGCACTGTGGGCGCTGTTTCTGTGGACGTGGAGGCCCGTCGCCAACAGGATGCCATCTTTTACCGTGACTGAGCGATGTGAGAATGAGGCGATAAGAAGCTCGTTCCAGCCTGGACGCAAAAAAAAACAAAAAAAAACTTTTATTCCTCCCTTTAAGTCATCCTCAAGTATTTGCAAATAATACATGACACAATTCGCATGATGTATCAGTCTTCCCCTATTATGATTATTATTAGGTCTGCTGTGTGGCTTCTTCACTTTCTCCTTCAGGTCTGTGTGTCACCAGCAGAGGTCAGCGCTGGTGTGGCTGCAACCGCACTGCTGGGACTCGTCAAATAGTCCAGATATATTTGGTTTCACTGCTCCATTAAACTAGATGGCAAAAATGTAGTGAGCAAATGTAAAAGACTCAAATAGACTGCCTGTCTGGGGATGAATAACTACCCTGAAATAAATGCTGCACCACCACGACGACAATGGGTCGTAGAAAGGTTTACTGTTGCAGAGAAACATGTGTTTTTAATGCTGTTCATCTCCTCCCTGCACATATAGGTCTGTGCATATATCTCTGGTGCACGCATGGGATTGTGTGTGTGTGTGTGTGTGTGTGTGTGTGTGTGTGTGTGTGTGTCTACCTGCTCGTAGTAGGATGACTTGGTCATCGAGGGGGAGCTCGGAGAAGTGCGGGATCCTTTTAGCCCACTCCACCAAGGTGAAGAGCTGCTTGTCTGCTGCTTGACAGATATTGGTGACAGGGTCGTTGGTCTGGAAGAATGCAAAAATAAGTGAGTCATCGAATGTAGTGGTGAGCTCCTTAAGTGACATCTAAATGTGTCAAACAGCAGTTAGCAGGTGAAGTTGTGGTTATTTCTGGGTCATCAACTTCCTCTCTACACTCAAAAGAGTTTTGAGACTTTCTTGAAATTTAAATACACAAAGGTAAAAGAAAATGCAATGCAAGGTCTACAGCCTCAAAAATGGCCACTGAGTTGAATCACTTCTTTTCTGACACCAAAGTTCAACAGTATGAGCTTTAGGTGGTATGATTTATTGCGACGCTTTTGTGATGGATTGCATGAGATTGTACACGTCTACCCAATACATTGGTAATAATTTACTGACGTTTGACCTTTACATGATTCTCAAGTGAAATACTGCACGGCATAAAGCAAAAACAGATTAAGAGTATCTGTCAGTAGCTTGATGCAATTATGGAGTTAAACATGAAACCAGATGTAGTCTCCTGTGTTATCTATTTTTGAGAAAAAACTTTAGTCAGTGTTTTAATTTTTTTCCCCTGAATTTCATTTGAACTGATCCTATTCATTCAGCTTCGCTAAAGCAAAGCGCTTCTTTTACTCAACTGGGTGAGTATTTTTTGACCACCGCTGATCAGGCCAGCGTAATAAAGCAACACATTTTTTTTTTTTTTTTTTACCATAAAGTGGTTCCTCCATCTGTTAGGCATTTAAAAGCAGTGCTTAATAATAATTCATTTGGTTTGACCAAACCCAAAGCTCAGTGTCTGTGATTCTTACCGAGTTGCTGGGGCTGCCGTCGCTGTACGTCTCGGTTTTGGGCTCCACAGCCAGCTCAGCGTCGAGGATCTTGTCCACTGGCATTTCCTCGTTGAAGCTGCTGGTCGATTCGACCTCGCTCTCCCCTCGCTCCCTTCCACGCTGCCTCTCTTCCTGCACCGCTGTACACACACACACACACACAAACACGCATATATTTCAGACCATGCTTATGGTTATTGACTAGATAGAAACCAAACTATAATATCACTAATGTTAACTCTGCATTGGACAATATTAAAAGACTCTCTCTGCTCTACAGTTTGACTATAAGAAGACAAAGAAGATAAGGAGTCTTAATCACTTGAACCCAAAAATAAATTCATCAATTCATTGAACTTTAAAATGTCAGAAAATTCCCATGACAGTTTCCTTAAGTTCAAGATGATGGTATCAAAAAGCAGTCCAAAACCTAAAGTGGTTTAACTGATTGTTGATCATTTTAGTATCTCCTTATTCCAGCACCTCACTGAAATTACATCTTAGAGTGCAAAATGACTGCGCCATACCATCAAAGATGAACATAAAGATGTCGTGTTATACATATTTCCACGGAGCGTTACATGGTTCGTATTTTTGGATTCTTTGGGATCTTGACTACAATTTTAAAAGAATTGCTGTCGGGTAACATGCATTTGTAATGATGGAAATAATGATCAAGAGCACAAGCCAGCAGCTCATGCTCAGACTGATCCTTAAAAGCATAGCACACCTGCACACACACCTTCTCTCTTCATGCCCATGGCCAGGCACTTCTGGTAGCGACAGTATTGGCAGCGGTTTCGCTGGCGCTTGTCAATCAGGCACTCCTTGCTGTCTCGACACGTGTAGGTAAGGTCTTTACGGACGGTCCTCTTGAAGAAGCCTTTGCAGCCCTCGCAGCTGTACACGCCGTAGTGCTTTCCTGCGGACACAGAGACAACGACATCAGCAACAATATTGTAAACCTGTATTTGGCTATATTTTTTCTGTCACAATTGAAAGCATTTTTCCGCCTTCACTCCACAATGGCAAACCATTTGTAAATACATTGACAACAAAACAATAAAGATCTTAGCAACATCAAAACTGTAAGGCAAGGCAGCTTTTGTATATGGTACATTTATAGCTCATATACAGCACAAACAAAGCAATAAAAACCAGAATCGAGGTAATTCAGACCACATACAATTTTAAAACGGTGATAAAATGAAATCAAATTTTAAAAAACGTTAAATAAAATAAAATAGCTGTGGTAATACCCATTATTGTCATGTATGATTTGACCTACGGGCATGTTCAGGTGGGACTCAACATGTCATTGTTATCTGCTCAGATTTATGATCACCAATGGCAACAACATAGACCCAGTCTTCCCGATATGATCTGAAGCAACTGAGACCAGATTATCAGCGCTGTGATGAGGTCTGTAGCCAGATTGAAATCTTCCAATCTGTCCAGGCTGCCTTGCTTTAGAAGTGGTTTAACAACTGCAAGTTGTCTTGTGTTTTTCGGAGAAGAAAAAAAAAAACATTGACAGTTCCAAACACATCCATTTCTTTTTCTGAATTTGCGCTCTTGCATTCTTTTTTCTGACTCATCACAGCTGCTTTCTGGTTTCAGGCCAATAACACTGTTGAAATGATCAAAGAGCAAGTCAACATTGCACTAATAAACCTGACAAAAAGCCCGACAAGTAACCTTGAAATCTATCTGCCTTTGTTATCTTTCCCTCAGTTATCTGGGTGGCGATGTTTGTGGTGAGTGGGAGTGTACATTTGTCGTCGTCTCCCCCCCCCCTACCTCACCCTCTAACATTACCTGAGGAGCGGTCCCCGCATATGGAGCAGATGTGCTTTGACATTCCCCCGGGGCTCGTACACTGGTAGTTGATGTTTCCCAGGTTCTGTAGGCCCGGCGGAGGCTTGATGTCCTCCGAGCTGCTAACGCTGTTCATAGAGTTCATCTGAGGATGACAGGAAGACAGAGAGAGATACAAATTTTAAGCTTAGGTGGCCAGAACTGAACTAAACAGAGCAGTGGAGGAAGTAAGAGTGACAAGTGTGAGGTTGTCTCATGACACTCTCCCCCTTACTCTCATTTTCTTTCAATATTTTTTCCTCTACCCACCCACACACTTCACTGTGAAAGCGCAGGGTGCGATCACATGCTCAATTAGTGGGTGGGGCTGAGGCTTCTGTCTGAGGCTTGTCATACAGGTTTTGAAGTGTTTGTTGACAGGAAGAGGCAGATGAGAGGAGTCACGTGTGCAGGGAGTGCAGTTCTCTGACACACACAGCAGAGGGCACTCCTGCGTAGGCTCTTCTGATTTAAAAAAAAACGTTGTTGAGACTTCTTATCTACACACCAGTCCAAATTTTAGATTTATTTTATCATCAGCTGCTTATAATGGCGTCCCAGGTGGATCGACAACAATTCACACCTTAATTAAAGCATCACAAGACATTAAAACATCTCATATGTGATCCCAAAGAGTCCCCCGAAACATTTAAGAAATGGGGGGGTGAAACGTGTGGACCGAGCAACAAGTCCCTTTGACTTTTTTGACAAATCTCTTTCGATTTGATCAACTTTGCGACCTTTGACCCTCTCCTTCCAATGCGCGCCGGGCGGGATGCATATTTGTGCCGGCGCATTTTTGTTTGTTTAGTTGCAAACATCTGCACTCCAAGTTGCAACAACAAGACTGACCTACACATGCCCCCCTGTCCTATATATTTGATGCTGCGTTGCATATAGGACATCCTTCCCACAGTCACCTCAGGCTCTTTCTATCACTTATTTACAATGTGCACTCTTCTGAATATCCCCTAATGGTAGACTGTGACCTTACAGCAGAGGAGAGTATACAAGAGATTTTTCTTTTCTGTCTTTCAGTTTTTCCTTGAGCTCACTAGTTCTCTAAACCACCATCACCGCCACCAACCTTCTCCTGCTGCCCCAAAGGCAGGTAGTCACACATAAACGAGCATTGAGCCCCCCGCGTACTTCCCTATGTGAGTCAATAATGAGCAGCTTTTCCTCTTCAGCGCACCACTCAACACAAATGTGTATGGTAATGTATGGTTTGAAAAAAGAAGTCCTGTGGAGCATTCAAACAGTTGTTCAGACATGTCGCTTTAGACAGAAAACATGCGTCTGTAGAAAAGTGCTACAAGCACTGTATCTGGATTATTGATGCATCATACATTCTTTATACAACACATGGTATGTAGACCACACTGCATCATACATGTAGGAATGGGACGCTGTAGGACTTTATCATGGGTCGTGATTAAAAACACTCAAAATAAGTTGATCGTGGTGAATTTCCATTATTGGGATAATTTTGAATATTGTCACGAGTGATTTGAAAAAGCTGCCTAGCTGGCTTTCATGGTAGAGAAGTAAAAAAAAAAAAAAAAAACTTGATTTCAGAAATACAGGATGCATCAAGAAATAACACACAATCTTGTTGTATGTATTTATCTTCTATTCATGCTGGGGGACCTTATGGTTTATGATTACCTCATTTGAGATTGTTTGATTGATTTTTAGTTTTTCAATAAATATGGATCAAATGATTAATCACTAATTAAGCAAATAATGAAATCAATCATGAAAATGCCGCCCCCTCCTCCTCCTATGCGAAACTCAAAACACATGAGTGTAAATAGCTTCCCCTCTCAGATTGATTGACGTATATTTGAATTAATAATATAATGGTACAGAACATAACTTAATATAGAATCTGAGTTTGGAATGTTGTCTCTTGCTGCAGTTACAGGTTTGTTTACAACGAAATGCAGCAATAAAATGGTCATATCACGAAAAACACTTTATTCTTCACTGTGAAGTATGTATGTAAATATATAGCTGCAATTTATATGATCAGACAATACTGATTAAAGAGGTAAGAACAAGATGATAGTAGAAAACCAGAATGGCTGTACAGCTATAATGATGAATTTGCTCATGCTTCTGTCAGCCGTGGACGGTTCATGAACTTTAGTTCACCCATGAAAATCGTATGTTATGTTGCATGATGCAGTGACCTGATGGAGACCTGGTCACTGGCGGCCAGCGAGCAGTGAAAAGACGGTTACATTGAACAATTGTATCAACCCTGGCTCCCCCTTAAGGCACAGATCCATACTCTGATTGAACCGATGTATATCATTGTCTGCTGTGCCCTGCAGCACTGGCCTCCATCCAGCCTTTAAAGCACTACGTGTGTGTGTGTGTGTGCATCTGTGTTTCTATATGTGCAGATGAGCATCAAAGTACTGAGCTTTGTGGGGTTTGTAGTTCATTCAACAGACCTCCTTAAGAAAGCAGCTCCATTAGCCCTCTCTCTCGTAGTCTTATGCACTTTCATTATATTATTTATCTAAAAGATGCAACCTCGCAGCAAAAGGATCTCTTGTTGGATCATGAACAACTCAGGTATAATAATCAAGATGGAACTAAAAAATAGGCTAAAGTGACAAGGAAAGAGAAAGTGTGGCAAAAAAAAAGAAAGAGGAGAAATGGTGAGAAAGAGTGAAGAAATCCAGAGAAAATGGAGGCTGCTCTTTCTCCTTCTCCTTTCTCTCAGTAATCCATTAAAGGGCTAATAGACGGACTGCATCTTAAGTCCCCTTGCATGACAGCAGTAACATAGAATTTAGGGATGACCTTTAGGCTGAGAACTTTAAAGGTCGAGTGGGGTAGGGAGGAAAGGTATGCCTGCCAAACACATTGGATATGGCTAACCTTCAACCTCGGTCCGCTGTCGGAGATTCCAAGAATGAGAGGCACATGATTAACCAGAGACCATGATAGTTTAGCGATGCTTTCCAACAGAAGAAATCTAAAAGAATATGAACCTCTGTTGAGTTTAGGAAGAATGAATAGAGTGTTAGTGTTGAGGACTAAACACATGCGCTCTGTTTCAAAGCACCTTGGCTTGATGTTTTTCAAATGTCTTTCTTTCACTAACTGAGGCGGTAGCTTTGTTAAGGAAGGGCCTCTAATAATGTACACAAGTATATTTTCTTCAAGTGAAAAGTTTAAATTGAAGTCCTTCTGAAAAAGAAGCCTTTTAAGACAAAGTCCATAGCTATCTGATGCCCATTACAACACCCACACATTTTCTCACCTGTGGACTGCCGAGTGGTCCGAAGTTCATGTTGGGCGTGGACGGCAACGATATAGAGGGCGAGCCCAGGGAAGATGTGATGACGGGGTAGGGCGAGGCCAGGCCGTTCATTGGAGAGCCCAAGGTGGACATTGGGGACGTTAAGGGCCTGGAGGTGCTGATGACTGACGGGTGGCCGACCATGCCACCCATGGGAGGAGGGTGGGTGTGGGTCATTGGCCCCGAAGAGTCTGGAGGAGAAGGAAGAATGTGTTAAAACGAATGAGGAGACACAAGATAAAAAGATGTATACTGAGTTACCAGTTGATTAGGTAAGCGAATGCATCCATTATAATAAATCATGTTGCTTAAACCTGCCATAAGGGACCAACGCACCAACACTGACATATTATCAACTTATGAAGTAGCTAAGGCAAACCATAGACTGAATATAAAGATGGACGACATGGCAGCTGCAAAAAAGTGAAAAAAGTCAAAAACCCGCCCCCTCCATGTTAGCGGATGGGACATAAGCCAAACTAACAAGTCAAAGTTCACATCAAATACATTTTTACCAAAATTATTTTTTTTCATTTTGAGGTAGTTCTTATCACGCTGATGTTTGTTCAAGTGTAAATTTGTGTGATATGTTAGGTTATAATTAGTTATTTTAAGCTCTGAAAAAGGGGGTGAGACATCATGATCGACAGCTGTGATTGACAGCTGCTCTGAGCAAAGTAGTCGTGACAAAGTGTAGTACACTATGTGTCAGTTTGATCATGAATGTAGCAGGTATACCGTGGTTAGTTGTTGTGTCTTTCGAGCCAAACAGCTATCGTTGTGCTAACGTAGCAGCTAGCCGGCTCACGCTAACAAGCCCGGCCTTGTGATTGGCTCAGGAAAGCCTCGATACTGCGACTCCAGCCCTATCGATGACTACAGCGCAGACTCTGCCTTCAAACGATGTAAAAAATATCAAGATGGCAGCTCCTGTGTCTGTGATATTTTGACTTCACTATCGTACAGTGGTAGGAAGTGGAAACGCCTCCTCCATAGAGCCTACATGGCAAACATCGTCATATACACGTCCAACAGACCAGTGGCAAAATTAGCATTCACTTTAAAATGAAAGGAAATGGGAAAATGACAGTATAGCACACATACACATTTCAATGTTAAGTACCATATGAATGGTATTAAACAAGCCTGAGAATCTGAGAATATATTGCTAACTAACAGTGCAATATGTCTTTATGCAGCCACGGTTGGGTGAATATGACTATAGAGAGTGAAGGACGTCAGATTTTGGTCAGAGGGTGCTGACTTTGCTTTGCATCCATTGATGTAAACCGACAGGCTGGCATTTACATAAATTACCTACTTAGAAAATCTGTCAGTCAACTGAGTATCGGGGCGTGGTGTGTAAGTTCATGCATGTGATGTAGCTGTGAGCACATTCATTCATCATCAACACATAGTACAAATACCAACGTACATGTACAGTATGCACATGTAAGGATCAAAATGTACTTTCCTGCACAGGCAAATGCCACAAGCTGTCACTGCCTGTTCTCTTACAGACAGATGCAATAAGCGCCTCTCTGGGCAAACGTTGATGACTCAAAGAAATGAATAAAACTGTTTTTGTTTGAGCGAAATGTTACTGATGGAGAGTGACATGCCACCATATGTGCATCTGGACTAATCTGAATGCTCAGAAAATTCAAAAGCTTCTGTTTGTGTGTCAGTGCACCATCCGCCCCCCCCCACCTCTACACACACACACACACACACACACACACACACACACACACACACACACATTGATTCGCAGTGTGACACCAGGCCCAATGACACGGTTCTTAATTAAATGTCAAATTTCTTATGTATATAATGGTAGCATGGCATGCAATGAACAGCACCTGTGTTTTTGTTTCTTAAAAAGAGACAAACAAAGGTCATTTTTTTTATTTTTCAACCATAAAGTCTCATCTGTTTTATTCTAAATGGACCATAATGTACTAAATGAACATCATGCTGTATTGAAGACAACTTGAAACTAGTGATTGAGATCATAAACTCAAGTTCACAATATTTACTGAGGTAATAAATCAAGTGAGAAGTAGAGTCATTTTCTCACGGACTTCTATACTATCAGACTTCTTTTTTGCAACCAGAGGAGTCGCCCCCCCCCCCCCCCCTGATGGCTATTAGGAAGAATGCCAGTTCAAGGCACTTCTCCATTGGCTTCACTCCTCAGAACTGAAGGGTTGCTGCCTCATGCAAATCCATTTTACATTCGCACAGATTCAGTGTTGCCACTCAAGGCCCAGTAAAAGGGAGCTGTGTCTCATTAATGAGCCAACAAATGTGAAGATTTGCTGTAAGACAAAATTGTAAATAACAAGACATTATTCTCTTGATAATTTCTCCAGCCTCGAGCTGCACTGATCATTTAAATGCACATGCGTCATATTTCAGCATAAGTTCTCCATTTCTATTGCTCTAAAGACTAAATGTGAATGCTCCCCCTCTGCATGGAAGCTAGATTAAGGAAAAGACCCTTTCCATTGAAAATGTTTTATGATCTAATGATCTCTAATCAAAGGTCTACCACATACAATTTTCATCTGTATATTTATCATTACTCTTCTTTATTTGTATCATTACACATGCCAGTATATATGGTTGGAAGACTCCCAATCTTACCCGTGGTGATGCAATCGTGTGGTGAGCATTATCGAGACAAACTAGTTTTCCTAGTTTTGACTTCCGCTATTGCTTGGTAAATACTCGGAGGGTGAACAGAACGTTCTTATTATTAGGTTCCTGACAGTAAGGACATGTACATCCTGTATGTACATACCAGGATGACTGCATATAGGATGACATCTTATAACTCTCTTTTTGTATAGTATGGTTCTTAATTTCACATATCTAGTTGTCATTCCTGTTTCTGTCATCACTTTGAAATCTTTTTTTCATGTGGAACACACAAATAAGGAATTCATTTGACACGGTGAGAATAACTCAAAAGATGTACTAGCTCACAGGCAGTGGTTGTCACAGGAACGTCTCCGATGTTTACAAAGATGTGTTTCTTGGTGTCTTCACTGTAAAATAGTTGCTTATGTCCACAAATAATGTTTGAACTGATTCTGTATGTGACTTCAGTTTGCAGTCTATCTGAAAGATAAACAGACTTGCTAAATACTTTCCAATTGTTTTGAAATGCTGCTCTGGTACTTAACCTCTGACAGTGATTAAGCGCACATCAGTTTCTTCTCCACTGGATATCATGACTCTATTTTAAGGAAATGGAAAGTTTGAGCAATGCAAGACAGTTGCTTTCAGATTTCCGGGAATTGGGAAACAAAGAGTAATGTCAAATTGTCTGCCTTGATGCACTTTTTTATTTTTAACGTGAGGAAACACTGTTAGAACACACAGCTGACCATTCACCCCGTCTCTGTATGCCAAGGAGCAGATGTTGTGCAACTTCCTGTTTAGCAGTGAGACTACAGCTTCTCCACCCCCTCTCCCATTCGCCCAGTTTCTCCAGCCCTCCATGAGTGAACCCTGGCAGACAAATATGTATTGGGGCCTCCCTCTCTCCAACAGAGCTGACTAGACACATAAGACATATTGCAGTAAAATACAATTCAAAAGCATCTAACTCTTTAAACGGTATGCTACTGCCTGTAAGTGCTACCTACATTTAAATTCTACAATGGCGGGAGTGTATTCCCAGCTCTTTGGAGGGCAGATTCCTCTAAATAACGAGCTTATGTAATGGATGAGGACTGTACAGCATGTACTGTGTCTGATTTTGTGCGTTGACCCCTCTCTTTATGTGCATGACAAATTCCCTTCTGGGCTCGCAAAGATCCATTCTATTCTAGAAGTGCTGAGTAGGAGATACAGTAACAGAGCCTATCGTCACTCCAGCCAACAATTTACCAACGCGTTATGGCAGACATCGAGACTAAAAAGTATCCCGATCGCACAGGCCAGAAGATAAAGGTTGTTACATGGAAAAAAAGTATTTAAAAGACAGAGTGGTGGGGTATACGAGCACCATTTAACTACACAACCTTGAGCAGTGCACCAATACTTATACTCCTTTTGTACTGCATTGTGTCTACACGTTCACACTTTCTCATAAGCTTGAAATCAAGACAAACCCTGTCTCTATTTATTAATGCAGACACTTACACAAAATGTCGAGGTGCAGGATTAGAAGGACATTATCTGCTAGGAACTAGCAGACCAATAACGTGAAACTTACTCTGAGGTGAATAACTGATCAATCGATTAGTTGATAATTTATTGACAGTTCGATCTTCAATATTCTTTGTTTCCACCTTTTCAAACGTGAGGATTTGCTGCTTTTCTGCATGATGTTTTATAGCATCGTAAATTGAAAATGTCTGGACGTTGCCCTGTTGGTTGGACAGCAGTCAACTTGAGCTCTGAGAACTTTTGATGGGGAAACATTTCTGCCATTTTCTAGATTAGCTGATTAGAAAAACAACAAACAGATCAATTAAAAATAAATAAAAAATAGCCATGAGGTGCATTCCTATTTGAAACCTATTCAGTCTCTGTCTTGGTGAAATGTACATTTTCCTACATGACATTACAATTCAAGTCTTCAACTTGAGAGAAAACCAAAGATGGCTGCATGTTGGCCAGACCTGAGAGTCTTCCTAGATGCAGTACACAGGAGAGCACAGAAGCACATGGACAGTCAGCTGGTGGCGGGATGCCTGAAAGGGAATGGCCGGCGAGTTGAGTATGCTTTGTGAGGGGAGTGTGTGTTTGTGTGTGTTTGCATGTGTGTGTGTGTGTGTGTGTGGAAGGAGGCCAACATGTTCAGCGGAGGAAGCATAAATCGGCCCAGAGCGGCTCAAAGGGGCCTATCCTCAAATGACCCGCCTCAACCGGCTGTTCCATCTCTATTCTATGTAAATCACCTCCAAACAAAGAAGCCCCTGGAATGTACACGCCTATCACACGTTGCACAGCAGAGGAAGGTACATTAGCAATCACCGGGAGGTTGTTCACAGGCAGCCTAAAAAAAAATCACAAGACAATCGCAAAATTCACAGATTTAATTCCACTGCTTCCTGTCAGTTTGAACTAGGTCTGCACAGTAAATTAAATATAAACCGCGATCACGATTTTCGCTTCCAATTAAATTAACATGATCGACTGAGAGAGTTCTCTACGCTCAGAAACTCTGCTGCATATCGAATCAAGCGTTCCTAAACTCAGACAGCCACCAGGAGGCCATCAATCAATATTACCAGTGTTGCCCGTCCGCACAACAATGCACTGAAATGAGTGTTTTTTAAGTCTTACTTTGATGCATTTTCAGGAATGTAGACTAGCACAACTTGAAAGCATAAGCAGTAGTACGTTTTTGTGTAAAAAAGCTTGGGTACTATTTTAAATTGCTTTCAGGAGATGCACTGTGAATAAGGACCAGTCTGCTTTTGAGGCAAAGATTTGTTCATAAGCAAGAATGTAGCACAAATATTTTGTCCCTAAAATCAAGGAATAATCATGATAAATAATCATGATCTCAAAATTGTTTAAAATAATGATGATTACCATTTAGGCCATAAACGTGCAGCCCTAGTTTAATCCCATACAGTGCTGCAGCAACTCAAGCATCTATTTGAGAGCAAACAGACAGACAGAGCAGCGAAGGGCACCTTTGACCGCTAGCGTCGCAAATCAAAGGTCGCCTGTTACCAAACTCCTGAACCAAGTTCAGAAAAGTTCCTATCTGCAGCAGCCTACAGTTACACTCATCATTCTCAGAAATGACTGCACAGAGGGGACCTCCAACCTACAAAGTGAATCACCGGCGCCTAATGTTGTGCCCTTAATACAGCAGACTATCAAAGTTTGATCTGAATTAGGAATGGGGATAGGGATGTACACTAATCAGGAGAAATTGATGAAGTAACTATAACAGCAACAAATAGCATATGACATTTTCTTTCATGTGCTGGCTCACCTCTGATATGTTTGTCCTGATTATTATAGTACGACCACCTGGACTGAACTTTGGCCTGATTAGTTTGTTACATGTTGTTTTCATTTTGAGCATAATGTCATAGAAGTTATTTAATAGGATAATATTATTGTAGGCAATTTTGCTAAATTCAGTTTATTGTTCAGCTTTAATATGAAACCATTATAACTAGTGTATATACAAAATAAACAGAAATTTGCATTGGTGATATTAGTGAAAGAACTGTACTTATATCTGAATATATAACATTTGCTAGATATATGTATATGGTCTTCCACAGACACAGACACACATGGCACAAGGACTGGAGAATGGCACCACATACAGTACTGGACAGAAGGGTAGTCCAAGACATACTGTGAGCTAGTGCTGAAACTAGGAAATTGTGAAATTGAAAGTGCTGAAATGAATCTCCAACTATCTAGATCATTTGTTAAAGTCAACTGTTAAGCAAAACTGCAAACCATTCTCTGTCTCCAGCTTCTCGTCTATCAAGATTTGCTGCTTTTCTCAGTTTCAAGTATTTCAAGTTCTTGAAAGCATCTTATATTGTCAAACAATTACAGAGGCGTTGTCTATGAAAATCAGAAACATCTCCAAGGTAAACAATTTCCAATTTCCTCGTCATCATCATCACACAGCTGCTGAATGCTTTAGATGATCATTTATGTAGGTCAAACAAATTCCCACATTTGTTGCAGAGAATAACCACAGCCACAAATGTATCACAATGATGTGATGATCAACAGGTTTAAAGAATCATCAAAGACCACAAACCCCACTAAATCCCTCACTGTTAATTACTGGGTAGAGGCTGGATGGAGCACTCCACTGTGTGGTAATTCAATAAGCCCATGGCCCACAAGCTAATAATATCTCCTGTCTGGAGAGCAGACTAGCAATAGGAGTCTATGTTGGAGGGGGGCGGGGGGGGGGGGGGGGCAGTGAGGGATGAGTGACTGGGGTGGGAGCAGCAAATCGACTCTTGAACAACTCCTCAATATCTATCAGATTAGCCCTATGAAGACAGATCCTCAGCGTGTGCATCGATCTGTTTAATACCATGTTGTATGGGTCTGCATGTGTCGTACGCGTGCATGCTCTCATGCTCATATCTGAGGCTGACATCGAACCAAGCGACAGCGAGCAGAACGCGTCATAAAGCAATCAGAGGGTCAGCCTGCAGAGCTCATTACATACAGCGGACATGTAATTAAGAAATCTCTTCCCTGCCAATCCAGCTCATAAGTGTGAGCCGCGAACCCTCGTCTGACACACACACTCCTCGCGAGCACACTCACTGGTCGTCTTTCACATTAAAAGAGACAAAATATACTCTTTCATGCACACTAGCACAAAATCACCACCCTTTAAACATTAATTTCTGTGCTAAATGAGGTTGATGTCTGATCAATTGTGTCAGTAAATCCTCTTATCCCCGGGTAAGTATCTGCAGCTCAGCAGGCCAGCTGTCAAGAAGGTGGGAGGCAGAGGAGGAGGGGACAGAGAGAGGGATGGAGATAGGAAGGAGGGGAGCAGTGGATGGATGGATGGATGGGACGATGGGTGGATGGGGGAGGGCATTGTCTCGCTCCGAAACGGCATCCCTCCCCAAAGCTCACATGATCCCACCACCACACACGCTCTAATCTCTCTTCCTGGCTGAGAACATTAAATCATCAATTGAAAAAAGCCCTTGTTTGTTTTTTTTCTGCACAGCTGTGATTGAGGAGATAGACGTGGTTATTGGTGAGAGAAAATGAAGACGTTCTCTACTGTTACATAAGCAGCAAAATGTCCAGAGCTGCTCCAGGGACACCTGATCCAATTTCTGACTGACCTTTTGGAGTTTAACAGCCAAAATAAATACAGCCCATAATATTGGATGAATTTCTTTTTTTAAAAGCGGATAATGTATAATATTCCTCTCTCGTTGAAAACATTAAGAAATAGGAACATGTTTTTACCATAAAGGCATACGGCTGTGTCAACACAAGCACTGGAGCTGGTGAACTTCTCTGACTCTAAATTCTGTCCCGTAGTGAACTCACACACTTTCCATCAAAAGAAGAGAAATAATCAACTCTCCCTTTTTATCTACTGCATTCCCCCCTCGCTCTGTGGTTCCTCTATAGCATAGCTTCAAATAAGTAAGAGAAAATGTCAGGCAAGCTAATGACCATAAAGTAAACACGTCATACTGTATTTCCCATATGTAGGCCGTTGCTGCCGTGTCCTCACATCCACAAACACTGCAGATCAAAAAAGATCGATGAGGAGGCCAGGGCTGAGACAGAGACGAGATAGAGATTGTTTTACTAGTGATAAAAAAAATTTGGAATTTAAACTGCAAGAGCCAACAGACAGCAGACAGACAGAACAGGCTGACCAAGCAAACAAACAGGTGGACTGAAAGGCCCAATGCAAACCGAAGCATTCGTCTGATGAGGTAACTCAAATTAGTTCCCAGAAGTAGTCTCTCACTGCTACAGAGGGCTTCGGACAGATGGGGAGGGGCCATCAACACACACACACACACACACACACACACACACACACACACACACACACACACACACACACACACACACACACACAAAATACATACCAACCCATTCAGCTCATGCTGTGACCAAGTGAGTGTGACCAGGGCGACCTGACCTCTGGATCTGTGACCAGATCCTAGAAGGACAGCCAGACTACACAACTGGCTTAATAAAGTGGCATCGTATCAATTGTGAAAGAAAATAATGTTTTAAAACATTAATTTTCATTAACATTAATAATGTTTCTGTTTATATTTGTGTATAACAATACCTGAGTGAGAACACTGGAAATGTGAGAAAAAAAACCCTCAAAATAATACTAAATTGTGTTTCATGTCTGGCTGAGGTGGAAAAGTTTTTCTGTTGATGAAAGTAAAATGAAAACAGATATACAAATCATGACATACAGAAAGCATTTGACTTAAGCGTCCACTGAGGTTTACGCTTCACTGAAGAGACAAAAAAAATTAGCATCAGATCTGTGTGCAGCAATGTGGAGACTTTCCTCAAATTACTACATGACACAAACAGAAATGCAATATTTCCATCTTATTTTCTACAGTTTTCCCTTTGTTAGAGGTTTGACTGATGCGGTTTATCTCAATGAACCTACTCCCAAGTTATTCACATTCCAGCAGTGGATAGAAAGGCACATTATTACGTGATTACATCAGGATGGAAATCTAGCTATTGATTAAGGCACTAAACAGCCACACTAGCAGCTCTGTGAGACTGTACTTTTGCAGAACGGCGTTGCTCTAAGCATGATGCTAAAGTCCGTGCTAACATGCTAACAAAGGCAATGCTAACATGTTGATGTTAAGCAGATATATTATTTGACGGTGCTTAATTCAAATCAGAGCATATCTATTGCTTCCACACGGCTCTCAACATGGCGGCGGCCAACTAGCAGCTAACGGTAGCCTACTAATAGTGCAAACAACGGCAACAGTGCTGTCAGCTAACAGTGCTACACTTTTGCCGTGACGCCGTCGGTCTGGAAAGCATTATCAGCTAAACTGCCCGTATGATAGCAGTGCAGAGTGGTGTCTATGAGCTAGCCTGTAGGGCACGCTCACGTGCACTAACATGCACTAAAAGGCACGACAGCCGGCCTGGCTATGTCAACAAAGCACAGAGAAGCTCGGATGACAACACTTAGTTTAATGTGCTAGCATGCGGACATCTGCTAATTAGCACGGAACACAGCGTACAGCTGAGGCTGGTGGGAACGTCATTCATTGTGTGGGGAATTTTTGGTAAAAAACGAATAAACCAGTGGACTTGATGGTGGACTTGATTTTATGTATTCAACAAAGTGTAGAATACATAAAATCATTACACAAATCTCAATTTAAAATTTCTAGAGTTAATAAAAAACATGCAAAACCTCTAGTATAATCCTCCAGCTTTTATCTACACCAGTTGTTTCTACAAATTACTCCTAGGATTCAGCAGAGGCTCAAGTAACCTTTCAATCCATTGTTCCGTCAACATTATTGTCGACTAATGATGAGTATTATTATGGTTGTAATCACAGCTGTGTGGACTGCCCTGCTGTGCTCTTAGTGGAGAGAGTGGAACAGAAAATATAGACAGCATGTGCATGCAGAACAGGTGGATTATCATGGACGTTTTTGTACTCCAGGGCCAAGATCAGATGCTGTGAAAAGCTTTGTGAAGTTTGTCTCTACCCTTTCATCGGGCCCCGAGCTGAAGAATGAATGAACAGCCTCAAAGTTGTCAGCCAGGAGGAACTACAGTTATAAACACGAGGGACACATGCTTCCCTCAAAGACACAAGATAAAAGAATCTACACATTAGACTTGTACACACAAACACACAAACAATGAGCCAGTTAATAGGCTGACTACAGTATGCGTGAAAGTGAGCTCACATCAACACCTCCCACACCTCTTTAAACACAGGAAGGTGGAAAAGCAAAAAAACAACAACAACCTCATCACAGTGAGCGTTGAAGGAGGGATGCAGGGTGACAGACAGCAGATAGAGAGAGAGAAAGCAGGATTGAGAGAGCTAACAGGAAGGGACAAGTGTCGAGGGAGAAACTGAAAGTGAAGGACGAGGCAAAGAGAGCTGGAAGCATCCTCTGAAGTTGAGTGGCATCCCCACTGACCACATCTGAGACCTAAAGTGAGTCACAAGCAACACCAAAGCCTTGTACCTGTCACAATTGGTTAAAATGATCCAATGATTTTAAAGGCTTTCAGCTGCTGGGGGCCTAAAAGATCATGAAATCGGTATCTTAATACCAACCCTACCGACATACAGTCAATGTGGGAAACGGATCACAGTGAGGATCGTATCTAATCCATATGCAAAGAAGTCAACCGCTGAATTTGCCCTGTTATTTGCAGGTTTCTCCTACTGGGGAAAGAAATTCAAAATAACTTGTTCGGAGAGTGCACAGGGATTAGAGGCATTACCATAGTGCATCTGTGCAGCGCTAGCTTTTAGTGTCCCATCTCCACTTCTGTGGAAAATCACAGAGCAACAGCAGTGCACAGACAGGCAACCTCTTCCACAACATACATTCTGATTCTGATCCGATTCAACACACACACACACACACACACACACACACACACACACATACACACACACACACATACACGCAAGCAAGACAAAAACCCGGCTACTCACAGTGGCCATAACCTATCTCCTTCCCGGGGCTGCCTCCAGTTGCAGGGGATGCCATGGGGTGCCACATGCCTTCGGGTTCAAGTGTGGCACTGGCAGGACGCCAATCACCCAGGACCAGGACTCAAGTGTTGGCTCGGAGACAAACTAAAAAAAGAAATTACGTGGATACTCCAGACATCAACCACTTTTCAGGACAGAACAGGAACAGACGGGTCGATGTTGAAAATGGGCGGGGCGTTAGTGAAGAGCAGAAGAGGCGGGGTCCACGAGCGCCGGTTATAGGATTACCCAGATTATCCTTACCCAGAGATCAATCCAACAGGAACTGTTTACTGACCGACCGCCGCACAAATCAGCTCTACCACACGCCCACTCACACCGTGCATCTCTCTCTGTCAGCGTCGGTAAAACTATCCGTACAGCGACACATGTTGCAGCAGGCAGAACAGGGGTGTCAGGCACCAGGGAGGAGGGTGCTCATGGTGGAGGGGCTGACACTTACAGTACAAGCACACGTTTCCAATTACTCTCTCTTAAAAGGGGCCGAGACTGTAGAGCATGGGAGGACAGTACGACACTGATGTTCCTGTGGAACAGAGATTATTATGTGTCGAATGACATTTTTCAATGAGAGATATCCTCACTTTCTTCCCTTTTGCTGAATATTAGTCACAAGCTTTCTGTCTTATATGTAGGTGGTATAAATGGGAGGTGAGTGTTGAGAAAGGAAGTGACTGGAAGTATCCAGAAGCTAAATCATTATTTCTTGTATCTCCCTCATAACAGTTTTAATTTCCCTTAATGCCAAGAAATAACTGTGCCAGCCGCATGCATGCTTAATGGTACTGTAGTGGTATGTCAGGTTGCCTACGTGCACATTGATAGTTTGTTTGTGTGTTTAACAAGTGTTATAGCATTCCAGGAAGTCAGGAATTGTCTGTTTCAGTGCACTAGGATAGTCAAGCAAACACACAGCAAAGTGAAAACCCAGATGCAAACACGGGCCAAAAATATACCTTAAAGGCAACGAGGAACAATACATGGCAAACCCTAAGGGAGCCTAAATAAACGAAGAAAGCACACGCAGGGATGGATTCAATCTTTACTCTGACCGTTTCAAGACTTTGTGTATCAAAACAGGCTTTAAAAAACAGTACTACAATGGCTTTAGTCAAACAAACAGCACTAATCTCAGCATGCGAAAAGTAGGAGTTAACTTTGGTCTACAATGTCAGAGGCAGCAAGCATTCTTGGTCATGGAAATATGTCATAACACTATCCCCAGAAGATAGCCCGAGCCAATAAATGTAAAATTGGCACTGATTTTAGTCTGCAGCTGCTCCTTTTAATCTATCCTGCCATCCGATCAAATGTGCACCCTTCAAGCTTTGGGGAACAGGCATTTGCTTTGAGGGATGGCACTAAAAACTTGAGAAGCCTTCCCCAACATGTGTGCATCTATTTTACTCAACATGACTTAACAGAGTTTTCTTGTGTTGTGCACCTGCATGAGGCTGGATCGAATGTCTATACAGTGCTTGAAGGGCAGCCACCAGTAACCAGATCCCCTCAGTGACAGTAAACTGGCAGGAGACTCAGCCGACGGACACAAGAAGACGGGAGGACGGAGAAGGAGAAGACACACATGCTGTCTCTCTTTCAGACTTAACAAATCCCGCAGGGAGAAGCTAAAATAATGCAGTCCTCCTTAAATGGACGTTGCGTTATAATAGTGTGTCGTGGCCCACATAAAACACGGCAAATTAGTCCTGAGAGCCATAATTAGCATTCATAGATCATAGTATCATGGACTGTGAAGACGTGGGAGGAGGATAACTGGCAACCTTAAATTTGTGGCACACTCTTAAATGTTTATTCTGAACAGGGTAATAATCGAATCGTTATTTTGTAGCCAGTGTCATGAACTTGTGTCTACAAATTGTACATTTTGTACAGACCTGACTGAGAGAAAGAGAAGCAAAGACTCCACTTTTCTCCTTACGTCTTCCTCTCGGAAAAACAGGGACATTATCATGCAACACACTCAGTTGGGTGGGCATTTATAGGAGATGGCATTAGAAAAAAAGCAAATGAGAAAAAAGCAGAAAAGAGCAGAAAAATATGTTGTTTTTTTCCCAAACAGCAAAGTGTGCTTGAGTGTTAATGCATTTAGGTGTGAGACAGGAGCGACGCACTAAAATAGCACTCAAAATAGCCAAGCAAGGTTTTCAGCCTGTTCTTCATGTCCCGCAGTGGAGAGGTTTAATGAGACATAATGTACTTAGCTGTTACCTGTTGCTGCCATTTGTGCTCCTGTGGAGCTCCGAGTGCCGAGTAGAACTCTTCAATCAAACCAACTTCTACTGAGCCATAAATCTCCCCTCGCTGGTTAATCTGTTAATTAATTGTATGATGAAGCGACTAATGGTTAAGTCTTGGAAATGCCGGAAATAATGAAAATGTCAATCAAGGGCAATATGGAGAGAATCAAACATCGCGATACTTTAGACCAAATACCTCAATATTGATATTGCGACGATACTGTAGACATTGTGGTGCTTTTACAAAATATTTACACAAAGAGACTTTTGCATAATAATCATCAGCAATGTGGATATAATGAGTAAGTGGTTAAATGCAAATAATAGAACAGCTAGAACAGTCTGTAAATTCAGAAAATCACATTTTGTTCATAAATTAAACCATTCATTAATTATAAAAATGGTTCTGCTGATTAAGCATTTAATAATTGACTAATTATTTTAGCACTATCTGGGTATATCAAATTATCTTTTACAACTATATACACAATGGTGGAAAGTACCTAAGTGCATAAGAATTGTACTTTACTTGAGAATTTCATTTTTCTGCTATTTTATACTTCAACTCCACTTCACTTCTGAGGAACATATTAAACTTTTTCTACACATTTATTTGACAGCCACATTTAGTAGCACATATGCATTAATAACAACAATCCAACAATATAATAACATAACACAGTCAGACACCAGTCTACCTAAAAAGCACTTCTGATACTTTTGTTGTACTTCTTATTAGAGTATTTATATAGTGTGGTATCCAATTTAATGATCTGAATACTTCTTGCACCACTGCCTATACACTAAATATTTTATTGAGAAACCAAAAGTGTTACCTCTTCTTCTCATGATCAGTGTTCAACGTGTCGGGCAAAGGGTTTAGAAATATACTTGTCCAAAGATAGTTTTAACTTACTTGCCACTTATTGCTTAAAGATGATGACTGGGAATAATTTTGGTTATAGAGACTCATCAACAGCTGTCTATGTGTTGCATTTACTCTGCACTGAGACACACTGTCGGGAGGAGACGGTAATTTATTCAACATTTGATGTTGCCATGTATTTATTTGCTATTCCTTTGCGATTGATGAATTAATTAAAAGCAAACACGGAAATAGATACACGCTTGAGATGAGAGGGATGTGTAATACATGATGTTCAGTGCCTGGAAAATTAGAGTTGGTGTGTGTCCATGTGTGACATGCATGTTTTACTGCATAATTAGCAAAGAAAAAGCTATGTGATAACCTAACACCGCTGCAGCCCGTGAGCCTTTCAAGGTTCTCTGCTTGATTAAAGCTGGAATTAAATCAAGGCTTTGACCTTCTTCACTAATGACTAATTACTGGCAATTAGCCCAGAGAATGGCCTCCTTACGCCCCTTCTCTTCCTCATCCTGTTCTCACAATTAGCACCCACTCTCACACACACTCTGCAGAAAAGCAGCCTCTCCGACACATAAATACACACACTCAATCAACAGTGCCTGGGAATAAACCCATTGTGTGCAGTGTGTGCTAATGCGTGCGTCGGCGTTGAGGCTCTGCAGGTCTCAAGCTACACAATTCTCAAGCAAATACCTGCGAAGAGCCACACCCCTCTACCTGTGCGGTTTGTTTTAACTCTGCAGGACTGGGTGGGGGAATGCTCTGTGCAGGGATCGGCCTGTTAAGAGAGCAGGTTTAATACTGCCGGCACTTCACAGTCAAATAGCACCACCCACATTCTTTAAGTCACATGATATCACGGTCACATTTTGCTGTGCAACAAGCTATACATAGGAGGTCCGTACATTTGCAGCTGTGAAGTTTAGGCATGAGTGTGTGACTGTGTGTGTGTGACCCTCTGAGTGTATACTGGGAGGTGAATCACTGACCCCTGGCAAGTGATGAGAGTTCACATTTACATTACATTACAGTCATTTAGCAGACGCTTTTATCCAAAGCGACTTACAATAAGTGCATCAACATTGGTAATCAACTAGGGTGACCTCTTTCTCCACACCCCACACACACACTTCCCCTTTATTTTGCTCCCTTCACTCGCCCATGCCGTTCTTCTTTTTGCCATGACTTCCCCTGATCTGCGAGCTAAATACGTTCTCCCTGTGTGGGTGCTCGTCAGCTCGTCTAGAATCACTTCCACTGACGGAAAATGAAAAAAGAGAGAAAAATGCTGATTCTACATAACGCCCAGGGGGTGGGCCTGCATCAAACCTGCTGAAACATACCGTGTCAGGGAAAAGCTGAGTGGATCGCGAAACAATCCACACATAATCACCAGACTGTTTTTCTGACTGCTTTGAATCTGCCGCACACTAATGACGGATTCATTTTAGAGCGATCGTCTCCCACTGGAGGAGTTAGTGGCCCTGTTTTCGTACATGTTTTGGTGTGAGGGCTGTTGGTGCACAAATACATCATAAATCATAGTTGGGGGGGGGGGGCAACACACACAGACAAAACAAGAACAGTTCTTTTCTTGGAATGATCTTTCAGTGGTTGTGGCTTTTCACCCATAAACAGCTCGGTGGCTTTACTACCAACTTACAGAATGTAAATGCACTGACAGACAAGAGTTGTTCTCACAGAGTTCAGCTGATACTATTTTATAACTAAAAAATGACCAATATCCAGATTTCAAGTCATTGTCGGCTAGGAAAGCTGCAACAGCATTACTGTTGGACCATAATGGGGCGACAGAACTCTTCATCGAGACCAAGATTGATGCAATTCTTTGAGATGAGCAGTTTTTAAATAGTAACTATGAATACCTTGTAAACAATTGGATGAACCCTGAAATGCACTAGGAATATAAATGTATCAATTACAACCAAAGTCACAACTTACGTTAAATGCTCCAAAAAGATTTAAAATTTTTTACAGACAGTTGTATGTCGCTGTAACCAGAGAGTAGCCCCATTAGCAGGGGACGACATGACTAATACATATCTTGTTCATAATAATAAAGGATCAATAACATATCTGCACAATAACACACTGGTCTCATGCTGTCCTGATGTGCGTAAACCTTTAGATGCCACAACTGCCTGATCAGAGTTAGTCTTCAAAGACGGACAAGAAGGCCTGTGTAGCCCAGAGGGACCTCTCTGTTACTCCTGTACGCTGCGGGCTTCCCTCTACAAGCTCTCCAATCCAGATGTCTCCCTCATTCCCCGGGGAGCCACATTCATTATGGAAACAATTTTTCAGCCCCTCAAAATGGTGCCGAGATAGCTGCGATAACATAAAGGGGTTGCACAGTTTTCTTTAATCTTCCAACAGCAGTTTTATTTGTTTCCTTGTAAAGCCACACTAGTATTGCTCATGCCCCCCCCCCCCCCCCCCCACACACACACACACAGAAGGCATTGGTCTAGAAGCACATGGCATATCTGTGCTGCAGAGGGGGTTTAACAATGAGAGTATCTTTCAGTGAGAGAAAAAAAAAAAACATCACATGATAAATGATGCATACAGTGTGTGACTCAGTGAAGCGCTCACAGCCTCCAGATAGAGTCTAATCTAGAAGAAGAAAAAAGGTTTAGCGAACAAAAACAGAGGCCTGGCGATTATTTGGCACGACAGAATTAGGATTTGTACAGAGTGTATCCCACATGTTGGAAACTCCACAGTGGAGTCCTATTTCCTTGTCTCTGAGGATTGCCACAAAACTCCTAGTAACAGCAAAGAAAAAAGGCATCAGCTGGGTTCAAGGGCAAAGTCGCCGAGTCAGAGCAGAGTTCAGCTTTACCGAGCAAAACCACATCATGCTGTCATTCCGCTGGATATAGCAGCCACGGCGTTGACCTGGGCGCGTCGTGCACTCGGTTTTTTTTGTTTTTGTACAAGTTTGTTCATCAGTCGAGCTCCGCCATTCCTCAACGCAGTTTCATGCATTTCACTCGTGGATCTGACTGCCATCCCAGACCAATAAATTCTGTTTCTGTCTGAAACAGTTTAGCAAGAGACGCGCGACAAGCGCCATAAATTACATACGCGCAATTAAAGTGCCAACCTCTGACCTTGCCTGACCGGCACAACCTCGATCACCTGACTTTTGTGTCGGCCGCAGCGTACGTTTCAACCGGCACAGTTGCAGAAAAAAACGATTATCAACGAGAAGAAAGAGCAGAACAAGCGGATTCCCGGACGGGAGTCGGCGGTTAAAGTCCGCGGACGCTTTCGCGCACAGCTCGCAGGCTGGGGAGAAGACGCCATGAAGCGAACGCACTCTCTAACTCAAAACAACATGCAGCAGCTCAGCGAAGAACACAGCGGACAGACTGGGCTATAAATACATCTTAGAGGAGAACTTACTGAGGTGTAAATACGGATCATTACTGTCCATACTGGGCGAGTTGTTGCGTCGATTTCCTACGGTTGGTGCTGCTCCGCATCCCAGCGCATTCCTCTCGCAGCCCGACTGAACTCTGCAAGGCGGCTCCACACGGGGGCCCAGCGAAGGGGGAGGGGGGGCGGCCAAACAGGGCTTCTCCCAATGACAACAGTGGTCGATATCAAACTCCAACACGATCGTGACGAAACATCTCTCCTGCAGTGTCACTGTGTTGCAATATTTTCACAGTAAAATGTTACTTCCCGGAATCGCGACAGTAAGAAAAAAAAAAGAAAAAAAGAGAGACGGTGGTGCTTTTGAATGCAACCCTATTTTCCCCCTTAAATCGCTTTTCAACACAATCTGACAGATCTCAACACAATACTGAAAACTGACTGCAGCCAGTAGGTCTAATAGGGAAATGTAAACATATCAGTGATGCCAGCAGATTTAATAGCATATCAATTTAGATTAGATTAAAAACCATGTTATTTTAGGTTGTCATATCAAACGCTGATTTTCATGATACTTTTAATGTCTACAATGATATTTACAATTATTTAAATGTATTGTAGCACAATTTTAAACTGCTTTTCAGCTCCCAAAACGTCTTTGTTGATCGGTGCTATTTAATCTAATGAAGTATCTAATCGGGGATTGCTTAAAGTCTATTAAATCTATAATGTATAATGCTTCTAAAAAATCTCAAATGCAAAACACTTGTTTTTAATCTCCTGCCGTCCTTCCTTCCTCGAGGGGATCACTCCAGTGTTTACATACTGCTAGTGTGAGTCCTGGTCTGGGTACCCCCCGGAGTCCCCCCACACACCCCTCTTCAGAGTGCGGGGTCATGGAGGGGTGAAGCTCCCGGTACCTCAGAAGGTTATTCAGGAGTCAAGCCGCACTGAGGCATTCACAGTCCTGAACCGCGGAGCGGGCAGACGCTCCGTCAACGCCGGGCCCGCTTGACCACTCAGCGGGCCTTTGGGCTGCCCCGCTAATGGGACAAGCACCCCCGGCTCCACCGTCCTTGTAACAGCGCCCCATAAAAGAGCACAGGAGGATGCTAACCAAGATGAATGGCATTTTTTTTCTCCACTCGTTCTACACTAATCAGAGCTTTTCATTTGTTATGGCCTTGCGCCAGCCCCTCCACCCTCAGCCTCCATTAGGGCCAGATAACGTATAAATTCATTAAAGTCAAAGAGGGACGTTAAAATGGTCATTTGTCAGATCTCCCTTTGTGTGTCCCTAATGGTGGCACATGGTTGGAGGCATTGAGATGATTTTGGTGGGGCTTTTCTTCCTCTCCGGTGCATTAGGAGAGGAACGTGGGAACTGGAGAAAACCTATGTTTCCCTCTTTTCATGAATGGTGGAGGTTTACACTTTCAAATTCAAATTTTAACAGTTTGCTGTTTTATTTATGTATTAATTTATTTGCTATGCTCTCTGAAAATAGAGTAAAAAAAAATAGCAGGGGGTATCTGCTGACCTGAACAACGCTGTAATCTGGTATTCATTTTTATTCCACCATTATTGTTTTGATATATTTTACATTTTAATTTCTATTGTTTTTGCCTAATTAGAGGAAAATGTTTTATTCTGGTGGCTATCCAATTCATCCATCAACTTCAGAACCCCCCCCCCCCACACACACACACACACACACACACACACACACACACATACAAACTCACAGTCAATGAAGCAACCCTTTGCACTAATCCCTTTGTATTCACACCACCATTCCCACCAAACAATGTCCTAAAACCTAATCCTAAACCGAGCTCTACAGACCTGGGCCACCTGCTAGCAAGTCACAGTTTAGCTAAGAGGCTAACATGAACCTGAGCAACAAACCGCCTGTTTAAAGTCACTTAACAGCACCTCGCATGCATTAATACAAAGAGCACAACAAGCACGGATTGGCATCCAAACACAAACACAAATCTTATTTTCACTCCACGTCTCTCTGTTTTTGGCTCCCTTCCTCTATTTCTCTCCTTCTCTTTCTGTATCCATCTCTCCCTGGCTTCAGTTTGGAGTTTCTGGCTGCGTCGTCATGGGAGACGGCTCTCTCCATCTGCCTCTGCTGTCATTAGCCCATCTCCACCACGCTTTATCGAAGGGGGGGGGGACCCCCAGCACCCCCCACCCTCCTGGACCCTCTTCACAATTCTGACAACCCCTGCCCCCTGCTCCATACATAAGCCTGAGATGATAAGTGTTCCCCCTCTTTGTGTCGGCCAGGATAAGACAATGCCACACAGCACTACAGAACATCATCCATCTCAGAGGTCATCAATCTGGGACACAAAAGATGAAATGTAGCTCGAACTCCCTTTTGCAAAGAGGTTTCTCTTTGCTTAGAGGAATCTTGTCCTCCACCTCTCTCGCTCCTTTTCACTGCTGGATTACTGGTTCACCAACAAATTCTTCTGTCTTGCATGATGGGAGTTAAGTAGTTAATGCAATTTGCAACTATTCTAAGTATTTCAAAAAACAAACACCAGAGCATAATTGCACAAAAACAAAAGTATCCAGACATTATTTCAACATCTCCAGTGATAGATGAACTCTGTTTCAGTTCCTCTGCAGAAAAAACATGTTGCAGATAAGGAATGCCTGATTGAAAACAGACTGTGGACACTCCAACAGGCCTCTACCAAATTTACATGAATTTGTTTGGTGGTAAAGCCCAGTGAGACACACACAAATACCACCATCTACCTTTTGTTTCAGGTCTACATTGTCTAACCACCAGCAAGGGGCTTTTTGTCTTTGGTCACAGTCTGTGACAGGCAGCAGTGTCTTACATTTGAGGTCTTCATTTCATTCAGGTAAAATAACCCAGTGAGATTAAAATGTTCTTTCCAAAGGATCCCAAGAATCAACATTCCAAACACACAAAACACAATACGTTTTCTAAGATAACAAAATGGGGATTATTATGATGCATGACAGTTTTATAACAGTTTGTCCTTCAATGAGTTTAGTGTAATCTGCCATGATGTGATTGTCACACTCAGTTTAGCACTAAAGTTATTACAAACCGTTGCTGTGCCAAATCCTGCAAACCAGTTCCAAGCTTAATTTTGTGTTTTGGCAGCAGCCATACAGACAGTAATGGTTGGTTTGTAGTGGCAGAACTTGTGAGCGAAATCAGATTTGTGTGTGTGATAATTGGATTCTAGTGGACAACATTGTGCTGTTTTTACCTATTTCATCTCTGCTGGCAAAGTTTCATCTTTTGCCATTTTGATTACAGATAACAAGAAAAAAGAATATTGTATTACTGTTATCTATCTAAAAGAGGCACTTCTCACTGATTGTCACATTATTTTGTTCTGGATGTCATATTTCAGACAAATGATGAGACACATTGAAGCAGTTTCAACATCAATGTGACCAAAGCCTCTACTTCATTTCACACAAACCTTCTGTTAAACCGTTCTGCCCAAACAAATCAGGTTAACCTGTTAATCTGCTGTTCGTGTGTGAGTCTGAGGGGCTTTACACACAATCAATAAGATGAGTCCTCAACTATCCACAGACTAAATACACAGTGCGTGTCATTAACCACACCACTCCAATATGATGCAGGTGCATTTTCATTACCATCAAGACACGTGATTTAGACCGACACATGGCTTGTATTTTTAAGATCTGTGAGGAATGTTTGACGCTTTTGTTAGACAACTTTGGATTTCGACAAAGTGCACAGTCACACTGTCACGTTAGCAACAAAGAGCATAGCAACATTACACTGACTGGACTCACCAGTGATTCATGATTGCTTACATTAGCTGATTAGGTTTATGTTATAGGTGAACCACAGACTCCGGGCAGATGGCTGACCTCTATATTAGTCTCTACCTTGCTTTAATGAGTTAAAACAGACTGGGGACTTGTTCCTCTAGTGTGGCGCTGAACCAATCCAGCAGGGAATCAACCAGACCACCTCAGGTTAATCTCGCTACGACCTGAAAAGCCCATGAAGGATTAAGCCCAGTCGCAGATTTTTAGCACACAATGTCACTTACTGCCGTGGCCGTGCCATTTAAAAGTCACAAACAAGGTGTAATGGAGAAGGTTCATTCTGTAACAAGAGCTTACACACATGTCCATCTGATGACATGAGGCCTGTTTGCAGATTTACCGGATAAGAAATCACTTTTTGAAACGCATTCAACAGGAAGCTGACATAGCTTTTGTCCAAATGTGTGGTTGATGTCATGTTTGTGTTTTCCATGTGTACAGTGTATCCACAACATGCAGGATTTATGTGGGAAAGGCAGTTACAGCAGTTCAAGAACATTTTGTTCCATGAGCAGCTATATCAAATTATAGGTGCACTGACATTTATATGTGCTAAATCAAATGATTCATGTACTGATTCAGCCAATCAGGACAGGGTCACCAAACACCAGCGATTCTTTTTATAGTCTGGTATATGAAATCACCTGAAGTTAAAGGGTAGTCCAGCAGATAAGTCTTGCACTTTCATAAAGTTGGGGATTTTAAAAAGAGTAGAGGCCGAGATGTCCTGATTTTATATGAAAAAAACTGGATCCTTCACATCCAATTATGCAACTCTTTAGTGTCTTTAAATAGACCCTCCCTGCCTGGTAAACACTCATGTCTTTGTTATTGTTATTTTCCAAGACTTGACACAGAGCCATTTAACACATTGTACTATTTTCATGTGTATTTTTCGTATACTTTCCTGGAATCATTATTATGGGTTTTCTGATTAATGTCCAAGTATTACTGTTATCTATGTTTAATTTTTCTATGTCTCTTTGTAGTATGCTTTGTAATAGTGCTCCATAAATAGATTTTACCCACTTACTAAAAAAATAGAGTTATGATGGATAACCTTAATTCTAATTCACAAAGGCTTTGTCCTCAAACAGGCTTTATATGGCTTAAAAGGGCTCCAAGCCAGATGCTTGCGCTGCCTGTCGTGACACTAAAGTACAAGTTGCACCAGAATTGATGCGTCAGTGGCACGTAAACCCTATGGAAGCACCCATCTGTCCAATCCACATCAACTACAACCACTCCTCACTGTCCTCAGACCTGTATCTATTCAGCACCTTGGCGAGCCTGGTCCTGAAAGGACAGCAGACCGCCAAACTATCTTCGCTAGGCTGACGAACATCAGCAATACCAAACCAATCAGTGTATTCAATGGAAAAATGTGGTTTTAAAGGAAGGCTATACGTTAGAAATATGTAGAGGTTATCTCATGTATCTGTCTCAAATCAAGGATTTTTAATGAACATAGAGAAACTGCCTCATCAAACTATTGTATGTTTTTTACAGCATATTGGAAGCGTTTTGTGTGGTTTGACTGCCCGGCGCAGCCTACAAACAGGAAATCAGTTCGCAAAGTTGGCAAGGGAGAAAAATAGGGGACCCCCTCATGTATATCCCCTGGAATTATTTGACTTTGCCCGTTTTTTACACTTCTACAGTCACAGTTATGTGAAAGAAAAGCACGAGAGAAGTGTATTAGAAAGAAGTTAGACATGTATTAAATATATTTGCAGATTCTAAGATAGATTTGTTAGATTAGAGCATAAACTATAAACTATTATAGATTTAAAAATGTAAATAGTATTCGTTGAAGCATTGAATCGTTAAAAAGAATACATTTTTTACTTCATGATATTGAAATGAACGACTCTGAAAGCCTTTCACGGACCCCCTGGCAGGGGCCACAGTGCCCTAGGGGTTCCCAGACCCTACTTTGAGAACCATTGGCTTTAATCACTCAAGCTATTGGTTGAATTTTGGTTGAATTTGGATAAAACAATCCCAACTCATATCCAGTCATTACCTTTTTTCAGCGCTGGTCACCATCAGTGGATGATGCTTGCCAAGTTGTCACAGAGATGGATTAGTTGTCAAGTGAGCTCAGTTGTTATGATTTTACCCAGAGCACTTTTAGGAGTTTTCATAAAACTTAAGCACCAAAGATCATACTTGAGCTCAGAAACAGTATGTTGGCAAATCAATCCCAATTTAAAGAACAAGGGGAGTCTCAGGTGGCCTATTGTCCCCTGTTGTCTCTCAGCCGTACGCTTGTGTATCACTGCCCCTTATTCTCACTAGGCTTTAGTTCACAGTAATGTGTGTAAACCCTTGACTAGACATGATTAGAACTGTTTTTTAACAAGATCAGTTGAATTCTTGATTTAGCCTGCATCTCTTGGATTAACAACGTACTAAAAAGGTCAATAATTTAAAAATGAGGGGATTATGCAATTCAAGTGATTTGGAATTACAATAATAAACCATAGTCATTAAGTCACAAATTATTTAGCAACATTAAAATACTTCCTCTCTGTTCTGTCATTAACTCAGCGCCGTTACAAGCCGTTTTATGATAGGTCAACTTTATGAAGCACACTTTCTCACCATAGCATGTTTCATGGCCTGCTGTACTATCCTGCCGCCTCGTGGCCTTGTCAGGCAGCACCAATTTACAGCACATTTTCACAAGCTCCCCTGCGTTTGCTTTTTTCACACGTTAGTCCCTCGGCGGCACCCGTACATTGACAGTAAAGTCGGACGTGTATCTAACTGGCAGCTAAACGTCTAACAGGAAGTGTTCTACCAAACAGCTACAACATGAATGAATCCTGTGTACCATCGCTTGATCGCAACTTGTTGGTCTGAGACGATTTACCGATGAATTTAAAAGATGTCTTCAACAACGTTATACTTAGAAAATCATAAACAATATCCCGTGATGGATGATGAGACGGGCACCATGTCGATCGACCACGGAGGAGAGTGGGGTAAGCGTTGGTTAACTCCACTTCCTAGACAGAGCTGTACTAATGTTTAGCTAGCTACTAGTTGAGGACATCATTTAATGTGCCTTTAAAATACAGTTTGTGACATGGTTGCAGTTTCAAAAAACACTGTTAACGCGCCTGAGTTTGATCACGTACGTGTACTTACACTTCCCTTCAAGGTGTAGCTAATACAGTTAGCATTAGCTAGCTGGTGTGATGATGTAATATTCCGAGCAAGAGTGTAAATAATAACGAGCATTATGGCCGGAGACATGACGTCCAACACAGAGATACAACACTAGCGCTATAGATCACAAAAGGTGCAAACACTTTGCTGAAAAAACAACAAATTAGTTAGATATAAACAGTTTATTTAACATGAAAACTGTTTTATGTACAAACTGCCTACAGTTGCACAGTTGTCTAGTTATGAATAGAAATATATGAGTTTACAGTAGCTTTTCTCATTTACCAGTTCATATCCAAAAAAATTTAATAATAATATTAATAAAATAAAATATTTTTTTATCATTATAAAAAAATGTGTTTTTAATCAAAAGACAATTGACTGCATACACTTTCTGCGGTGGAAATATGAAATGTATTATTTGAAGTCAGGATTTGTCTCGCACTGAAGGCAGTTTGACTTGATGTTTTGCGCTGTATGCTTGTTGTTACACAGACATTAGCTTGTTTGATGAGCTGGACGACCTGGGGGATGCGGATGAGCTGTTTCAGGCCCTGCTGCATGCTGGCTGTGTGAGTAACTCATCCTCTCAGTATGCAAATGTCTATTGTCGACTGAAACTGAAAGGAGTGTGCTTGTTAACAATGGTGCAGGGCCAGGGATGCAGGTGCATCATTAGCTAACATGGTAGCACAGTATGGTAAGAACAGGTGATGCAGGAACAACAGCAGTACCACACACACACACACACACACACACACACACACACACACACACACACACACACACACACTGTGTAGGTGTTAGGCATAACGTCGGCAATAAAGGATTTTTACAAGAGTTTTATTGACATTCTGCTTTCCTCACGTGGCAGAAATGCATGGCTCAGAAAACAATAATAAAGTGATTATATGCCCACTGCCTAGAAGTCCATTGTTTAAAAAGTGTATGTTTGGTTTCTCAGGCCAGTGGGGGTCCAGACCTGGACTTTGATATCGACTTACCGTTGTGGAGTGAAGTGGACACAAACAGCACCTGCACAGGTACAGCTACACATGTTGACATCTGTGTAAACATGACTATCACATTTCAGCATCAAATAAGGCAAATGTGAACTGAACTAAAAATAATCCCACATCCATCTGTTTGATATTTGTATGATGTAGCCCATGTGATGATGTGATGTACTGTTGTGATATGTTGAGGCAATTGAACAGAATATTCTCAGGTACACTGTCTTTGTTGGAAGTTTTAAGTGTAATGTACCAATGATGAAGAAAATAACTTTTTACCTAAAATTATTATTATTTATATATATGATCTATTATTTCCTGAAGTCACCTACCTCTCAGAATGTTTGCAATATTTCTTGAAAAATGAGGGATGTTATGACTGATTACTTCAGTTTGTTCATGTTCTTCATAGGTGCTTTATGATTGATTTGCAGAGACAGCAGGTGTAGCTTATTAATGAGGAGTGTATTTATGGGACACAGAGATTTATGCTAAATGAATAAAGCATACAGAAAGGGTGTCAGTGTTGAGTTTATGTGTGGGGAATACACAGGGATAAGCAAATCCCATCCGTCTATGCTGATAAGCCTACATATACGACACATTTTTCTGATGCCTTTGTCCTTGTGTATCCAGATGGTGAGGTGAGTGTGGACTCTCTGTCACCTGCGCACACTCTGAGCTCTGTCCCCTCTCCTTCCTCTGTGGAAGCCCTGTCCCCATACTTCTTACAAGTAAGTCACTGTCTTCAACTCTTCGTCCTTCTCAGTTTTTTGACAGTTGACTTGTATTTCCAATGCAAATCTTTCTCTGTTGTTTCTGGTTGCGAGTATTTACATACGTGCCCCTCTTGGTGCGCGGTTGGAGCAAACAAACGCTTCATCCAGATGGTGTCCAAACATTAACAGCTGCTCTTGACTTTTGGATGCACTACACATACACACTTTAGACACTTTATTAACAAAACCCTTAAACACCTTGTCACATTAATAATTTGCCGGCCGCCAGAGCTGTGCCCCGCCCCCTCGTTAAATAGAAGGTGCTGACAACTTCAGCCACATTAGCATAATTTAGCAGGCAGATGTTTTCACAGTGTGTCAAAACAAGGACACGGGTTACATCTTCGTCTGGGCCCAACACAGTCTGCACACGTTTGTCTGCTGACTGAATCACCCTGACTCAATCCAAGGACACGTTTGTCCACTAGTCTTTGAATATTGTCAAGGACACTTGATTCATATTTGATCTGATGTGATGACATCTGAATCGTATTCCGTCAGACAGTGTGCTCTACTTTCTAGCAAAAGTTTGCCGATGACTCATTGCAGGCAAGCATCATGAATCTACAGCTACTCTGACGTAATGCCCGTTTGGATGACAAAAACAGGCTCTCAATACACAGCTCAGAACTGTGTTGAGCAGCAGAAGTCAAAATAATGAAACCTTTTGTAGGAGTTGCCTGTATTTCAGATTCCGATTTTAGTAGTCACTGCTTTTGTTTACTGCTGATGTCTAGAAAAAAAAGAGGTGTCTGTATCTAATAGAGTGTTCTCTGCTTCCCCATTCCCCAGGACGAGGCCCTGTCTCCACAATCGCTGCCCTCTCCTGTTTCAGTCTGCTCAGAGTCCAGCAGCCTTTCTGTAAACTCTCCCCCAGCTAAGAAAGCTCCAAAGAGGACCAACCAGAACGCCCGAGGTGAGGCAGCCTCTCCCACCGCACATCTGCTCGTTCAGCTGTTATCTATATTTGTATGCTTTGTCCAAAATCCACGGGAAGTTTTGCACCACATTCTGAAACACACTCTTGGAATGATTTGAAGAAAAAAAAAGAAAAAATAAAGCTTTTAAAAATACCCTGTAATGATAAATGCTAATTTCATCACCTTAGCTTAGAGTCAGCATTTCCTTGTATTGACGTAAATCCTGTTTTCTTATCTCTCTCCCTGTCGACCCACATCAAACATACCAGCCAGACAAGCTCAGCCTGTCAAGAGGCCGATTCAGATCGGCCCGAAGGTTTCCATCCAACCGAAACCGCTGATTACCTCTGTGCCCCTGGCTCATGCAGCAGCCCCCCTGCAGACCAAGACAATCATCATCCAGCCCCTGCAGACCGCTGTGCTGTCTGCGGTCAAACAAGCTCCAATCAACATCCAACCAGCGCCCCCTCTAGGTGAGACCTCACACCGCAAGACACATTGCCTCACCTCACACTGTATCGTATCAGATCAGTGCACTGGATTTATTTATGAGTAGTGGGGTGTTCCTTACTTTATTATTTTTAAATTTAGAGGTGACATGGTATTTCTGTAGTACAGTTTATTGTTTCTGATGAGTTTGGTTGTTGCTTGGACAATAATTGAATTGTTGTCTTGTCCAGCAGATGGTGGTATAACCTTAGTTTATGCTCATCTTTAGTCCTCACTGTCCCATGTTACTCTGCTCGATGGTCAAATAATTACATGAGTACATGGGACATTAAGATGTTTGATTCTCACTTTTTGTATCCAAAATATGCCCAAATTTGGTTACCGTATTTTTCGGACTATAAGGCGCACTTAAAATCCTTAAATTTTCTCAAAAATTGACAGTGCGCCTTATAATCCAGCGCGCCTTATGTATGGTTACTTGTTGTGCTTATTGATCGATTTTATGTGGTACAATGCGCTCAAAAATCTGTCGAAATGTGTAAGTACGACTTTGGTAAGCAACGAAGCCGCTCCACTCAATGGATATTCGGAGCATTACGGTACGCTGTGTCACTACCTGATCGGCCCCGTAACAGGAATGTAATGTCTAAACTAAAAGTCAAAATCGATCAATAAGCACAACAAGTAACCATCGGTCGCAACTGTCGTCCGAGCTTTCACGAAAGCTGGAATCATCACTGAACAGCCAAGTACCGATAACGGCAACAAGACTGACTCGGAAAATGACGAGAGGGATTCGGGCATTCTTGATGCCGAAATCGCACAGCTGTTTCACTCAGACACTGAAGATGAAGAATTCGATGGATTTGTGGAAGAGGAATGAATCGATAAGTGAGTGTATTTTTCTGTACCGGTATTTGTTGTTACAACTGAGTTGAATAAAGTTTGATTTACCGGACTGTGTTGTGCGGCTTATGTGTGAACATAGACACCTTAATTCACAGTGCGCCTTATAATCTGGTGCGCTTCATAGTCCGAAAAATACGGTACATTTGAAGAAAAAAAGCAATGCTGGGAATCAGCCTTTAGAAATATACAATCAGGAAAGTTTGTTTTACAGCCTACATGTTAGCCACAGACAATTTATGGGCTGCTGTGTGATTTTGTGTGATTCATGCATTAAAGTATATATTATTTTTGTTTTGTGGTTTAGCCTGCTTGGGTTACCAATCTGGTGACATCGGCAGCACCTCGGCCAATGTAAATACTGATGTCATTGTCTGGAACCCGAGTGGGTGGAGTATCTGACCTCTCTCAACTTTGAATTTGAACTTGGCTCTCAGTCGGCTTGGTAATGGCCAAGATGGCAGATGAATAAAGCCAAGACATCCAAGTTTAGGACCTCAGATGGAAGTCAAGTCAAGCCTGCTCAGTGTTACGAGTCGCTTTGGTTTAGGATCTGCACAATATCCACAGCTGAGGAGTGAGCCCTGTGCATCAGGCAGAGATATTTACTAATGAGTTCACATTTGATAGAGTTTGACTGGTATTTCCAAAGAACAAGCAGGCTGACAGGTGTTCCCAAAGGCTTTTCATTTCTTTTCACTTTCATCCTCATGAATTGTTCCTACAGATGATGAGACACAGCGTTGGCACCACACACATTCATTAGTAACACTTCTCCACAATTAGCACCGGCAGGTTGTTCAGTATTAGAGGTGAAGGTTGCTGGGTCAGTTTGAGGAATGGTTCCTGGCACGGTCGTACTGGGAGGGGTGGGCCTCACTCTGAGAAGCGCCTACATTAACAGGACCTTTATAAACGCTGACAATATTGTGTTTTGTTGAGGTTTTGCTAGTCTCTTTATACAAACATACATGCAATAATATAATGAATGTGTGCCAACATGCAGGTTTATGTGTGTTCATGCACATAAAACTCACACACCTCTCAGTTTGGAATGTGGACGTTTAAGACCACAGGTCGAGAGGGTAAACATCTTTTCCACCTGTACTTTAAACACAGAGAGTCCTGTTAAAGACAAGGTGTTAACGTAGGTCACTGGCGGTGAGGGGGGGGGGGTTAAGGAGCTGGACTGTACCATCTGTAGCTGGAGGCGATTTCAACAGCAGACGGATGCGGCTTCTAGATTGTGTAGAATATCAGATTGAATGTTACAGACAAGGCAAATGTGGGATAAGAACATAAACACAAACACAGGAACAAACCGACAATCACAGTCAGTCATGATTATAGTATAGCTAATACCTGTAATTTGAAAATGTGCGTGTGTTGTGTACTCTTTCTCAGGACGTCCCATAGTGCTGTCTCAGCCCAGCCAGGTGCTACACATCCAGGCACCACAGACTGTCACCGCCAATGTGGTCACCATGCCAATGCTCAGCCAGGACAGGCCCGTCCCCGTCGCTGCTCCTCCAGCGTACTCCGTCACGCTGCGAGCCCCGTCCTCGGATGATGACGTGAGTCCCGTCCACACTCTTTATCACTCAAGTCTTCCTACTTGTTACGTTACTGAACCTGTGCTGAGTTATATTGCTGCCCTCTTTCAATGGGTTAATGGCAAATGTCCTCTTATGTGTAACTAGTCATGGAAGAGAATTAAACATTGCTTTGCCACGTTTGCGTCGCAAAAAACCTACAATTTGCCCCCTCCAACTATCTATTATTTGTGTCATTAAAGTCGTTTGCTCACGGAGGTGCTGTCATTTACACACAACTGTAAGAATGTGATTTGATCAGGGGTCTCGAAATGTTTTCAGGCCACTCAGTTTTGCCTCCATCGGTTACATCCAACATGGTCCCGAGGGGACTCCACCTGTTTTTCTCTGGCTGAGCTGAGTTACACATGAAACTCAAACGGGAGGTTGTTCACTTAGAAATCAAGTCAGTAAATACAGTTGAACTAGTGCCATGTTCCCCAACTCTGTATATCTAAATGCTGAAAACAAAATGTCAAACACTGAATCCTTCACATCCTTGTCAACCATTTAGTTTTGTTCTATTTTTTTACTCTAATCTTTAGGGATTTGTGCTCTCAAGCTCTTCTGAAGGTCCCCCTTTTTAGTTTGCTTCCTAACTAAGAATGTGTCCAAGCAATTTATACGACAAAGCCTCTTCATGGGACTTAATAGTACCTTCAAGAGTTGTGTTTGTGTGCATGCACGTGGGAGGACTTGCCTACGTGCAGCTGCATGCACCTGCATGCAGCTGCAGGCCTGTGAGTAGCAGCACAGGCGTGCTTGCACTTGCCCACCATGTTACTATGATGTTGTGGTTACCATGTTCACACTGGAGCCTGTCCAACATCTCACCCGATTTTTAGTGTTTATTTTAATGTCAAATACCATTAACTTCAATTTTGGCGTAAGATATGAAAATATAATGTTGAAGGAAAAAGTTAACCCATGAGCCTCGAGGGCTTTAATGGAGCCACAAGCAACTCCCAGATGATCATCGCTGACCTCTGTGGGGTTTCGTTGGAAAGATGAACGTTATGCATTTGTAGTTTATTCAGCGTGAATGGTGTCATAGAGGGATATTCGGCTACTCTCCATGTGGATGACAGAGGGTGAGATCTTTCTGTGTGTTGTGTTCGGGGGTGATGTCAGGACAGCTGCAGCGAACGGGAGACGCACACAAACACGCAAAGATCTTCAGTATTTCTCCCCAGTGCACTCGTTTCTCTATGGTCTGTGTAATGACAGCACAGAGCTTTTATGGAATCCTATAAGGTGCAGCAGTGTCTGACACAGATATTTAAAAGTTAAAAAAGAAAACTCAATTATAGTGTGTTTTGTTTGTTGTACAAAGTTGTGGCCTGTCAATGTGCATACTGGGCTTATTTTCGGTGGAAGAGTGTTATCCTTTTAAAGGCTTGGGGGGCGAGTTTGTTTTCTCTTTGTTGCTTGAATAAACTGCAAATGCATCTTTCTGCCAGTGTGCATTGTCGGCGTCCAAGTCAGAGAGATGCCGTGACTTTCAGCAACTTCAGTGTTGTTTCAGGCACAACAACTCCTAATGGCTCGCTGATGTCTGACCTTTAGTGAGTTGGGAAACATGTTCTTGCTACGTCTTCTGCTTTTGTTTTTTCCTGTGAGAAAATCTTTCACATTCAGCGTTTCCATTACGCCGTCTCGCTCAAACTGACGTGGCAGTGAAGTTGCAAAAATCCATCGTTGTTTATAAGGGTCGCTTTTTTTTTTTAAATTAAGAGGAACCATGTGTGTCACATTTGTGAAATGTCTCCGACTGTAAATCATTTGCAGTGATTGCTGAAGTGACATTGGGACGACCACAGAAAATGGATCCAATTATCATCTATTATCATCTTATAGGAATAATCATTGTGTGGTACTGATGCATTACACACGGACTCGAAAAAACATTAGTCATCGCCTGATGTCACAACGTTCTGTTTTACCAGTCTGCTCAATTTGTCTTGACATTAACTGTGTTTTTTATTAGGCTTTTTTAATTATTAACCTCAACCGAAATTTCCCACGTGGTTGTTGTTTTATGAATGGTAACTGTTGACCCCTGGCTGTAAAAATAGTCAGCCCCTAAAAAAGCCCGACAGGAACAGACCTTGCGAACAATGTCGAGGAATTCCCAACCTCAGAGGCCAAAACAAATACGCCTCTCAGCCATTTGTAAAGCAAATCAAGTCAATAAAGTTTACAATAGGTGATTAAAGGGGAGGGGCTTCACATTAATGGTGAGCGGGGAAATAAGACTGGCTTTTTTTTGGAGCTGAGACCTCCATTAATTTCTCAAGAGGGAGTGGTGATAGTTTTTAAGATATTTTAGTGAAGGTAGGAAATATATATTCATATTGCAGAATCTGGGTGTCTGATGAGGATTTAAAGGGAGACTATGTATGTTTTGCTAAATGGCGGCGTCTGAAGCCACAAGTGACGATCATAATTGAAATAAAAGTAAAACATAGTGTAACAGTAGCACAAGTAGAGAGGAGTCATAAGGCATATATAAATTCAGCTTTTCATTTGTAAGAATGTCTTATTTCATCTTTCTAAATATGCATACCGGTAGTCTCGCTGTAAATGGACTTTGGAGTTGTTTCCGGGGCCCACAAGAAGCATGTGTGTGTGCGTGTGTGTGTGTGTGTGTGTGTGTGTGTGTGTGTGTGTGTGTGTGTGTCCAGACCCACTGCAGCTGTGTTCACTTTATAACCTCACTGTGTTTTTTGGGCAGCACAGTGGTCGGGGGATGTGTAAAATGCCTGTTAAAGATGACGTACTTGTGCCAGGTGGTACTACGTGTTGTATCTACAGTTTGCACGTATCACACTGTTCGTGTTGTTTACGGCACTGTATTTTGGGTTATAGTTAGCATATATAAGCCCCCGTGTTAAACGGCTGCTAACGATTACATGCTTCAGACAGGTGTTGTGCAGGACGAAGCATTTGCGACAGCTGTAAACAGCCATCAAGGATTGGGTCACTGTAATGTAATGAGTGCCTATACGGAAAGGGATTTAGCTGTGTGTGTGTGTGTGTGTGTGTGTGTGTGTGAGAGAGTGAGAGAGAGAGAGAGAGCGCGCCATACCTCCAATGATGATGTTTTTATGTCTTTCATTTTTTTTTGTGAAAAAAATCAACTGAGTGCTCAGTTGAGTTCAAGAACAATGGAAAAAAAATCCCAGTGAGAAAATATCAGAGGGAGCTACAAGGGAGCTTGATTAAAACAATTACACATCTGGTCTCATTATTTAAGACTCATCCAGGGAGCATGCATAGCATAGATGCTAACGGTGTAGCACAAAGGCTCTTAATTAAATGCACTGTGTTGCATCTGTTTAACATTTCAGCTCCCTGTCCCTGGACATGAGGTCATGCTTTTGTCGCCATTTCTGGTTGTTTTCGTCACAATGTGTACAAGCTGCTTTTGTGTAATAGGATGCAGAAGGAAAACTTCTGTAAATGCATCACATAAAACTCCATTGTTTCGTTACAAAGTGGAAAATGATATACTTTTATTAAAGTCCCAGTGAAACGGAAGTTGGAGCTTCTGCACTGTGAGTATTCACCAGTGAAACGGAATATTTGTGCGGTGTCCAGTTACAAGAGGGATTTAAATCAAATCAGATTGGACCGCTAAAAAGTGGGAAACCTTAGAATGTAGCGCGAACTGGAGCGACAGAGGACTGTGGCTCAACATACTTCTCTTGTCCTAAAAAGTTGCAGAGTGATGGATGGATGCCATGATATTATTGGTTAAAATTGGTTGGTACTAGTTTACTTAAGCACACGTCATATTTTATTTTTACAGGCAGAAAACGTGATACGATTTTGTTATAAAAATACAAAGAAATTGATTTTTTTTTGTTTCATAAATTGTTAATTAGTTGCACAATATGACCATCTAAAAGGGTTATTAGTACATTTTTCATTTCATCTTGACATTAAGATGATTTTTTTCTTTGACAAAGTAGGATACACAGACAGTTACAACAGCTGTAACTAATGGAAGTATGAATTTTGTGATTTGTTACAGGCCTTAAAAATGCCGGTTCCTCCACTAACGGCCGCCTAAATACCTCGATGATAAATCCGCTGCAAGACATTAGTCAACTTGAACAACTTGCTCTGCACCTACATGTTTAATCCACAGCACAGTTAGTTAAGTACCGTGTGGGTGTTAAAGTGGATATTAAGGGAAACGGAACACCTAAACAGTGATTTGCAACACAAAATAGCTTTTAGGAAGATTCAACAACACAGGTTGACAGTTGTGTCACCTGAGGAACACATACCACAGTTATAGGTGTTTATAACCTACAATAAAATCAGGAACTTGTTAAACTAAGCCCCCACCTGTTTGGATAGGTTAGTGGTTCATCACACACTTCCCCCTGGAGTAACCCTTCGGATGCCGACCCTCAACAGCAGCGTGACAGCTCGGCATGCTGGGATCTGTTGGCTTGTCAACTCTCGGTTTCTCTCTCTTCACCTGCATTCATCCATTGAAGAGTTTTTGAGCAGTTCTCCATTTCAGCAACACCATGTGGCATGCGGCTGGCCACTTTGCAGTTCTGCAAGAGCAGCTGGAGGAAAAGTGTACTGCTCACAGGCACTTTGGCAGTTTTTTTCTTTTCTTTCTTGTTGACTTTTCCCACAGACGGTGTAGTGAATGACCAGAGCGGCTAATTGAGAAATGCCATTTTTTTTTTTTGCCGCCTGCCCCTTATTTTCCTCCTCAGCGTCGTTCTGGTGGCGATGAGAAGTTCCCCCTTCTCTGCACTCCCTGGTAACTGCTTACTTGCAGCGTTCCCAGGCTCGGGCTAGTGGCACGGCTCCCAGATTTGGGCTGGGAGACAGAGGGGTTTCTCAGGAGACAGAACACAAATACAGGGATCCAAATAACTTAATCACCAGCGGGGCTATTAGGCCCGGGATCGTAGAGGCTTTCTCTGGGGAGAGTGTTTGTGTTTGCAGAAGGACAGGAGAGGGGTAGCTGGGCACTGGATGGTCAATGAAGGTGTTTGGGTAACACCACAGCCATGGGTCGTGTTAATTTGACATAGGTCGTGTTACGCTGCTTACCTCACTTACCTTGAGTGGAAGGAATCCCATCCTTACTGGAAACAGGCTGTAAAACTACTCCTACTTATTTATTTATTAAGTATTTTCCCGTTTTTTGTTTTCGGCTCACCTTTGCAGAGGTTTAGGCAACCTTCATGTCTAATACAGCCTTAAATAAATTGATTACTGTCTATTTAATTACAAATGGACTTGTGTGTAAGATGCTAATTAAGGCAGTTAAGACTTGTTTTTTTACATCCAGACCTGTAACATTGCCTCTGTGTTTATGTGTGTCAGATGTGAACCCATTTGTCAAAGAGTGACACACTCTCTAAACACATTTTTCCTTCACATATAGAACAGAGGTATTGCAGGCGACCTCTAGACCTTTCAGAGGATTTCGATGTAAATATTTTCAAGCGGAAGCTTGATCGTGTGCACTTAAGGGCTCTTTTGGGAGATGTTGAAGCCATGATTTGTAGCAGAGGTGTCATTAACCTCAAGACACATCTTGAACATGTCTGTATGATTCTGTCACCCTAGTAAACTGGACCATCGGCAGCCGAGGTGGTGCTCTCTCAGTGAGAATAACAAAGTCGACCCTGGCTTCCACTACCCCTCTTCCAATCAGTTTCTCACTATGTGTTCTGTCTTTTTACTGGTGGTTTCTCTGTCGTGCCAGAGTCGCCCCTTCTGAAACTTCTGCTGCCTTCTCACACTTCTTCTTGTATGGAGGTTCTCACTGTTGTTCAATGTACCCCATACATCCTTCTCCTCAGTATTAATGAGTGGGTGCAAAACGGTGACCGAGCAGATGGAGGTCTGGTGTGGAAAATATGTAAACGCATCTCTACCATTGACATTACTATTGCATAAATAAATGTGTGTAATTCCATTTTTATGCCTACACACCGGCACCAGCTATGGCCGGAGGCATTATGTTTTCGGGTTGTCCGTCCGTTCGTATGTCAGTTCATTCGTGAGTCGGTCTGTCTGTATGTACGTCCCATTCTCTTGAACGCAAATATCAGGAACGACGGGTCGAGGCATACAAGCGTGAGGCGGTAATTTTAGTTTCCTACTTATCCCCTAGACACTTGTTTGGGTGGTTTCACTGAAAGAGATTGCTCATATAAATGAATTTAACCAATTGTCGTTGAGAAAAACATGCTGTGCATTCCAATACCCATAGTACCAAACCATTTAGTATTCCACTGAATGGTTTAGTAATTCCTAACACATAGTATGTCAAATACAGTATGTTAAATACAGGATGTAGTACTGCATCCGGTCACATTATGATCTACAACCCAACAGGTGGCTCAGGCAGGCATTTCACCGTGTTCTCACAATAACCGTCCCTCTTTTCCTGTTAGGATAGGTGTGGTGTGGACACATCCACAATGGGATGACTTGATATGAGTAATAACAAATGTGTGTTGCCGTTTCTGTCTTTTGTCGCTTCAGTCGAAGTTGGGCCAGAGGCAGCAGCGCATGATAAAGAACCGCGAGTCGGCATCCCTGTCTCGCAAAAAGAAGAAAGACTACCTGCTCTCGCTGGAGGCTCGCCTGAACTTGGCGTTGTCTGAGAACGAGTCGCTCAAGAGTGAGAATGGCAACCTCAAGAGGCAGCTGGAGGGCCTGCTGAGTGAGGTGAGAGGCTCGCAGCCACAGCTCTGCCAATCCTTCCACACAGCCTGCACTTATAAAGATGCCTGTGCAAAGTAACAAAAGCTGAGGAATTTGCACAACAAGTCTTGTGTGAATTTATGTAATGCAACGTGATGCCTAACTTTTCCTGCAGAACACGGTGCTGAAGGTAACCGCCCCCAAGAGGAGAGCCGTGTGTCTCATGGTGGTGGTGATGTTCGTCATGCTCAACGTCGGACCAATGAGGTGAGCCTGTGATGCATGCTGTGCGACCATGGATTTCTCTCTCTATGTCTCCACAGCAATCTGGTTTAGTTTCTAAAAGCTTAAATTCGGTTCAAAACAAAACGACGCCAATGATGGCGTGCTGTAGCTCAAGATGCATGAAGATTAACAGTAACTGCCACCAACCGTGGATGCACAAGAGTTTGATTACTGGAGGAAAACAAATGGGAAGCCCCATGAGTCATTGTGGGAATCACGCCTCTCCTCTAAGACATTACGCAAAAACGTTTATTGAAAACAGAGCAGAACATTTCCCATTGAAGTAATGTGTTCACACAAACCCACTTACCCCATATTTCAGTTGACAAAGTTCATGAACATATTGGAATATAAAGAAAAGTTGACAAATTATAAAGCAATCTTCTCAGTATCTTAAAGAGACAGGTGGTAAAAGGGAGCGTTTCAGACAGAAGGTGAATACAGGTATATTCAGACAGACGGTATGAAAAAGAGTGAAACTGATGTACCGGTAATTGGTAAAGAAACCTACGACGACTAATAGTGCATCCATGCCGGCTCTTGTGTGTACAATATCTTCCGCTCCTCTGTTGTTGTTGCCAGAGTTTTAGGACTTTGTGAGTAATGGGTGAATCAGCCTCAAATCACCCTGCTTGGTTGCAAGGATGGTAAACACTTACAGATGTAAAAAGAAAATCATTTCAGGCTACAAAAGAAGTGTAAAACATTTGTTTATGGCAATATTTGTTATCTGTGCTTGTAATGTTAAAGTTCGTGACAAATTAAGATGAGTTACGTAAAACTACACTGGGGAAAAGAGTTTATTCCACCCGGCTAGCAGATGGAGAGATTGCGTAATCCCACAAAGTCAACTCAAGTCCACCTCCAACTATAACGATGACTTCTCTGTTCTCATGTTATGAAAATGTTTGTTTTCTCCTGGGATTAACTTGTTCCACAAAGATAGGAGGATCTACTTGTTGGACTGGCTTGCTTTGATAATCTGCCTGAGCTCTGTTCTGGGAATGTGTCCTTTCAGTTGTTCTCTAGAGCTTCGACATACATGCAAATGTTTCTGTGGACTAGTGAATGAGTTTGCTTTTGCGACTTGAGAGGCATTCACAGTAGCTGAAGTATGTGTGTGTCTGTACCTGTGCTCGAATCTGTGTGTTTTGTGTTTGGGCTCTCCTTTGGAATGTAAAATATGCCCGCTTTTGAGGTCGGATCCCTTTGAAATGAAAATGCCACCCAGAGAAGTAATACCGTTGATAGAGACTGTGTGTATTTTTGCTTGTGTGCGCCCCGGCGTGCTTTGGGTTCTGCAGTCTAGATCAAAGTTCAGATTCTGCTTGTGGCCAAAAAACGAAAAACCCTCCTGTGCACAGGATGTGGGCCACATGGAATTTGGTGCTTATTTCAGTCCAGTAACCAGTTCTTTGTCTCAGTGTGTTTCCGCCATCCCAACTGTACTGATTTGGCCTCACCTGTCTCTTTTCCTCACCTCGCCTGTCCTGTGTTTCTTCAGTCTGTTTCAGGGTGGCCCGGGCTCCAAGCTCAGAGTTATCTCCACGCAGCCAGGCGGCAGACACCTGTTGGGTTTCTCCTCCGAGGCAGAAACCGAGGTTGTGATGGGCCCCGATCCCCTCGACAGTGGCCCCTCTGAGATGGCCGACAGGTAATGAGCTCAACACCTTTCACAACACAACGCTATGTCAGCAGACCCGGATGCACCTGTGCCTGGGCCCAGTCTGAATCGGTACAGCTCATTACAGCATGTGTAAACACGCGCACCAGCCGATTACCAACTCTGTCCAAACGTCTGCTTTTCAAATGCCTCCAGGCCCCTGGCTAGTTAGCCGGCAGTTGTGATTTGAGTAACAAGGTGGGAAATTGGGGTCCGGCCTTGTTTGACATCCAGCTTTATATTGCCAGTAAGAGTATATTTTTCTAAAGGGTTATATATTTGTCTTTCTTTTTTTAAATGTGATTGAGGCCCAGCAGTCTCATTTGTAAATTGCATAAATAACATTCTTCTTTGGGGCATTACCTGCACCCCCATGTCCTGAAATGTTTTGCGAGGTGGTCAGAGTGCCTAATGTGTGCATGGCATCGCCAGCCTGGGTTTTGTCAGATCTCTGCATCGGGTATGTTACATGTTAATGTGAACCATTCAGCTGTAGGGTCAGGTTTCCCGGGCAGCATTACACCAGCGCGGGCAGGAAGGAACACATTAGCCTTTACAAAAGGGTTGACAGCACCAAACGCACCAGGGAGGAGGATGACGGGGGAGACATGCAACCTAATCTCGGGGTCCCACTGAACAGGAAAGTGTGTGTGCGGGAAGGTTAATACAAGCCCCTCAGTTAGAGTTATGATCAAGCCTCTTTGGGCTGACATGTTGTCTCGCCGAACCATTTCCAGAGCGCTTGGAACCTGGAACGCGAGTCCTAGTCGACATGTTGGCTCAGATCAACGGGTCCTGGGGGAGGTATTACGTCGATGGCAGGCGTTTTGGTAACAAGCCCCCCTGCAGGTGGGCCCTGACTGTGGACAGTCAACATCATCACCTCCAGCAACATAATCATTCATTCGCAGAGATATATAACGGTTGTAATTAACGTCACAGTAACGTCTGTGAAGGAAGGTCAAGTCATGCAATGCAGTTTGTTGCCAATCCATAATGTATTTAAACCCACTGTAATAACCCAGGTTGTTGGGCTGTCCTGAATCAGACTTGGTGTGACCCGGTGGGGCTCAGTTGTCTGTAACATGTTTCTGATCTCTTAACAGCACGTAGACGTATCGTTTCAGAATCTGCACTTCCCCTCTCAGCATTTTTGTTCCATACAATTAGCGACTGAAGCTCTGCCACCTCTGCACATGTCAAGTATGAAGAATCTGAATCAATGAAGCTCATTAGTAACCAATGAAATTCAAAAGGAATATAATTGTCCCCACATTGAAGCCAAGCTGGTTTATTTTTTTGGTACCGTTTCACTTCCTGTTGCTCGATCCACTCTGGGTGCTTCACCTCCGTCAGTGGGCACGCGGCCATATTGGCTCTCAGTTTGCATTCAAAGCATATTCTCAACATGTGGAAAATATTTTCGTAAAGATTCTTGTTTGGAATGTTACATTGATGTGAGAGCATATGAAAGGTTTTGTTGTCACTCTTCTCTTTGTTTAACACCCTCTCCCTGCTTTGTCTTCTGCGTTGCAGCTCTGAGGATAAGGCCCTGATGGTGCTGAAGGATCCCATCTTCCTCAGACCACCTCCCCCCTGCCAGCCTCCTGTTAACAGGACAAAGTGCTTAGAGTAAGTTAGGAACTCTTTAATGCATGGCCTACTTTGGTCCTTTTTACGTAAGACTGTGTATGACCTAAAATGTAAAAAAAAAAAAATAGTCTAATCCACTTTGATTGGCAGGTTGGCCCATGAGTTGAGGGGTTGGGTCCACCGCCATGAAGTACACCAGACCAAATCCAGGCGCATGAGTAACAGCAATCACAAACCCACCAGGACCATTCTGGTAAGTTGTGTTTTGGAAAACAAGAAAACACATCTAATGGGCCATGCAAGCATTTTGGTGATGTTCAGTGTTTGCAATAAAGCTTACAAACTAAACTCTTCTTGTAATTTAGGCCATATAAAGTATTTTTTTTGGCAAACCAAAACATTTCTTTCACCACTGTTTTACCTCACCTCTCACCTTCCCTTTTTTCCGCCTCTCATTTCTCTTTATTGGGCTGAGTTTAATCCGGCAGCCCTGAGAAAGTAAACACAACACTTAGAGCCGAGCTGTGGGATTAGTGCCCCCTGCTCTTTTTTTCCATCATTTTTTTTTCAAAATCTGTCACAGTAGGTCTAATCCATTAGGAGCTGCCTAGCTCACATATAACCATTCTTCATTTTACTTTAAATAGAAATATGGACGTGTTTATTTCTCATCTGCATTAAGATGTTCTAGCCTGACAGACACACATACTGTAAGTCTTCACAGCATTTACAGTATGGATCTTTATATTAATAAAAAAAACTCTTTAATTGTATAACTGTTCATTTGAATAGTTTTACATGCAAGTTTAAATATTAACATTCCTAAGCTATAAGTGACTTATCAGGATATTTATCAGGACTGGAATGTGTGTGCTGATCTCTAGATGTTTTGAAATGATGGTCAGTTGTGACAGAGTCTGTATTTAGTGTTGCTAACAGTTTATCCTGCTCTAGCTAAAGGTCAGTTGATATGAATATAAAGAGATTGTAGCTCATGTTATGTTTTTCTTTCCTAACAGAAAGCAGAGAATAAGGAGAGTGCCCAGATTGTGACGGTCCAATACACAGAAACTACTGAGGAAAAGTGAGTAAAGGCCTATTTGATTTTAAAGCTGCATTAAGCATTTTGGGGGCAGAATATACTGTAGATGTACAGTAACTACTGCTTGTGTGGTAAACCAACACTGTGGTGAAGTAAAACAGTGCCTGTTTAGAGCTGCAGATTGTAGTGTTTATTGTCAGCGGGATACTCATAAACAGATTGTGTAAAGCAACTGTAGACATAACAAACTGCTATGTTTCATTCAGTTGTATTTGACCAAAGTGGCTCCTTCAATGGAACTGTCATGAGAAATATCATCTCTGCCTCTATTTCCACATTTCTGGTATTTGTGTGCTTTTCAGTTTTTACAATCTGTCTGATTTATTTACCCCCTGAATGGCGTCAGAGGTTCAGGGGGTTCAGAGGTTCAGGCAAAGTTTTGCGAGTTTGGAGCCACTGTTGTTGTCAGATTTTTTCAAACCAAAACACTTCCAAACAGCAGACACAGCTCCTCTCTTGTGCACCAATATAGCCTGTTTACCTTCTTCCACCTCACAGATGATGTCACCGTTTCCATAGTAACAGCCCGTTCCGTGACATTACAGATAGTGTTTCTTCACATCAAAGCCAATGTCCTTTGATGTCAAAGATCAGAAAACAGAGTTTATAGATAGGACTAAGATTCACTGATCCATTAAATTGGAAGTGTTTTGGTTTTAAAAAATCCGACGTTTTGCGAGTTTGGAGCCACTGTTGTTGCCGCTGGTGGTAACACGAGCAACTTACGTCACCTCAGGAGAAAACGTGAGTTATTTTCATGTGTATAATAGATGCAATCTGAAATGTACACCGTGAAAACTGCAAACCTATCTACGTCATATTTTTATGTTTGTTAAATTATCAGTAGCTATAACTAAATGATATGCTTAGTATGCATATTACAAACAAAAACACTTTAAAAACACTTTTTTCTTTGCTTTTTGGGGTATTTTGGTTAGACACCCAGCCCTAGGTCCACCAGAGATTCCTTAGATGGTCTGGAATGTCACGGCCCTCCAGACCACAGAGGTGTAGGCCGGTGTGCTACACCCCTGTGGGTAGAGGATACCCTGCATTCCATCTCGTTGGCACGCTGGTGCTGTGGCTAGCACAGTCACCTTGCAGGAAGGCCCTCCTGTGTGGAGTTTACATGTTCTTCCCGTGTCAGCGTCAGTGGGTTCTATCCAGGCGATGGGGATTCCCCCCACAATGTCAAAACATGTTAGGTTGTGTGAATGTGAGTTGGGTGAATATGAGTTGGGTCCACCAGATTCCTTAGATGGAATGGAGTGCCACGGGGTATCCTCCAGACCACAGAAGTGTAGGCCGGTGTGCTACACCTCTGTGGGTAGAGAATACCCTGCATTCCATCTCGTTGGCACGCTGGTGCTGTGGCTAGCACAGTCACCTCGCAGGATGGCCCTCCTGTGTGGAGTTTACATGTTCTTCCCGTGTCAGCGTCAGTGGGTTCTATCCAGGCGATGGGGATTCCCCCACAATGTCAAGACATGTCAGGTTGTATGAATGTGAGTGTGAATGTCTGTCTCAGTCCTGCCAGAATCTGGATCCCTGTCCAGGGTGAACCTTGCCTTCGGCTCCGGTCCCCACGCAACCCAGAATAGGATAAGAGGTTAAAGATGACGGATGGAAAAATACTACTAGTAGCAGTGGACTGGTGGAGCAACGGATCATAGAAGTCACGTTCAGATAAGCACGAAAGAAACAAGGGAGCAAATATAACTTTTAGATCTATGATCACATTTTTTTGCCACCGATACTAATTATTGATTATTAATGATCCATATTAACAGTTACTGATCTCTTTGTTGTTTTACAGCAGCTGGTCTACAAGGATCCAGGATATTATTTTTAGTCACCGTCCCAAAAATAATTTCAACACTCTGAAGTCAATAAATCATCAAAAATACTAACTGTTATACTTTTACTTTGTTATAGTAATTTATATATTTTTTTTTTCATAAAAAAACACAATTCAAAACATAAAGAAATAAAAGATTGTACTTGTATTGACTAAAACAATTCAGTAGTTTTAATGATGTATAAAAATGTGCTTAGAGCTTGTGTTAGGAAGTTAAACTGCTCGTATGTAAAACAAAGAAAAGCATTCTCATATTTGAGAACCTTGAACTAAATCATTTTCGGCATTTTTTTTTTGAAGAATTACATACAACAACTAGAAATTTTGACAGTGTGACTACTACTGCCCGAAGACGTCGCAATATATATACACTCCAATATTACCGGTAGTATCGTTGATGTTCAATTTCGATATCGCTTCTCTGTTTTTTGCATTTTAGATTCATACTCTTGGAATCTTGTGTTCGTGATGGACAATCCACAAATGGCTCCCGTCATTTCAGTATTGGAGATATACATCTTTGTTTGAGAAGCCTTTGGAAATGTTGTGAGCTCATTCTGAGCTTCATGTTAAAATACAGTTACTCTATGGGGCTTTTATTTTGAAAGGGTGGGACTGGGTGGGTGAGAGAGTGGGAGAAGAGACATAATCATAATGTTTCACACACATACACAGAGGTTATTAAATGACAGAGGTCTAACAATGCCTTTGACTTAAGGAGAGAGAGAGAGAGAGAGAGAGAGAGAGAGAGAGAGAGAGAGAGAGAGAGAGAGAGAGAGAGAGAGAGAGAGAGAGAGAGAGATGCACTGCACTTATGACTTCTGGTGACTAGTAGTTCTCCTGAATACCTAGGTGTGTGTGTAGACCGAGAGAGGTGTGTGTGTGTGTATAGAGAGAGAGAGAGAGAGTAAGGAGACGCACTTATGACTTTTGTAGTTCTCTTGAATACCTGTGTGTGTGTGTGTGTGTGTGTGTGTGTGTGTGTGTGTGTGTGTGTGTGTGTGTGTGTGTGTGTGTGTGTGTGTGTGTGTGTGTGTGTGTGTGGAGAGAGAGAGCGTGCCTGTGTAGAGAGAGAGAGAGAGTGCCTGTGTGTAACTGGTGGCAGACTGATTAAGAAACAATACAGTAAACAGTGATTTTGAACAAAACTCCTGCCTCCTTTTAACAAAAAGCAGGGTATCATGAGAAAGATAAGACTCCGTCGAACGCAGTGATGTGGTTTTTATGTTAGTGGTGTTAAAATTTTTAGTTTTAGAGCAATATACAAAACTGGTACCTTCTGCTTTCTTTGAGAAATTAGTGGTCAGATTTAACATGGAGTCTAATGGAGCAGTTGGGTGGAGTTCATGTTGTTCTACGGCTCTTTGAGCAAAATGTGTAAGTCTGTTGTATTCCAATGACATCTGTGTGTTACAACACAACATTTCCAAGCTTTTTGGCCAAAAATGGTGTATAAAGAGTACAAATTGTGGGACCTGGAGCAATTTGTTTGGAAAAATCACAGAATATTTTCCTGCTCCACTCCACTCTGATAGTTATATCCTCACTCTAGCGCTGAACATTCCATGCAATACACACCCATTATAAAATCTGAAACAGACCCAAAATGTTCCTGAAACTTAAACGTTGACTTAATGAAAACTGTGCTAGCTATCAAAATGCCCATTTGGCTCAATAAAGTGCATTGTTTTGTCTACGTTTTAAACTTTGAATAATTTTTCTACGTTAATGTATGGCTAGTCAATATGGGCCCAAAGTTAAGTGTTTTTTTTGCTCTCTTCACCAAGAAACCACATTCAAGTGAATGGAGAAATTTTGCTCGGATTTTCGGGGAAACCGCTGGGCGAATCTCTCTAAAAAATAGATAGCGCATGATTCCCGATCAGGCCGCACCTTTTGATGTATTTTTGGCGCAGGTGTTGGCAAAGCTGTGTGAGGAGCAGCGCGCCAAACTTTCTGAATAAACATTATTATTATTATTATTAAGCCCGCAGGATTATATACAGTGTGCTTTGGCACAGGCAGTTTTACTGCCTTTGTGCTACAAAGCCACACTGAATGAATCAATTATCTAAATAGTTGCAGATTGATTTCATTTTGAAAAAAAAGTTTTGATAGAAATCTGATATTAAAACAGTTAAAGAATTTCATCTGCACCCAACTTGCCGAATTGAAAACCTGTCTCTGGAACAGAATATTGATTGGTATACTTCTCAGTCTTTTTCTCCTTGTTTCTGAATATTTTTCCAGTGTTGCTCATGTTTTTCTGTTGCTCTTCATCAACAGGAATCCAGGCAGTGAGCTGCAGGTATACTACGCACCTCATCACACCTACAGTGACTTCTTTGATGAGCTCAATCGTCGTGGCGACACTTTCTATGTAGTGTCTTTTCGCAGGGTGAGTTTCAACATGTTTGGTTTATTACACTGATTCAAGAGGAGAAACCGGAGTTGCAGTCAGAGTCTGACAGTGGTTAAAGTAAAACTAGAAGGACGGTTTCAAAGATCAACAACAATCAACCGTTTTTTCAAATGTATATCCCAAACTGGCCATGAAAAGCAAGAAATGAATTAGAGACGGAGTAACTTATGAATCATAAATGATATGCAATAGGGCCGTTCCTCAACAGAGAGGTTTGATTTGAGAAAAAAGTGGAGGGTGGGGGTGGGGATGAAATGCACATGCCCAAGAGTGTAACTACGCCTTTCCAGTCCAGTTTCCTCGGCCCATTTACAATCATCAAGACCATGTTGTAGATTTTTAGGAATGGCCATATGTCACTGTTAATCTTCTTGGTCTTTATTCATTTGACCATTTTTCCACATTTGAGACTCTGAACCTGTTTTTAATTTTTAAAAGATCACATAAAAGTTATTTTATTTGTTTGGGTTTGTTTGTTTCTTTTCAAAAAATACCTTTATATCGAACGCCAAACTTAAATCGTTTTGTTTTCAAGAAAAATAAAACTTCTTTTTCCTTTGAGTTCTATCCATTATAGTTTGTGTTTCATTATTATGGGAAGCTCCGTTTGAACTGTGCCAAAGAAGACACATTTACTTACAAATTTGTCCAAAAAGTAACATTCAAAAAAATAAAATTAAGTGTTTCTTAACAAAAACACATTTGGTCACTACTCCAAAGAGCTCATATCTCACTCGACACCTCTGGGTGTTGTTAAACCCTTAAATCCTCAGGATTACTCAGTGTGGGGCGGGACTTGTGAAGCATGTGGTCAAAGATCAAGACCCACTTGTCACCAGCAAGTCACATAGGTTTGGCTCACAATTGGCATGGTGACAGCAGGGACAAAGGTAACAATGGTGTTCCCGAGTTGAGGGCCTTCACAGGTCAAGTGGCTGTCGGTCAGTTTCTAGCAGCTCTGTGTTGCACAAGCAGTGTTATAGAGGGTGTTATGGTTTAGAAAGTTCAACATTACAGCTCAAAAACCTCTCAGATACTTTGACTTTGAATCAACAGTTAAATAAAATAGTCTTACTGACCTGCTGACAAAACAGTTTTTGTAATGAACCCAGATTTACTGACTCTTCCAACTTTTTAACAACTAAGTTAAAATAGGCTTTTCAATTATTTTAAAGCTTTGATTATTTTTGATTTGACGATGAGGAAATGACCATCACAGTACCTTAGGCCCAGGGCTATGTCTTCATATTGTTTGTTTTGTCTAAAACCCAAAGATATTCAGTTTACAATCACTTAAGACAAAGAAACACAAACAATCTTCACAATTGAGAAACTGGAACCACAGAATGTGGTTAATCCATTATAAAAATAGTTGCTGATTCAATTAATTTGCGGCTGATTAATCGATTAACTTTCTCAGTTCTCAGAAGATTTGTGAATTTATCTGACTTCCTCTGATTCTCATTTTGCTCATTTTAAAATAAAATGCCTTCTTTACTACATGCCTGGTGTTTTTGGTGATTTTTCAATGATGAGGGAAACTTATCCTGGTTTTAATAAGCGGGAAAGGTTAGAGCAGGGGTGCCCACACTTTTCCGGCTTGCGAGCTACTTTTAAAAGGACCAAGTCAAAATGATCTACCTACATTCAAAAGGCTAAATATCTATTTATTTATATATTATAAATTTATATATATATATCTATACTTTATTTACAATATATGTTGGCGTACCTTGAATAACTGCATGAATCTTTATGGCACAATACAATTCTGTACATTTTTGGTCATACCTTACTCTGATGACTTGCACTAAATGAAATTGGCCAGAGTTGCATAGTCTGGACAGTAGCTGCTGGTAGCCAGCCTCAAGCAGACTACAAATGATCATCAGTCATGGTGGAACAGTATTTGGACTTAATAGTCTTCATGTGGGAAAAGGCTGACTCGGATAAATAAGTAGAGCCGAAGTCAAGAAGGAAGCACATTTCCTCATGTTTGGGTACTTTTCCTCTGTGAGTAAGTTCCAAAATTGTCCATGAGCCCTAGACTTCAGCTGAATGTCAGCCTGTAGTGTCAAAATCTCATCCTCCACTTCAGACGAGTTCAGGTGAAACAGCATTGTAATTTTTTAATCACCTCAATATCTTCCCGAAATGTGCAGCACATAAATGTAGCGACTGGCTCGAGTAAAACAAAGTCTTGAAAACTTTTGTCAAACTCTGGCAGACACTTGTCAATCTGCTCCGTGTAGCGCGTGTAGCATCCCCGGCGGAATAATGGTCTGGAGTCTTGAACTGATGGTCCATAAGTTTTTATTGAACACACCGTAAGAACTATGAAGAAAAATAAGTAAAGACAAACGTTATAGAACACTGTTTAGCATCTTCCCTATCCTTCCTCAAACATGCTAAATTTGACCACAAGGCGGTGCCTTCGAGCGGAATCAGCAGTTGGTTAGCTTGAGCTGACACAAAACAGAAAACCCGTAGCAACCTAAAACAACATTTTCCAAAGAATAAACTTGAACAGGTACTAACCTTGTGCCCATATCGGCCAGGTGCTAAACTAAACAAAACCGTAATCTTCTTCCTTGTTTTTATTACTTCTTCCCGTCTCTTTGGCGACATTTCGTTTCATACCGCGTCTTACTGCCTACTTCAGGTTTTGTACCTTCAAAATAAAAGCGCAACAGGAAATGCACCGACTGCAGTTACAAAACGTCCAAAATAAAAGACACAAGAAAAGAACAATCTATTAAAATACCCTACACTCTCAGAGGTCCTTTACAGCGCGCACTGTCAAGTTGCGCACACGGCTTCTGTTGCGTCTCCAGCTCTGACGCGAGGTTATGGAAGTTCCCCAAATCACGGTGCTGCAGCTTTAGCTTCTGTAGTAGAAATAAATTGGGAGGCTAACTAATTAGCTCGCCGGAGTTTTGCGGTTGACCGCGCATACGTGGTGACCCGTGTGTTAGAAAAGACGTGATCTCAGACTGGCTGCCATGTACGTCAATCAAGTGGCAAATGCCATGAAGACATCTATTTGTTTTTGAATGGCATGCGATCTACCCGCACTACCTCCGCGATCGACCAGTCGATTGCGATCGATGTATTGGGCACCCCTGGGTTAGAGGAATAAAAAATGCATTATTGGGAATGACTAAAAGCACTAAAAAAAGACAGATCATAGATTACAGTTCTCATTTTTAATTCTCACAGACCTTTATTAGCTTTTCTCAGTCAATTTATTGGCCTCTATTTTGTTTCCTGGGTTTCAGTGAGTGTGTGTCGGCAAAAACGGGTGTGCTTTTGTTTTTAGGTATGATGTTATTACAAGATTGCCAAAGCTCTGGATCAAATTTGGAATTTTGTTTGGATTTTTAAAACCAATTTGTGTCCCGCGGGGGAACTCGTCAGGTTCATCATGGCCTGCTCTTGCCCTCTCTAGTGGTTGAGAGTGGTCACTCTCTGCAGTATGTTGCACGCTCAGAGATGGCCAGTCGTAGGTCAAGGTTGCTTTATCCTTGATAGATGCATTACCACCACCTGTGGCTTTGTTTAAGTGTGAAACGAGGTGAGGTGATGGAAAACATAACTCTTAAGACCCAAACATGGAACTGCTCTCACTCCACTGCCGTTTTGCTGTCTTGCTTCACTTCTGGTTTTGTTTCAGCACCTGTGGCTTTATGTATGTGTGCATTTAGCATTTAATACTGCCTTTGGTGGCTTACAGTTTATCCTTTATTCCTTGCAGTGCCAAGATCGTATATCACACCAAACCCTTTTATTATGAAGAAACACTACTGATGACGCTACACAAGATACCTTCTGCAACATCTTAGTGTTACTTGGCATTATGAAGAACACTTATTTACAACAATGACATACAAAAGCCTCCCACACGTGCTCTGCTTTTCTTAACATTCTCTTTATTACCATACACTCATGTTCTTCCCACACATCTATATGTCTCCTTAATTGTACATATTCTACATCGCTCGTTTCTATCTTCCCGCTGTTATCTCTTCCCAAACCCCAGACCGTGCTCCTGCCTGTCATCGCCTCAACACCCCTCATTTTTCAGTTCACCCAGGCTGAGTTTAGCAAGACAAGTGTGATAAAATGAACCAGTTTTCACTTGGTCTGTTGAAAGTCTTCTTAAAGCGGCACTCCACTAATTTCACTCATGAAGTAGAGTTTATGTAGTTTAGTTTATGTGGTATTACTACTGTCTGCATTAATGCACTGGAAGGATTATCTCAAAAGAGGTAGCTTGCGTTGCTAACTGGATGTGTGTAGTTTGAAAAAAAGTCAGTATTTAGTATTTATATTTTTCAGATAATGTTGGATTTCATTCACCATTATAGTATCAATCATTAAACAGATTAAATGAGTCATAGCTTTTGAATCTGGTAGTGGACCTACAGCTAAACGCCGCCGTGTGTGTGTGTGTGTGTGTGTGTGTGTGTGTGTGTGAGTCACATGTGTGTTTGTACATTAGCATTCCTCTCTCTCCCACAACTCCTTCTGGGAGGATGTGTTCCAATTAAAACCCTTCCCGCTCATTGTCTTATGAATTGCACGAAAGCTATTTTTAATAGCTTTGGAAACGGAAGAACTTTGCTGGTTAGTGCCATTTTGATCTCAGACTTCTAGGAGATCAATAAGTGCAATAAGTGCTCCAATGGCTTAGAGTGATAGTAGACTGATTTAAACTATTTAGATGATGGGGCCAGGCATTAAAAAAGTGCTCAATTTGAAGAATTCTGTGACTAGAAAGGCCGTCATGGAAATTGTTGCCTTATGCGAGGACCCTTAGACCTCCCAGATGTCCATTGCATCATTGATAACCTCAAGATGTTAATGCAAGTCCTCCAGAAGATCTTCTCCTCAAATTCCAAATCTTGATCAACAACTGGCAAAAGCATGCAACCGACCGTTTTTATTTGCTTTCAAATGAGTTGCATTTTCCTCTTGGTGACCTTCTCCTCTTTGTTCTCAGGATCATCTTCTACTTCCTGCCACCAGCCACAACAAAGGAAGTCGACCCAAGATGTCTGTGGTGTTGCCTGCCATGAACATAAACGGTAGGCACTGCAGCACAGACACAACAGTTGGGGGGGTTTGGTCACTCCACACAATGTCACAGATGAAAGGCGAGCTGTGAGTAGATTCAGAAACACGTCTCCCTACAAGAATGCATTACTTGTGCTGTACGACACTTGACACTCCTATTACCAAAATAGAGCACTTTTGCTTTTTAAGCCCATTAAGGTGATTCTGATCCCCTTTTTCATCTGCGCTGGTATTTCGTTTTTTCCAAAATCTACCTTCTTGGATGTAGAGTGTGTGTTGTCAGTTTAACTTCAATCAAAGTTTCTTTAAAGATTTTCTTTGCCATAAGATTTCTTTGACTCAAAGCCCTACCTCCTTCTGAGCCCTTTGTAGTTTCTGTTATGTCCTTCAGCCTCTGATTATGCTTTCTGTTGCATTTAGCAATGCTGTCAAGTGTCTTTACAGCCACTGACTGAACCACAGACAGACACAAACATTAAAAAATAGCCTTTTTAGTTCGGTTCAGTTTTCATTCTGGCTTTTATTTTTTTCTTTGATTTTTTTTTTTATGTGATGAAAATAATGAAGATGACGCCTGTGACTTGAAAATTTCGTTAGATTTACCAAAGTTATATTACAAATATTTTTTTTGTAAATAATATATTATTAAGAAAAACATTTTTAAATTGTTGTTATTAAGATAATAAATCATACACCAGCAACTTGGTAAAAAATCTAAGTGTGGACCTTTTTAAATGCTTAACAAATTGGTCAAAACTTAAACAGGAATTATAATTACAGTGTATGATGTATATAGTATATAAACATAGACTTTAATTGAATAGATTGGCCCCATTGTCACCGATATCAGATCCAGCTATTTGAGTCAGCATCGGCCCCATATCCGTATCGGTGCATCCCTAGTTGCAACTGCTCTCCACGTATGTGTTTGAGGTAGCTGGTCGATGCAGGTAAGAGTTCACACTGTTCAACGTGTCGTTATGTTTCTTCTTCAGCCCGCTAAACGTGAGTTTGTGAGCGTGTTACATGCCAGGTAGGAGTAGTTTAGCTAAAAAATTATGATTCTGGACAATTTTGGTCCCGGTGGAAATGCAAACACTTTGGTTTGAGCGTGCCACACAAAACATTCACTGTCGCAAATGATGACTGCATGCTAGTGATGAGCAATCAAATGCAGGTCCTCTTCAGGTTATAGAGCAGGGACAACGCTCATCGAGACTGCTTGAATTACTCTCATAGAGAACAGTTGCTGTCCACATCTTGTCATAGTGGGTGGCAATCGGAGCGCACTTGGTTGCGGTTTGGGGGGGGGGAGGTGATTTCCACCAGCTCATCTGAGATGCAATCACCCGTTTATTTGACCGCCTGCCCTCAGAAACAAAACCTCTTGTAAACATTTTAACAATGGTATACTTGAGGTACGCCTCACTATCTGAACACTCAAATCGACTTGGATTGTTGCATTTGTTGCCAATTTATTTATTTATTTATTTTCTGAATCACTAAAGTATACAGATGTTCTTGATTTCCATGAGCTCATCATAGCTTTTCTCCATGGTCTTCAGATCTGCTGGATTATCAATATGGTATGTCAAAAGTCCGGTCATCAGAGATTTCAGTGGAAAGAAGTTGTCTTTGTCCAAATGCTGCAGATAATTATCAGGTGGCTTGATTTTCACCAAGCCTGCGGGACTGAGAGGAAACCTTCTCAAGAGGGATTGTGTTTGTGTTGGGTGTGAGCATTTAGGACGACGGCCTGTTGTTGTTGTTGGGTGCTTGCCTGGCATTCTTATCAGAAATCCTCTTGTTCCTCTGATATCTCCCCGTCTCGTCTGTGGCAAAGCACCAGCACCAGATTTGATTTGTCAACCAGCTCTGAGAGGAGTGAGTCAGTGGAATATGAGCCTCTTACTCAACAGGGAAGACATGGCCGATGGGAAATAACTTTTTTTTTTTTCTAGGAGGGGGGCCGTAAGAGATGAAGATTGATGAAGGTAAACATTGTTCTTGGTTGGTCTTGTCGGGGAGGAATGTTACGGTCCGTGCCGGTCGGATGGCCCATTGAAACAGCAGTAAATAGTGAAATCCAAGACCTCCTTTTCAGCTAATTGTTGAAATGGCCAAACAAAGGTGGCTTTCAGGGAGAGATATCGAAAAAGTCTGGAAAGATTCTTGGTAGCTCAAGGAAAGGGCCTTCAATTTGCATGTTCTGTCATGGAGGGCTAACAGTTGGCCGCAAATGCAAAACATTGTGTACCAAAAGTCTTTTCCAGCTTGTTTCAGGCATTTGGTGTGTTTGCATCCAATGCGCTGGCTAGATGTGGCATCTTTTTAGAGAGAGAGAGGACTAACAGCAGTTTTATTTTAGCACGGATACACGTACAGTAGCTTCACTTTCAAGCGCCACAACTGCTCCTCCTGCTAGTTCCTCGATGACCTGACAGAAAGCATGCATGGACTTCAGTTGAAGTGCGAGCCAACAGATGGCTGCCACAGACATGGTGGTGATTCTCATCACCCTCCTTCATACATAAAAAAAGCCCCATGTGTCACACAGATGACAGCCTTCATGTCGCATTTCATATTTATGTTGCCTTTGAAACTTTGAAGTGATTAAGTGCAAATGTACACATTTAGCTGGGCGAGACCCTTAGAAAAGCACAAACACTGTCCTCTCTCTGGAGCGTGATTGCTCCACAGCGGAGGATAATTCTTTCCAGCTCCCAGTTGCTGCTCTCCTTTAGGAATGCCTTCCTTCTCCAGTCACTAAATGGTTTTCATCTGGAGGAGGTGGATAGACTCCTGCTAATCTGGAGGGAGCGTTTGTTCTGTCGTGGTCAATAAGTGAACGTCGAATATGGAGACTTTGATGTAAGCCGTCGCTCGTTTCTGTCCACGGTTCAGGGGCTTTGTTAGAGTTACTTGACCGTGACCGCCTTGGTTCTCTCTGAAAAAACATATCTGCCTGAGCAGTGGCTCCACATAAGGACCGACGGGTTTTGTTTATTTAACCATCCCCCGAGTTTGAAAGTCGCTCAATCAAGTGGAAGCGACATGTTTGGAGGAGAGGAATGTTTTGGAGGTGACATCATTTACAGGTGGATCGACCGTGGGAGACGCACGGCAATCTTATTTTTTTTTCCTTCTCTGAGGTTGTACATGTGCACTGTAGCTAACAGGCAGCTTTCACTGGGGGGGTTCAAGGATAGAGCGCCGCACCACTGAAGAAGATGGGGGGTCACATTTTCCTACTCCTCTAATCTAAACAAACACCCAGTGCTCTGAAAAGGAGTGCACTCTTAGCAACCCACATGTTTAACCCTTGCCACCCTTTCAAAATGAACTTGTGGATGTAATTCTTTTGCCTCAGCGACTTAATTCTCGATACGTAAAGCTAGTTACAGTGGCTTGCAAAAGTATTCATACCCCTTGAACTTTTCCACATTTTGTCACATTACACGCCACAAACATAAATATATTTTATTGGAATTTTATGTGAAAGACCAACACAAAGTGTCACACAATTGTGAAGTACAAAGAAAATTATACATGATTTTAAAAGATTTTCACAAATAAAAAAACTGAAAAGTGCAGTGTGCTAAATTATTCAGCCCCCTTTTCTCTGAGTGCAACCAATTGCCTTCAGAAGTTGCCTGATGACTGCTGAACGATTGAATGTTGACCTAATGACTAAATAGAGTCCACCTGTGTGTAATCTAATCTCAGTACAAATACAGCTGTTCTGTGACGGCCTCAGAGGTTTGTTAAGAGAATATTGGGGAGCAAACAGGACCATGAAGTCCAAGGAACACACCTGACAGATCAGAGATAAAGTTGTGGAGAAGTTTAAAGCAGGGTTAGGCTATAAAAAGATTTCCCAAGCTTTGAACATCTCACGGAGCACTGTTCAATCCATTATCCGGAAATGGAAAGAGTATGGCACAACTGCAAACCTACCAAGACACGGCCGTCCACCTAAACTTACAGGCCGAACAAGGAGAGCACTGACAAGAGATGCAGCCAAGAGGCCCATGGTGACTCTGGACAAACTGCAGAGATCCACAGCTCAGGTGGGGGAATCTGTCCACAGGACAACTATTGGGCGTGCACTCCACAAATCTGGCCTTTATGGAAGAGTGGCAAGAAGAAAGCCATTGTTAAAAGAAAACCATAAGAAGTCCCGTTTGCAGTTTGCCAGAAACCATGTGGGGGACACAGCAAACATGTGGAAGAAGGTGCTGTGGTCAGATGAGACCAAAATTTAACTTGTTGGCCTAAATGCAAAACGTTATGTGTGGCGGAAACCTAACACTGCACATCACCCTGAACACACCATCCCCACTGTCAAACATGGTGGTGGTAGCATTATGCTCTGGGGGTGCTTCTCTTCAGCAGGGACAGGGAAGTTGGTAAGAGTTGATGGGAAGATGGATGGAGCCAAATACAGGGCAATCTTGGAAGAAAACCTGTTGGAGTCTGCAAAAGACTTGAGACTGGGGTGGAGGTTCACCTTCCAGCAGGACAATGACCCTAAACATAAAGCCAGGGCTACAATGGAATGGTTTAAAACAAAACATATTCATGTGTTAGAATGGCCCAGTCAAAGTCCAGACCTAAATCCCATCGAGAATCTGTGGCAAGATCTGAAAACCGCCGTTCACAAACGCTCTCCATCTAATCTGACTGAGCTTGAGCTGTTTTGCAAAGAAGAATGGGCAAAAATCTCAGCCTCTAGATGTGCAAAGCTGGTAGAGACATACCCCAAAAGACTTGCAGCTGTAATTGCAGCAAAAGGCGGTTCCGCAAAGTATTGACTCAGGGGGACTGAATACTTTTGCACACTGCACTTTTCAGTTTTTTATTTGTGAAAAAAATTTAAAATCATGTATAATTTTCTTTGTACTTCACAATTGTGTGACACTTTGTGTTGGTCTTTCACATAAAATTCCAATAAAATATATTTATGTTTGTGGTGTGTAATGTGACAAAATGTGGAAAAGTTCAAGGGGTATGAGTACTTTTGCAAGCCACTGTATTAGCCATGCTAGCTATGTGAGATTAACTATCGAATCGTAAAACATTGCTTTGTTCTACTTTGGCTTGTTCAACTATTGTAGAACCCTCCTAATCAGTCATTAAATAAAAGATGAACATATAGGCAGAATTTCCCGACTCCAAATGTTCTGAAAATTGTCTGGATTAGTAGGTTATGTGAACGTCTAAGTTGCCTAATAACCATCTGATTAGACCCGCATTTATTTTTATTGGCCTTGTAATTTTGTGATTAAACTAGCAGAGGAGTTGCTTCCTTTCTTACATGAAGAAAAGCTTCCCTCATGAACATGTCCTCAGTGTGTGTGCCAGTCTGGCAGCCACCCCCCCCCCCCCCCCCCAAGATGCACTCTCAGGTTTCCTCAGATGCGTCGTTGCCAGACAGCAGGATTTTATCAGCGCACACCGGCTCACTGTGTCGCTGAAACTTTCTGGAACATCTCCAGATGGCACCAGTAACCGGGTCGGGGGGGGGGGGAGAGGAGAGAGGAGACCATGCGGAGCAGGACGGTAGATTTGGCAGCTTCTTCAGAGAGCGGCTGTTTGAAGCTGTGCCCCGCGGCTGCGTGTTTGTGTGTTTCTCGTTTCACCGTTCAGGCTTCTCAAGCAGGCGGCTGAATAGAATTTAGACACTTTGGTAATTTGGTGAAAGGTAGATACACACAGTGTGGAGGATTAAATGGGAATCCTCAATTTTGGATAATGGCTTAGATTATGGTCCACAAATTACATTGTAATTATTTTTTTTAATTATTGGGCACTTATAAATAAATTATGGGGTGCAGTAATGTCGCTAAGGGGTAACAGAACATTGACACATCATCACACATAACGCGTCAGCAAAAAGTTGCCTGTGTACACTTAAGCAGACTCGGAGCAACATCAACATTCCGTTGAAGTCTAATATTCACTTGGATTCTATTCCGTTTCCATTATATTCGTCCTCCTCATGTGTTGTGCATTTGGATTATGAGTGTGACACTTTTCCACTTTGTGCAGCCTATCTGTTGGAGTTTATTATTGGATTTAAATGAGCTAAGCGATAGTAATGTCAAAGCACTTTAGTGTGAACTGAACTGTGCAGCAATGAAAGAAGGACCTTGAGTCGTGATCTCATGAAGCTATATGGAGATACGCAGAGAATAACTTTTCTAGCTCTGCTCCAGAGGCATAATTTAAGATAGACATAGCGTCACAAAATCCTAACCCAGGGGATGGTTTCCAGAGATGTCTGTTGAAACACTGAAGCCATTTGAGGAGTTCCAGTTTCACCGCAGGTGCAAAAGCGGAAGCTCGGCAGCAGATGAAGTCATACTCTGCATTACGTCCACGAACCATTTAACGATATGAACACCCGTGGAGTCTTCTGGCTGCAGAAGGGGCCATTGTATTGTCACCGTACCATCTGATAAACTCTCTAAAGTACACATCCGTGGAAATCCTGCCGAGAGGCAGAAGAAGCTGATGTCTTGCACAGGTGTCTGGAAAACGACTGCAGATTTTAAACAACTTCCAGCGCTCTCAGGAATTTTAAAGACGCCTACAGCTCCATTTGTGAGTCGTATAAGACTGACTGAGGTGTGTTTGTCTTGTGTGCTCCATATGGGGAATGTTGCTACCATCTTGTCTCTCTCGCTAACATACAAAAGGAAGCTACACGTTTTTGAGTTGTCCGTTAATGTAAATCCACACCCCTCACTGTGTTGGTAATAGCTTTTTTTTTTACAAAAAAGAAAGGATGCTCTTCCCCCAGGCTTTAGGAGACCACAAACCATGAACCAAAACCGTTGCCTCAAGTCCAGCATCTTTTCCCAAACTTTAATTTCCCAAGATAAAGCCACATGTTTGATAACAAGCTTTGTGTTGTAGTCTCTGGGATTTTTTCCAAACACAATAGCCTGACTCATCAACATCGATCTCTTTCTCGCCAGAGTTTCTTTTCTTTTCATCTCTGAAAACAAGAAGACGTCTGAAGGATCACCGACTCAACATCAGGGATCACTCTCTCTTTCTCTCTCCCACACTAGCTCCAGAGTTTTTTCTCAAATGTGCATGTCCTGCTTTTGTTTAGGGCTGTTTTGTTTATCTCTATGATGGAGAAATCCAGAATGTGACTCACCTCTGGACTCCATATGTGACCCAGCCTCTACCCCTCTCTGCTGCGGTTCTCAGACCCCCCCCAACCGCCTCAAAACAATACTCCTTTACACTCCCAGAATACTCTCTTATCATGTCTTTCTGCAACCCGAGTGACAGAAAACCTGCCAGTAATTATGATGACGATTACAGTTAGGCGAGCGCTATTCGTGTCTTGAGTTGATTAAATCTTTTCCTTTTATATAAATCCACTGCTGATGGAGCAAATACACAAACTAGTCAACAATAACTAATGACAAACTTCCTCTTCCTTTGCTGCCATTACAGACAGCATCATAAGGGACAAAGACTACGAGGTGATGATGCAGATTGACTGTGAAGTAACGGACACCAAGATCATCCACATTAGGTCTTCCACCATCCCACCACTGCTCCGGGTCAACCGCACACAGACGTTTTACCAGCACTCATCGACCGACAGCCAGGCCGCGCCTCCAGTCGGTGTGCTAATGGGGTCTGCTTAAGATCGCTCGACACCACCTGTTATCATTTATATCTCCTCAAAATAAATCCATGAAGACAAACACAAGATAAGACCCTTGTTGACACTTTTTTTTTTATTGTGCGTGTGATGAAGTACATTTCAAATCTGGTGAACTCCCACTGACTTGATTTTATATTTAAGTGAAATACAAATTGTCAGCAGTAGTCGGCTGCATTCTTTATTCGTGCTGATATCCGGAGGTAGTCTGTAATAGCGTCCGAGCAGACGCTTGCTCCTTGTGTGGCAACACTGACTTCTCCCCGTAGCCCCAGATGCCCCACATAAGGGTAATTGCTTAACGGCAGGGGGCTGAGCATTGAACCCTGAGTCACCCCGTCATAACACAAATACTTTTGCCCCGTAGCGGCTCTCCTCCAGCCTGCTCTTTCTTTTTGGGTTCTTAATTTCAGGAGCAAGCTGCAGAAACGGACAAAACAGAAAAGAATTATACACAGAAGATTGATCTCACTGGGAAGGCATTTGTGTTTGTATCGTGGCTACAAAATGGAGCGCTGTAATGCTCTCTCTTACTCATTTGTAGTCTGTTGGCCTCTCTAGATGAAATATAATTGTGAAAACAGTGAAACAGTAGGAGATGCCAGATTAATTAGACGCAGCAATTAGAGGCATTCAGTAAACTCAGGAAGTCAGGTGATCTGTGAAAGCTAGCAGGCTGGTTTCCATTCATTCAAGGATTCAGGTGTGCAGTTTTTTTTTCCAGTTTTGGGGTCTGTGCACTGTGCTTATCTGATGTTATTGAATAGATTCAGATACTGTACATTTTTATTTCTATTATTATGTAACAGTAAAGCCAGCTCCTGTGGTGAGATGTAATTCTCCCTTTTTTTGTGGTTCAAATTTATTCTGCAAAGATTTATCTACTTTACATTTTCTCTATTTGTCTGATTATACTTTGTGGGAACTTTTTATTGTAGTCGCTTCAGAAAACAAAATGACTGTATTGTATATAAATGACAAATGGTGGATTGGAACGAAACGTACCATCCATTTTAGAACTATAGGGTATTTTTCACTGAGTAGCCACCCTTTTTTTATCCCCCAAAAAATAATCTGCATCAAATTTGAAACCCAATGCCTTTACAGTTGAGCTAAAAATGGCAATGTCTGACTTATAACCACTGGGGAAAAACAAAGTTTGAGTCCTGTCTTCTCTGTCCATGGGCAAAATTGTACTTTTATTTGGTTCACTTGAGCCAATATTGAAATTGCAACTTACTAGAAATTGTTGCATTATCTGAGTTTTAGTACTAATTAGTTGTAAATATTTGCACTATAAATGCAGAACCTGGGAAGATCAATTCTGGCTTTTACTGCCTCTTATTAATGTTTTTGCAAAATTTATATTATACAAGATTTTTAGCTACATAGATGGTTATGTTTTAGCTCAACAAATGCCCATAAAAAGATGATCTGTGTGTGTAATGTTTTTTTCCTTTTTGGTTTCAAAAACATATTTGATTCACCGCATTGTTTCACTGCATCCAAACAGTACAATTCAAAATGTGTGAGGGTTTTGTTTTTTCGTTTTCTATTATGTGCATAAACCAAAATAAACACTGGATTTTACTATACCTTTGTGTGTATCCTTTGGACTATTGAGGGACATGTTTTCAACAAGTACAATAGAAAGACTGTTCCTGAGTATTTTCTTCCACAATAACTCACTTTAGTAACCGTAAACTACAGGCTTGAACAGTCTATGTTTGTATTTATGGTTTTTCTGTCTGATTGTCTTCTATCCCCACAGTTAAATCAACACACACAAGCTATAATTAAAGCCACTTTGACTTTAATGTGATTATCCAAACAAAGATGACATTTTCTGTTAGTATTTACCAACTTTATTGCAGTCTCTTCAAAAACAGTCTGATATGGAGGGGGTAAGTGCTTTCCCAAGACAAAGGTCAACAGCAACACCTGTGATATTACAACACAGACGACCTGCAGCATATGATGCAAAAAACAATGAAATACAAAAATCATGTGTATAAAACAAACATGGAATTTCTCCACATAATTTGGGGATTTGTAGCTCTCCTAAGAATTGGTTCTTTTATGTGAATTGTTAAAGCGTTATATGACCCAAAACGTGAGCTGGTTCTGACACCTTTCTACATTAATTTATCTCACAGGGCTTTTTTTTTTTTTTTTTTTTTTTTAAACAGTAATACAATATACAGTTTAACTTGATGTGTTGACTGAGGAATCGGGCCCATCGTTTCATTCATTTCAGTGAAAAATTAAAACAAAACAAAGAGAACAAATGAAAAAAACAATTTTGTCACAATACACTTCAGTATATTTGTACATTTGTCTCCATACTGAAGGCCATGTGGACTGATCTACAATCCATTCAAACCATACAGTTAACCTTTTAAAATAACTACTGTCAGCCCTTTACTACGGGTCTACATAGGCAAACTTAATGTTGTATGTGACTTGGTGTCCGTTGTCCCACGCATACAAAACACCCTCTTTGGGATTGTAGTCAATCTGTGTGGTGTAGGTGTAGTTGTTGGTGAACGGCATTCTGGGAGTCATCTGAGTGTTTGTGTGTGTGTCGAAGGCGTATTCCAGTTTGGCGTCCCTTTGGTTGTAGCTGTCAACAGCGTAAAGGACGCCGCACACGATGAAGCAGTTCCCGTAGTGGTTCCTCCTGAGCCCAGTTCTCCAGGTGGTTTCCCTCTGCATGCTGAGGTCTGAGGGGTCCAGTCGACTCAGAACGACCACTTCCTGTAAGAAGCCCTCGTCGTCAAGTGCCGGGTAGATGATCCACAGGCCGCTCTCGTCCACGGAAAAGTCGACTTCTGAGTGGCGGTGCCACTCCCACGGCGACGACGACTCTTCCACCAGAGCATCGTGCAGCATGGTCCAGGCGGCCACATAACGGCGACGCAGGTCAAACTTGATGATGTCTCGGGAGAGGGCGCGGTTGTAGTAGAAAGCCCCGTCGTAGACCACGTGCCCTGTGCCAATCCAGTTGTAAGGAAGCTTGTATGAGTTGGTAAACCGACCTAGAAAGGATAAAGAAGAATGGAGAAGCATGAGATTCCCTCAAAGCAAGAGGAAAACAAAAAGTAAGTTAGTGAAAGCTTTGACGACTGGCTCTCACCTTGTTTGAAAACCTCCAGGTTGCGGAACTCCAAGAGATTATTTCCGTAGAGGAAGTTTGTGACATAAATTTTGTCATTATCGGACTTCGGATCCTTCATCCATGCTCCTTCAGTCTTGCCATAGGTGTTGTGAGTTACTGGCTCCGAAATTGTTGCCAAAGTGTCCTTACACTCCCCTGTGAAAGAGTCACAGAGCCATGAGTGAGGATTTAGAGGCTGTTTATCCAAACCTACGTCTGAAAATAATTAGAGGCTTTTATTTTAACCAGCTTGTATCACGGAAAGGTTGAGGTTGCCACAAAGGATTGAGCACTGAATTACAAAGTTTAGAGATTTACGGAACAATATCAATTTTCTTAATCTTTCATGAGAATATGAAAAGTGTTAAGGCATGATGTCAGTCCTTTCTCTTTGGTATATAAAAGTAATTACAGCAAATTTTAACAAGGAAATTCTTAGGATACTTTCTTTTTTGGCAATATCTTTGGTGGTAAACTCTCATAAGGACTTGCCAAGATGTTTTTTAGCCACTCTGGCTCTTTGGATGGAAATGTCAGTCTGTCGGTTATTTGGTCAGTTGATCCAACACTTTGGTCCTGACTGGAATATTTCTACAACTAGTGGATGGATAGCCATGAAATGTTGTTCAGACACCGACATTCACGGCTCCATGAGGGTGAAACCAGCTCACTTTGATAATCCCATGATGTCGCCATGTGTGGTTTGTTTTAGAGAAACGTCTCCACAACTATTGAATGGTTTCCCATTAAATTTGGTACAGATATCCAATGTGCCAGTAATAAGAACCTGACCTCTTTTTTTTTTCTTTAACATCTAGCGCCAATCATTATTAAATTATCCAATACTTTGGTTTATGACCATCAGCCTCAGTTGTACTTTGTGTTTGGTGCTGATTAGAATGCTAGCGTGCATGCTAACATGCTAAAGTAAGAGGGTGAACATGGTAAACACTGTATCTGCTTGACAACAGTGTGTTAGCATTGTCATTGTGAGCACATTAGCATGCTGACATTAGCACTGAGCTCAAAGCATCACTGTACATAGTAAGCCAGCAGTTTTGACTCATTGCACCTTCCTCCCCCATCAACATGTCTCGCACTGTAACATGTTTTTTTGTAGCTGTTTTGTAGTGTTTCTAGCTGTTTTCTTTAAAAGCATGAATGCATTTGGTACTGATTTAATTAATAGCAAAATAGAGATTTGTTTATATTAAACCTGACTTGATAAACATTCGATAAGTCTTCCGCTCATTCGACATAAAAACTGAACTTACCAGGTTTTCTTGAGTGAGATTCCTCCTGCCTTTGCATCGGTTCGTCTAATTCCGGGTCTCCCTCCTCCCCCTCTTCCTCTTCCCAGCTGATTTTGTATTTCTGTTTGACTTGAGCAGCCTGTCTGGTAGTGGTAGTGGTGGTGGTGGTGGTGGTGGTGGTGATGGTGGTGGTGGCAGCTGAAGAAGGGGTAGTCTCAGGTGTGGTGAAAGGCAGAGAAGTGTGGGGAGACAAAGTGATCAGTCTCTGTGTGGTAGGAGGCAAAGTCGAAGCTGAAAAGAAGGTGGGTTCAGTTTTTTCTTCTGGTGTCGTGGCAGCAGCCTGAGTGGAGGTAGCCGGTGTGGAAGCTGTTGTGGGCTGTATTGATGTGGCTGTGGTCAGGGCAGCATGGGTTGTGATCGTTGTAGTGGAAGACGGAACGGTAGTGGAAGACGGAATGGTCGTCGAAGGCTCAGTGGCTGTATTTGATGTATGTGTGCTTATAAGAGCTGCAGTGCTGCTGGGTATGATTTGCTTTTGTTCTTTCACCTCTTGGGTAGAGGTTTTCATTATGGTTGTTGGTGTATTTCGTGTCGTGAATGCTGGTACGAATTCTTTTGTGGCTGTATTTTTGGATGGTTGGGTTGTGTTTATTGCAGTTTTGGTTGTTTCCTTGGCAGTGATGCTTAAAGAAGTGCCAGATGGTTCAGCTTTTAAAGGCATTGGCCGCTGAGTGATTCCAGCAGTGACTCTTTGAGTAGTTTGAGCTGCAGTGTCCGTGGTCCTGGTCTTCTGTGTGGTAATGGTTGGTCCAAACGTGACGCTTCTCGTTGTGGACGCGTCACTCTGTACATCTGTAGACTCGTCCACCGATGTGGTTCCAACGGTACTGACAAACTCATTATGAGTTTTTGAGGTGGGCTCAGTTTCTTTCGGTTTTGCTAATTGGCTGATCTTCGTGGAACTGTGCAAAGGACCGGTTGTCTTTGGTTGAAATGATCTTGGTCCCATCCTCGTCTTGGGTTGACGGACTCTGTGTTGTAAAAGATTCTCCTCAATGAAGAGGTTAATTGGGCCATCACCACTGAATCCATGATACTCAAAAACTAAAAAAAGGTAAAAGAAAAGATTTGTTCAAATATTCTGAGCAGCATGAGACAATTATTTATTTTAAATCATCCAATACTATTAAAATTGTATATTCATCTGTGTCTGAAATCATAAATTAAGTGCATGCAAACAGCAGACGCTATACTTTTTAAGCAAAGCTATGAATTGTATGATCACTTGATTATTACACTACTGTGATCTGCAGATTTCTAATTTTCTAGTTTATTTTACCTCTTCTGCTTTTAACCCATACCCTTAAAGCTGACAGAGGGTTTACACTCACAGTTCTCTCCAGGCTCTCCGTCGTCCGCCACCATCGGATCTGGCTCCGATTTATAAAAAGTCATTCCTCTTATGATCATTCCGTTGGAGCCGGTCTTCGACACATGAGAAGCCTCCTTGTTTGCCACGTTTCTGAGAGTCACCTGAGGTTTGACTTCAATGATCTGAGCAGAACCATCTGTCTTCAGGAAGGATGGATTTTCTCCAATAAACTTCTTCTCATACTGTTCCTGTTAGTGGACAGATGGACACACAGAACTTCTATGAGGAAAGAATATTTACCAGTGCAGCTAAACGCAGTAGGATGAGACCAATACATCGGCTTTATTACATACTGGGCAGGCGAGACAGAGAATTTACTAAGGAGTTTTATGTGAATGCTGTTTCAGATGCATTTTCATCCTACCAAGAAAAGAAAAACAGGAAATTATACAACCGTTGCACTGGTGGACAACTTCATTTTGGAATACTTGGAGAAACCATTTTATTTAGAAACCAAATAAAAGGTTTTGTTCCAGGACTCATTACTTCTTTTTTGTTTGGTGAGCTTCTGGTTACATTGTGAAAGAGTTTAGCCAGAACCAACTTATTTTGGGTTATAAATTGGCAACACCCAACATGTATTACCTAATACTTTTACTGTTTATCTTCATTTTGTCTTCTGAATAAGTTTGGTTAACCTTGGATTTGTATGAAACAAGTCTAACAATGTGACCATGATCATGTTACTTGTACTGCCTGACTTCTTTTTTTTTTAGCTAAGTAGCCACATCCACAGTCCTCAGCAACTAAATTAGTGAGCGCAATGTTATTATTACTTATACATGATGACCAAAACTACAAAGTGCAACACAAGTTGCAATAAACCTGAATTATTCTTTAATAAAGTGGAAACTTTTAATTCTCATTAACAAATGCTTCTTACAACTGCTGTAGTGAAGCATAGTAAACTAATGAATCACTTGCATGTGAAGCTCAGGTCCACCCAACCCTGCTGGACAAGCTCCCCAGTACCTATTATAGCTGTCATGGATCAGGCCCCAGTGGTAAAGTCGCTGGTCTGAGGTCTGCTATTGTCCACTGGGTCTGCCAAACCTTCCAATTATCTAAATAACTCTTTTACACATTTTTATTGTGGAGACGATGATTTTATGGGGGACTTTGTGGAAAGAACACATAATTACTGCTTTTGTTTTGAAGGTTTGCAAGCTTTAATAATGCTTTCGCAGTCTGAGCAGCAACATGTGAATCCAATCACTTCTTTTATACTTGTTTTTCTCCTGAATTCAGTTAATTCACTCCCAGCCTTCACAACGGCTTTCAATACTGGATACTGTAAGTCAGGATTTGTCCTGTAACAAAATTGATGCATGTAACAAAAGACAAGAGTCTTATAGTTTGACCATGGATAACTTTAGCAACTTTACTGCTGCTATTCATTCATTCAAGAATTCATTCAAGAATTACATCACAGTGGATTATAACACACTGACTGGTGTAATGTAATGTGTGAAAAATGAAAATAGTGGCAATTTAATTTACAGCACAATATTTATTTTGTTATTAGATGTTCAGATAGCTCTGGTGGAGTTATTTGTTCACAACAGTAATCACCTCACATGGGTCCCAAGCAACATTCTACTAACAGTAATTGTCTATGTATAAGTTAATGTGCTGTAACAATAGCTATTTAATGGGCCAGTGTGTAGAATTTAGTGGCATCTTGCGGTGTAGTAGCAGAAGGCAACTGAATTATCCTCCGCTCACTTCTCACTTTCCAAGACTGGACCCAAATGCTACAAACTGGTCCTTTAGGTGTTTTTACCTTCTGTGAATTCTAGTAATTAATCTATTTAAAAATGTTATTTTTACAATTTAACCTTTATTTATTCCCACCAAGATTTTGAATCTCTTTTACAATGGGTCCTGGTAGAAATAAATGTAGTAGTAAATAGCATAAGAAACATGTATGTAATAGGTAGGTGTACTATAATAGTTACTAACATTACTAACAATTACTAAATTACTAACAATAGTTATAATAGTTATCATTTCCAGGTAGGACTCCATGTACTTTGCTGTATAACTATTTTTTGATAACTATCTGGTGAATGCTATGAATTACTATATAATTTGTTATCTTATTTAATGATACTAGCAAAGTTGTTTTTAATGTGAAAGTTGTAACAGGTATGTTATAACATACCTGTTACAAATGTATTTTGAGGTGTTACCTATTAAAACATAAATAACAAGTGAATACTTATTATTTACAGTATGTTGGCATTATTTGGCAATTAAAGATAAAAACCCTTTTGCATCAATAATTACCAAAATTCAAATGTAGTTATTACTGCTTTATTATACAGTAATATACAGTAAAAATAAAAACCTGCCAATATCACTGACTGGCGTTCATAGTTTAGCCCTTTTCTTTACCTCTACATCATTTGTTAAGCCGGTGATATTAAGATGTCACTTACATCTGGGTGTTGATATGCTGTGGTCCTGCTGACCTCACTTGGTCTCTTCTGGTCCTGATGCCGGTGCGGAGGAGGGGTGGGTGGGCTTTCAGTCACATCTGCCTGGATCTGAGGGCTCTCCTGGGGCTTCACTTCAACCGTGGTGTAGTTCAGAGCTACTGCCTTCATGCAGTCATGGACAAATCGAGACGTTAACAGAAAATGGTGTGCATGTTTTTTATGGAAAATTGGCTGCAATCGTCAGCAGTCATAATCACTAACAGAAGGAAATCTTAAGTCATTAATGAGCTGTTTTCACTGCAGCCATTTTGACTTGTCACAGCAAGAAAAGCACATTAAAGTTCACTCCGCTCTATTCAAGTGTCCCCGTAAACACTTTAAGTGTGACAATGATCCAGCATGAACAATAGCAGACCCCGAACCTGCAGCAGCTACATGCAATTCAGCTATAAATCATTTCATTATTTACACATGTGCTGTTATTATTGGAACAGGCAAAAATGTCTTCTGTCTCCCTTATACTTCCCAGACTGCATTGTAAAAAAAATGTCAGTGATGCCACTACAAATTCTCCACAACTAACCTTTCTCACATGTCATACCAGGACAGGCACAGCTGAAACTAATAACAGTAATAATGGATACGCTTGATTCATTCATTAATTGTATTCCCTGCAGCTGTGTTTTCCATGCCAAGGCCACTCTGTGAACATGTTTATTTCAGAAGCAAATGCAGATTTTGCCCAGACAGTTTTATGCAGTGCAGCTTTCTTAACCTCAGGCAGGTACGGTACGTTGCATGTGACTCTATGAAATGTTTTGAATTATACCACAGTCCAATTCACTCAGTGATTCAGTACCCAGAGTGACACGTACGAAACATTTTTGGGGGCAATTATAGATATGATTTGGACCATGTGATCCAATTTAAGTATAAATATATTCACAGTTGAGAATTAAACGGTTAATTGCTGTTCAATGCTGGGACTGTAAGTTTTAAACCATTTCATCTGAACTCAACTCCTATTTTGTCAACTCCAAAATACTATTCAACATAATTTAATAAACATTCGGTTAATATTTTCATTCTATAATAATCTATGAAAAAAAGTTGAAAAGTAATTTACTAAATGGGGGGGGGGGACAAAAAGGTATTTTGTTAGTCCATTATAATCAGGTCAGTCAGCTATTAAGGAGGGATCAATACTCAGTGAGATAAACTTCCACATGTGATGGAAAGTCTGTGCACTCCTTCCAGGTCCAGCCCCTAATAAATTTGAAAACGGGCCCAAAGAGTGTGTCTTACTGGACACAGTGACACACACCTGCTGCCACCAGTTTCATACACCAACATAAAAAAAGTACACTGTTGCTGTACCTTTTCCATGTTTTCCATGCGATCCAGCAGCTTATTGGTAATGGAGTGCAGCTTCAGTAGATCCATGCCATAGAAGGAGCCCTCCAGCAGCTCGAGGATAGTGGAAAGCTGGAATGATCAAGTGGATTCCGTCAAAGACATGCCATGCGTAGAATAGGTAGGTCTATCCCCAGCCCATCCAAACTCAGTCTCCTGAATTTGATAACCCGTGAGATCCATTAACCCCAGTGATCCAGGCTTCTTTAAAAACCGGGCGACACTTCACCTTGACATTCTCTTTTCCAGCTTCTCTAAGTGTTTTCAGCCTGAACTCTCCCTCGCATGGGTTGACTGCTGACGGAGGAGCGATGCAGGCGCACTTGCACTCTGGTCCAGATGTGATAGTCTCCACGGTGTAGAAGTCCTGCGCAGTGGCGCTCCCTTCTTCTATCCGCCGGCAGGCGCTCCTGCTCAGGGGTCTGACAACACATTTACACCGACAGTCAGAGCCTTCCGAGAGAGCTTTCACTTTGTCATAATCACCCAGCAGCTACAAAGAGAAGAGCACGGATGAATTTTGCGCCACGCTCAATCCAAAAATGTTTACGCACGAAATGATGAAATGTCCATAAAACATGTGAAGAAGGGATGTTTCCTCCTACCTTAGAGAGGATGCTCTCCTGGCCATTTATCTCCTCCTGCAGCCCGTCCTTTTGCTCTGCCTCGCGCTCAAATTCTGACCTGGGATCTGCACCCCAGGTCTTTGGCGCTGCAGAGCACCGTGGAAAATACGCACAGCACAGTACGACGACAATGCATAACTTATACATGTTGTGAAGCCCACAGAGCACCGAGCAGAGAAACAACGCTGCAAGTGTGCAAGCAGGCACAGCCTGTCACAAATTACTTTAGCTGCCAAGAAAATATCATAGCCTACTTCTGGCTCCAAAATAAGAGAGGAGAATCTAGAGGAGCCATCAGTTAGCGAGATTAAGCTTTAAAGCGGGATGTCATCTTGTTCGTTGTCAGTGGGTGCAGAGAAAGCGCGCACTGAGTGAGGGAGCAGCCGGCATCTGCTGCTGGAGCCGCGCTGACAGGAGGCGGACCTGATCAGACGGGCGAGGAGGAGTTAAACTGCTTCAAAAGACTTCTCAAACATGATGGTGAAGCACAATTATTATTAGTGAGGGAAAAATAAAATGCATTGAAAGCTTCAGCATAATCTTGATCTTTCCTTTGGATTCAACTTGGCATTTGAGGTTCTAAAGGATATTTCGAGGTCGACCTGTTGCATGTTGATTTGATGCTTCGCGGTCTCAATGCAACGACCCAGTTTCAGCTGTGGTTTTGCTGCCCCCTAGTGGCAAAATAGTTCACTACAATGACTGGAGGAAGTTCAAGTCCTTGTTATGAAGTATGCTGCTGGACTGTGGTTGGTGTTTGCGCCCCATGTGGCCAACCGTGGCATTGAATTGTTGGTAAATTAGCACCTGTTGATCATTCACGTCATTCATTAGTACCAGCTGTGGACACGGTGCTTGCAGCTTTAGGATGCAAACAGCAGAAATAGCTTTTCAACGTGTTTTTTGACAAAGTGAAAAGTGAAATTTGTCGTCTTTCTTTACTTTGGCTTTCCGCGGCATATCCTATTTTGCTATGACGTAGTTTCACGCGCACACAGACACACTCGATGCTCTTCTATTCATTCATCAACTGGACACCAAACCGTGAGTAAGCTGCTGAATTTCTGGGCGGAAGAAATATGTCTGAAAGCACTTTAAGAAGGAAGCCATAAACAACAACAAAACATTTTTAAATTACCTGTTTATTTGCACTTTAAGGCACATCCAATTTTTATCAACTCCAAACTGTAGTGTGATCATATACAGTCTCTCAGTGTGATACATGTTTGTGTGTATATAAAAAGGAACATAGGACGTTCGGTTAAGGCACGTGGTGCCATGTAGGTTTGAGTATTGCAGAAAAAGAAGTCATAAAAATAATAAACCCTGTGTTGTGATACCAAAAGAATAGCTCTGTCTTGTAAACTGTGTGATGCAAAATCCACAAAGCCCCAAGTTAAACCATCTTGTAATTTATCTATAATTACATTTGATCAAAGTACTACAAGATTAAAGCACCATGATGAATGTCCAGAGATTTTTTTGTTTCTTTTTACAAACATTCCACAACATAATCTTAATATTAAGTGTCTCATTTATACTTTATGCCTTAATCTGTAGTGAGCTTCATTATAGCAATTGTAAGAAACCTTTGGGTGTTTAAAACCACTGTTACTAGCCTCAGAATGATGGTTAGGCGGTAGTTAAGTGCTTGGACTAAAGGTTCAAGAGTGACTATGTATGTCCCCTAGCACCCTTGGTGTTCGATCCTCTCCTCTGCTGCCACAGGCAGGATGAGATGAGAAATACGACTCCACAGTCCACCGTACTTGTCAAGGTCCATCCTGTCAAAAGATACTGGATGGCCATCGGAGAGGAACTTCTTCTTAAGATGGTCGTCCACCATCTCTTCCACAGCATTCAGACGAGTCTCGGCGGGAATCTCCTCTTCTTCCCCCAGCAGCACTGTGAAGATCAGACAAGTGTTCTTGTAGGCAGCGTTCTCGTGGTCGCAGTAGCGATAAAAAATAAGGGTGGAGCCTGGAGGCAGCTCCTCGAAGCGGTCGATGACAGCCACAGGTTTGTCTCCTTCGAAAGCTCCCTGCAGCTTGGTGTCGATGTCCAGTTTGACCTGGTCGCTGTCCTGGCTGGCTTTGCTGGCTCCATCGATGCTGAGGACGGAGGCGTTGAGAGAAGACGAGAAGGCGGAGGCCAGTCTCTGAGCCAGGCAGTGCAGAGTCTTCTCACCTCTGTGGCCTGCAGTCAGGATCAGGCTGACCGGCTCGGTGGGCTGGGCTGTTTGGAGTTGCCTCAGCAGGTGGACCTTGCTCCTACTCCAGAGCTCCGCACGCTGATTAGGGAACTGAGTCTTTACTTTTTCCAACTGCCTGAGGAAGATGTCTTTTTTTTGCCACACTTCATCTTTCTGAGGTGGAGATTTGGGTTGGAAGAGATACGGCAACAGGAAGGCAATTACTAACACCACCAAACCAGCTGCTATCAGGATTGTAATTCCTATGGAGAGAAGGCACGTGTACTTAGTAAGTCATTTATATACAAATTCAGAGAGCAGTTATTTAAATGACAACCACTGAGATGGTAAGACCTTGGCAGTCATTTGATTTATATGTCTCTTAGCTTTAATCACCTTGACACTAAAGAGATAGGAGAGAATAGGAGATAAACCTATGGATAAATTAACAAGATTACCTCCAGAATTTACAGGAGCCGCAGGTTCAGCATCAGCAGTCTCCTGAGTGGTAGGACCAATGGTTTCAACATCGTCCTCTGTCTGTGGGGAGATGATGTTCTCCTGTGTATCCTCTTCTTCCTTCTCCGGGTAGTTCTCATCATCTGACCAACGGGAGAAAAAAAAGAAAAGAAAAACTGGTTAGCACACAGCTTCCACCAGTGAGCCCCACCTGTTGTGTTAGACTGGAACGCCAAGAAGCTCAGCACGAGAAAACTTCCAGTCATTTTGGAATTTCGGAAAAGTCACACTCACCTTCTCCAGCGTCGGCATTTGTTGTGTTAGAGTCTGGGGTTTCCTCATCAGGTCCATCTACTTGGTCACCCAGGGTTGGTGGGCTGGTTGTTTCTGGTGCTTTCTTCTCTCCAGGGTGGTTTTCTCCTGATAACATCAGAAAGCAGCTCAAACAATAGTGTCTTTACAGTTACATTTTAATAGGGATTTTAAAAAAAAAGGGAGTTCAATGAGAGTTGCCTCTTTATACTGACGGTATTAAAGGATGAGCCATCCATCTTATATCAATACTCAGATGCCCACATGTATGATGAAACGGTTATTAGTCACTGTAAATGTTCATACAGCTACTGAAAACAGCACTGCAGACAAATGCCAATACAATACTATGACTGAGTGTGTAAATATAAAGTGCCCTGAGCTCTTTGACAATGTGACTACCATGGATAATAATGTCTAAATCACTTGTTATAACACTTAGACAGGAACACTTACTGGAAATCTCCTCCTCTGTCATGGTCTGTTGCTCAGTTCTCGGAGTCTCTCTCTTGTAATCACCATGACTTCCTCTTTCAGCCTGAGGTGGGTCGCTGTTCTCCTTCACATTCGCCGTTGTGTCGTCTTCTGGAGGTGAAGATCCTTCTGTTTGAGGCACCTTCCTCTCTTCAGCTGAATCAATGTCTGTAGTAAAAATAGAAATCAAGTGTCATCAAAGTTCTAGTCCAACTGAAGGGCTAATGTTTCATTTTCAATTAAGAATCGTATTTTCAGGAATGAAACGCTGTTGTAATACTATATACTTGCTTTCAACGTCAGGCTGCACCTCGTCTTCACCATCGTCGTCGTTAGTCTCTCTGTTTGCGGATGATGAAGCTGAATCTTGTTAGGGGAGAGAGAGACACCGTATTTGATCAGAACAGCAGATGCAGAAAAAGCATTTGGTAAAGACGCGTTGAATGGATTAATATTGACCTCGCTTGTATTTCGCAACGTTACCTTCTGAGAGTTGCTGCTTCACAATATCAGTCTCCTTCTGTTTGGACTCAAGTGTTGAGACATGATCCATATTTGTGGGCTGGGCTTCTTGTCCCTTGCATTCTGATTTTAAAAAAAAAAAAAAAAAAAAAAAAAAAAAAGGGAAACAAAAGTCCATGACACCATGTACATGTAAACCACTGTCTGCTGTAAATGTTTAGTAAACATACTAGTCCAGTATTTAGTGACGTTACCTGCTGTGTGGTGGTGATCTGTTTCTTGCTCTGCCATGTCTTTGGATAGAGGCACTTCACTCAAGAGATGGTTCAAGGCTGCATAAGGAGAATCGGTATAAAGCACTTGTTTCTTATGCGTTATCAGTTTGGACAGATTCTCGTCACAGGTTCAAAGTCTGAAGTAAACGACGGTTTGAAACAAAAAGCTGGAAATATTGAATTGTCTTGTTTCAAGAGCCCCGAGGTTAGCTTGGTGATATCTGGAGGCTAATTTACTGAATTTGCAGACATTGTAAACGAATTAAAAAAAAAAATAGTAGTTAACTAGCAAAACTCGCTCAGAGAGAACGAAGCTAATAGAATTCATCTACCGTAAAGTGTCGATTAGCTACCAACTAGCTAACGATGCAAGTGTCACACAAGAGATGCTGGTCACACCAGTTAGCCAGGCTTATTTCTAAAAGGACTAACTTAAATAACATACATATATGTTGAATAGTCATTTCTAATTCTTACCACACGTAACCCTCGATCACATCGCCGAGGGTGTACCACTTCCTTATCTTTTTAAAGCTTGCGTTACGTGTGTCGCACTGACAGGTCATAAACATCCAGTCGGAACCTTCAGCAGTGCCCGTGTTTCCCATCGGGATATCTAAAAATGTGACACTTCCCGGACATCAACGGCGTTCTGCCACAAAATGGTTCCCCTAAACGACTCCAAGGAAGTCGGAGAAGCTTGTCTATGAGTGAACACGATGCGTTTATCGTGTTAATTAATATACGTTTCTATTATCGTTCTCATGATGGATTCCAGGGTGTCTGAAAATAAAGGGTCTCACCCGTTGAGACGATCAACAAGGAAGTCATCGGGTAACGTTGAAGATGAGCAAATTTGACTGTTTTACAATGAGCTAGTTTAGCCATCGAAACTAAACGGCACTCTTAAGTTTGAGAGTTTGAGGAGAAAACCACTTTAATCTATGCTTGAACTAATTTTAGTTGACTTAATCAATGTAGACGATCCACAGACTAGGCAACTTCTAGCAAATGAGCTTTACGTTGAACTGTAGCAGTTGTTGAAACTTTAATCTACAGTGATTTGGGACACTCGGTACAATAATGTCTCTCTGCTCCTTCTTTAGTATTGACCTTTGAACCGACCCCCAGGGGCCCTCTCAAGAGGACCAGAAAAGAGTTAAAAAAACAAGTTCCTGTTCCAGCTGTCAATGGCTCCGGAGATGTGGGGACTGGCTCAGAGGATGAAGGTGGGATGCTCCAGTTAAAACGTATTTGCCGAGTTACAACAACAGTTGTCAGTCCTTTTTGAAGTCGGTGTGAAAAAATTTAGACTTTTCTGTCCCGTTTAACAGAGTCCCCTGGCAAGAAGAGCCGGACAGAGACTGCTAGACCAGTGGACGGCGGTGGGGATGAGAATGAGATGGATGTCCAGGAAGAAGATCTGGAGAATAATGAAGACCAGGAAATGGATGCTCTACAGGACTCCTCTTATGGCTCTCATCAACCAACAAGATACCACGGTTAGTGCTGCAACTAATGAAATAATGTCATTATTGATCAGTCTGAAGTGACAACTTGATATTGTTTTATGTAACAGATAGTTCACAATTTCAATGTATATCATGACCCATTATATACAACTTAGAAAGGCAGCGCATCGTAACACTTGAGAGGTTATAATCGGCAAATTTGGCATTTTTGCCTTATTCAAATGAACCAGTTGTCGAAATTGTTGATAAATCTCTGATTCATAAGATTTCTTGCCACTATCGGATCTAATCACCGGCAGTTTACAGGTTTTTATCTAAATCAAGGTTTTCTCTCTCTAAATCAGGCGATCTTGGAGATATGAATTTATCCCCACGTGTTGTGCTCGGTGAACGCCACAGATCCAGTGTTGCTGTACATTTAGAATCAGACTGGATGCAAACCAAGAAAGGTATGGAAAGGCTATAGATTGATACTGCATTAATCTGAATGATTACATCAAGGGAAGATAATACAGTCGTCCTAATCAGGGTTTTTTTTGTTTTCAGTAAAACCATCAACGAAGGAGCCTGTAGTCTCCGCCAAGTCTGCCGCACAAATCAGACCACCAGCAAACGGACCCAATGTGTCGGTCACCAGCATGGCCGACTACAAGAAGAAGATGGAGGCCAAGGCCAAGAGTACTGGTGTTGTAGCCGTTTTTATTTAGCCAGATTTTAGTCAAAGAAATTTGCATTGGGCACCTGTCCAATGGATTTACATCTCCAAAAAGTGATCATGTTTGACATTGATAAACTCTGCCTCACCTTTAGGTATACCAACAGTTAACCATCACGTCCCACGTGTGTACCCAGCCTCAGAGAAACCCTTCCCAACGCGACAACGTGTGAATAACATTCCGACACAAAAAGAAACCCCTCAGTACAAAAAACAAGGTATTGCAGCTTCAACTGAATATTTCAGTCATTAGCAACATCTAATGCGGCTGTGACATGTTTGACATTGATTTAATTAGATTTTCTCTTTTACAAGTGATAAAGAAAACGGCTGTTATCAAGAAAAGCTCTGGATATTCCTGTAGAGGTAAGCTGTCATCATTTTATTTGCATTATCTTCATACCCAAAGATACTTGTTCTACATTATTTGCTATAGTACATTTGAATATGGCCTTGTGTCCTTCCAGGCTTCATGTGGTGTCTGTGGCGTTTGGTTCTCCTGGCGCTGCTCTGTTCGGCCCTCTTCCTGGCATGCAAGATTATCCCGGTACTCAAAAAGACTGCAGATGGTGGAACGCATCCATCCAGGGCTGTAAATCCAGAAATGTTTGCTGATCATTTGTCGCTTCTTGAGACTCCGTTCCCTAGTCAGCGGCCTGAGTTGTGGAGAATGAGCAAGATCCACCTGGAGAAGCACCTCAAAACAGCCCATCCTACAGAGCCGGTCAGTCTGATCCTGACTGCAGGCCGCAGGGCTGAGAGGACTCTGCACTGCCTGGCTCAGCGGCTGGCCTCCTCCTTCTCGTCTTCTCTCAACGGCTCCGTCCTTCACATCGATGGAGTCAGCAAAGCCAGCCAGGACAGCGATGAGGTGAAGCTGGACATCGACAGCCAGTTGCGAGCAGCCTTTGAAGGAGACAAACCTGTGGCTGTCATTCATCGCTTCGAACAGCTGCCTCCAGGCTCCACCCTCATTTTTTATCGCTACTGCGACCACGAGAGCGCTGCGTACAAGCGGGTGTTCCTATTGTTTACTGTGCTTCTTCCTCAAGATGAGGTCAAGGCTGACCAGAGTCTGAAGGACTTGGAGGAGATGGTGCACGACTATGTCAAGGAAAGGATGGTGGACTCCAGCAACCAAGCCGGCTTCAATGACATGGACATTGACAAGTATGGGGGACTGTGGAGCCGCATCTCCCATCTTATCTTACCTGTAGTGTCTGAGAAGGAAGTGGAGCAGAAAGGATGCTAATGAATCAAGCTAGGCGTCAATGAGGATGTCAGGATACAACTTTGGACCAGTCTGATCCGCCTTGGCACGGTGCAGGAGCTATGAACCAGAGAAGTAACATGTAAATATAATGTGTGTGTGCTGTAACATTTCACATATATACTTAAAATGATTGACCGTTGTATTAATCTCCTTCTGTCGAAGATGAGGTTATACTTGGGCTGCAGTCCAATGTTGATGATTCTGTTTAACTGCTCTCAAGATTCCCAGCACTGAGTTTTTACACATTCACACATGTACATGCTTTTGCATAAGGATGTGACAGTGGCACCATTGTTCCACTTCCAAAGTAGCGTATGAAATGCATATTCACATTCAGATTTAGCATACAACGTTATATTTCTTGCTCTGTATCAAATCTCTCAGACAACTGGTGGCTTGCTTTATTCTTCAGTTTAATATCCCCATGGAGATGTGTGTCCCATTGTTCATTTAATTCTCTTGTGTACACAATTGGATTTGCACTAAAACATTTGCTTTATCTATCCTTCTTATCAAGAGTGCTGGCTTTTATGAAGATAAATATTTTATATTCTTTGTTTTTGCCTGAATGTGTATATTTGCGATATGTTGTCTCTTTCCTAGATTGGAATATTTTTTGATAAATGTAATGAATATAAAAGGCTTTGTTCTTTGCAACTGTTGAAATGTTGACTTTGAAACGTACGGCTTCTCACTAAGTGATTTGAAATTGTTAAAATAAAATATTATTAAATATTAATCAACAAGTCACAAAATGTGCCTTAAACACTCAAATGGAGAATAGACTATTTGAGTCAATTAATACTGTATCTTCACAACCTCAGAACCCAAACAAGGTTTCTTGCAGAAAGAGTTTCTTCTGATTTGTGCAAATTACAATTTCAAAATACAGGAAAGTGTTGTTTCCTGTGATGCCACTCATTCCTCTTATGTCATCATTCTGAGATGAATTTAGTTTTGCTCACTTGAACGTGTACATTTTCAATAAAGATTATTTTGATAACTAGAATAGTTGATGATTGATGTAACTCGTGTTTCCTATCTGCGTGCTTAGTTTCTGGAACGGAGGTAAAGAAAACGCAAAAAAAGATTTTGTGGGTAATGGGGAACCAACATTTTGAGCAACAGGTGTTGAGGTTAGCACAACAAGTTGATCAGCGTCACTCTGGCAACAGCAGAAATGGAAGACCTGCCTGCAGGTTCCCGATCAGCTACAACAGCAGAGAGAGTTGCGATGAGCACGGTGTGTCAGTGTTGCTCCACCATTGTAGAGTATGTGAAGGGACACACCCGGAGCCCAACTCCTTATCTCCACTGCTTTCAGGAGACCTTCAGGTGCGAAAGCACAACCGGATCAAACAATTCCAGAAGTAATTGATGTTTACTTTATAGCCATATTAAGTATTTCCTACACAAGGGGAAATTCACTGTGCTTATCTGGAGAGTAATATAATCAAGAGATAGCAATAAAAATGACAATGCAATGTTTTAAGAAAACAAAGGCTACATCTGGTGCACATCTAAAATCATCTGGCAGTTGCATGCAGCATAACTACATTGGCATATAGCCACGGTGTAACTAATTGAAACACTAAAGCCCAAGTTGTATTATTTATTAATTCGATTTTTTTTATTTCGTAGCATAAGAGATGCTTTTCAGTTTTATAGCCTACCGTGTTATACACAAGTGTTTCAGATTTTCATTATTTTTATAGTAGAAATAGTTCATCAGAGTTCCTAGTGGTCAAAATGTTACCTCAGGAGGATTGTCTTTCTTTGACACTTGTACTACTGGTGTATTAGTAAAGACTGTCAGTGTGCAGTCACATATGTTAATACATATATAATATGTACAAGCTTTTTATTCCGTGAGGAGAGAAATGGCACACTTTTTGTAAGGTAAGGATTAAAATCATGACCAGAATGCAATTTTATTTTTCTCACCAACACGCATGTGTAATATAGACAAGAATATGAACCTGCTTTAGTTAATAAACTGTGGTACAGTGATAGAGTGTAGGTCCCACAACATCTTAAGAGTGCACCATAAAGCTTTGAAACCAGGAAGTTACAACCGAAAAACACAGCAGCTGTTCAATCATTTACTAAGATTTTAAGATGAGATGAGATGAGATGAGAGGAAAGATGTAAGCATAAACATTTAACGACTATGTACAATATAAATATAAATATATATTCAAAAAGTGTATACATATAGGAGAGTTCACGACTGTGTGATGTTTATAGACACTTGCTGTATATCACATCTATGTGACAATAAAATATATTTGGAACTCAGCAGTGTAAAATAACTGAAATATTTCCTTTGCTTTTATATAGACCAGGAAATCAAAATGAATGTGAAAATTAAATAACAGTGTCCGTGTTCTGTTAAGAAACAAAGACATTTACAGTAAGTTTAAAACCTTATACACCCGAAAGTCCCCCATTTGGACGCAGAGTACATCAAAACTTAGAGAGTTTTGTGTTAAAAGTAACTGGCAGAGAACCCACGAAGAACGAATATAATGATGTTATAGTTCTGCAGAAACCTCAGCGTCCTGGGAACAACATGAACTAGGTCACTTCTACATGAGACAAACACATCTCCCATCAGCCAAGCAAACAAATAACAAAATATCATAAATCATACTCGATATGACTGGGACAGACCGGAGAAAAGGGCTGCTACACTCCGTTAGCAACGTGCTACCTACGAACATGCAGCATGAAAAAGCACGAGCGCCTGACGGAGATTACGGACATAGTTTCCATTTCTCTCCCCGGTAAACCATCGCAGAGATATTCAGCTTCGAACACAAAAAGTCACACAGCTTTCATCGAATATTGTACTTACTTTTGGTCGAATCTCAGCGAAAAAATGGAATATCTCCGTACTTCCAACGCATGTTTGTCCAGCTGCTGGTGCTCCGTGTGAATCCGTTCGATTCGTGTCTCTCCGACACTCCTCGGATTCTTGGGAGGGTTGGAAGCTCAGCAAATCAGATTTCAGAGATGGGACGTTTTTGAGCTTTATTGGCTAATAGTGCTGTCAATCATCTAGCTTTCAATTCCAGGCAATTCTATTGGCTCCTACGGTTCGAAGGATGTCTCAATGGTGAAAATCGGAGAAGGGGGGCTGAGATACAGCCCTGAACAGAGAGAATGGCTGAATCTGAAGCAGTATTTGACCTTAAACTAAACAACTAAAAAGGGCTTAGAAAGAGCTTAAAACACTCAAAAAAGGTCCAATCTTCTGTCTTTTGATTCATTGAACATCAGGAGTGATACATAGAAGTGATATAGAGTGTTTTTGAATTTAAAAAATACTTTTTTATTCAAATATTGGAATATTTGATCAGTTTTCTAATTTTATATGCTCTATATTTTATAAATGTTTCACTGTATCTATGTATAGCTGTGTATATAGAGCCTATATCAGTTGTTCTAAGAGCTCAGCATATTTAAAGTCTTGGATTTCCATACTTTCCAAAAAACAATATCCTAAAAGTGCTGTTTTTCCAGGGTGAGCTTTTGAGTTTTCCAAGTTCTGCTGTGTTCCATCCTTATCTTATGTGAACCTGTAACATGTATTCTGATAGTTCCATCATTTTTCTCATCTCAAAAATATATAAAAAAAAAAAAAAAAAAAAAAAAATTTTAATACACTTAATTAGGTATTTCTTATCTTTATTCTAGCTGAGGCCTGCAAATAGGCCTCGGGTATAAACGTACGATGACAGATGTAACTCTGATAAGAAGTGAGGTTATTACCTTCCTTGGAAAACGTTTAGAGCAAACACTGAAACATTGTGTGTGTGGTTTGGACTTGGAGACAGCATTTTCAACTTCGGTTGCTTTATTGTTATTTTGAGATTGGAATCAATCAATCATGAGGCACCAACCAGGAAAACCCAATTTTACATTATCAACATACGTTTTCATAACCTTTAACCAAAATATACTATTTAGATAAAACGATTATTTTTTTTAAATGTGCAGATCACAGCATCAGTATACAAACAAGCTACAGATAATAGTGCAAAAAGAGTATCATACACAAGTACCAACACAATAAAAAAAAGAATGCCCTTTTAAACACGAGCATGCATACAAGTGTGCAACTTGCAGTAAAGAATCCGGGACTTTGATTGAATTTGTATTCATGATTAACTTTTAAAAATGTGACAAACAACATACAACCCAAAAACAACAGTGAATTGCATGCAAACAAAGTACCAGCACAGCTTCATGCGCAGGCCTACTCTTACTAACATCCAAATATCCCGACAGTGACAGCAACAGCGACAGCGAAACACAAGTTTCCTAAGATGAAGATGGTTGAGACAGCAATGACGATCACGTCGGCTCTACTGAGCTTCTTCTGGAATTCAGAGGTGAAAAAAAGAAATGAACTGGCATCTTAACTGCAATGCATAATTTGTTATAGTAGACAGTTGTCAAGACAATACAACGTGTCATTATATTGTCATGATGTGAGTGGCTCTCACCTCTTTGCCTTGTTGCCTCCTTCTCTCACTGTTTCGTGAACTCTCTGTAACAGAAAATAGTGACAAATATTTTGGTCTTCTTAAGATTTCTATATGGTATTTAATATGTATCTGTACTAATATTCACAAAGCACAATAGTACAAGTCATTCACCTAATTTGCTTCTCCCCAGTATTGCTTTTCTTAGAGTACTGCTTACGAAAATCCAAATTACAAACAGGGCAATGAACACTGTGAACGCGACCATCACTTTCTGAAGGCTGTTCTTTCTGCAGTTGTCCGAAACACCAACAAAGATGACAGCGACTATGTGTAAAACATATTTGGAAATAAAATCAGTGCAATAACAAGGCAATGGCAACTAAGAGACCATGCAAGCTGTGACATTGGTTAGCAAGAATGCAAATAAGCGTATTTCCCTAAATGTCAAACTACTGCATTAAATACATTAAACGTGTCACAGAGAGAAACGAATGCACTTAAGTTTACTACTTTATAGATTCAAATCAGGTGAATCTCCTCACTTGTAAAAATCAGATGGATGACAGAAAACACGTTGACAGCATGGTCACAGATCTTCTTTCTTGAACAGAACAAAAGAGAAACAATAACAGCTGAGCACAAAGTGTTAAAGTTGAGTTTCAGGTCAAACATTCAGGCAGAAGAAGAGGAAGTTGAACTTACAGTTCATGACTGGGTCCAATTGGCAGACAGACGATTACCAGCTCTATTAAATTAATCACCATCGCCACACACACAAGAGCAACGAGAGTGACCTAAACGTGCCGACACAGACACACAATTAATATAACCTTGTACAACTAATACATTTGATATAGATGTAGATATAGAGAAATGTTGTACACCTCTTATTATTACTTACTTTAATAGATTCAGCCACACATAACAAAACCACAGCTGATATTTCAACCGCAGCACACAGCAGACTGCAAGATATCTGTGACACCTACACAAGAAATAAGATGCACTTTCACTTATCTCAATAAACCTGAATAATTAGTATTCAATACGTGTTTGTACACACAAGCACAGAATACAGACTGAGCCTACAAATGCCATGTAACATTTATAGGATGTGCTGATTTTGTCTCCATATGGTTACGTTAGAAAGATGAATTTACGTTTTCAGAAGAAAAATGCACTTATACAAAATGCAAACAATAAACACAACATGCAAATGACTACCACTAAGTACATCAAATCTACCATTAAAGTTGCTTTAGATTTTTATAAAAATCAAACACCTTTTTTTGGTTGGCATTCTGAAAAAGTCATTCAATATCTTGTAATTACCTCTCTATAGTTTTCACTATAGAGTATGGGAGGACAGTTACTGACAACACAAGCCCTCATGTCTTACCTTATGACCACAAGAAAAGGGGCTGTTGTGGAGGACGATAATGAATATATTAGACAATGCCTGATGAGAGATAAAGACAATTATACCTTTTATTTTGTATAATTTTCTGTAGTAGGACTATTGTGTAAATGTCATTCACTGGGTTACATAAATGTATAAATACCATACCATTTTGAGTACCACAAAAACAATGTCGAATATCATCACCAAAATAACTGCTGTCTGAAGACAAATCAAGAGAAACACGGAGGAACTGTGTAAATAACATTTTTGACGTTTATCTATTAAAGGGCCAGTGTGTCGAATTTTGTGGGATCTATTTGCAGAAAGGGAATATATTAATCATGACTCTATTTTCATTAGTGTATAATCACCTGAAACTAAGAATTGTTGTGTTTTCATCAGCTTAGAATGAGCCTTTCATATCTACATAGGGAGCGGGTCTTCTTCACAGAGTCTACCATGTTTCTACAGTAGCCCAGAATGGACAAACCAAACACTGGCTCAACTCTGACATGATTGTGAAACTCCAAAAATGTAGTACCGCCAGCCACGTTACTGGAGTCTTGGAAAGGCATAATGGAGCGGAGGGGTATTCAGATGATTGCACTCTTCAACCACACTGCTAGATTCCCCTAAATCCCACACACTGTCCCTTTAATGCATAGATTTCTGCACAATGTCAAGAAACCCAATCAAATCCACCGCCGTGTCGCTCCTTACCTCCAATGGGTCAATTACGTCCATTTGCTGAGTGGTCATGCTTGCCTGTGCAGTACTTGACTTAGTAGTACTTATTGTAGTACTTAGCTCAGTACTTGGTTGAGTACTGGGTGTTGGTGTGGCGATTGGACAGGGTTTTGCATCCACTGATACCCAGAATTTATCAAAAGTCTCAAGAAATGTGGCTCTGAAATATATCAGACAGGCATATGATGACAATCGTTTTGCTTTTCATTGTAATATTGACCTTTGGAGGGCAGCCAAAGTGTTTGAATACCTGAAAATGATGTCTACGTCTGCACCCTGTGCCGTCCAGTTAACTTGAAGCCCAGTATTTCTTTGATTATTCTTATTACTAACAGCCGAGTTCTGAGGAGAGAGACAAAAGTAAAGCAAGCGTCACTTCCACAAGACAGATTATTAAGGCTTTGACTTTGAATTTCCCCGTAAATTTAAATTAAACATGTTACTTAAAATGGAAATGGAAAGTATTCAATTATTAATGTAATGCATTTAATACCTCTAATAATGAAAAAATGGGATGATCACTTACTGCTGAACCATTACAAGACAAGAGACGAGACTTAGAAGGATCAAGCACAGTGAATTTTCCAACAGGACGGCCGCTTGACCCGAGCGCCTCCAACATAAACCCATTGAACTGTATGGTGTCTGGTTGTATGCTCCGGAGAAAAACTATATAAAAAGTTTGAAGATTCATTGGGGAGAAGGTGAAGGGACAGAAAATGAAGACAGCGTTAGTAGTGATAACCACTTAGGGAATGACAACTGCAACGAATATTGATAGTGATATACAAGCTTCCAGGAAAATGGATCCAATAGTCTCTGTACCTGTAATAGGGTCTCCCTCGTTTCCAGGTTTACAACTCAACTCAAAGGGCGGTTCAGTGCTCTGAGGGGCATTAAATTCCCCATCTGGTCTTGCATGCTGAGGTAACATTGTATCACACGACTGTGGGAAGTTACCACTTGAAAACCCATGCATCTTTGTGATGATGTTAAGGCCAATCAAAATCCATACCCACATCTGTAAAACAAAATGACTTCTTCATAAACATGCAGTCACTGAAAATGAATAATCTTGACCTGAAACACTGTCACTGTGATATTCAGCTGATGCATTGGTACCATAAGCATCATTATACACACTCCCCCAACTTTTGAAGAATGCAGAAGGACAAGGACAAATTTACAAGCCCACACTGTTCACTCACTATGCCTTTGAACTAACCCATAAATTAAAGTCAGCTCTTTTCTTTCGGAAAATGACAATAATAAAAACTATAATTAGGCCTGAAAGTTAACAGTTTAGTGAGCTCTTTCATAGTATTATTCAAATTCAAACTAGGATTTATAGCATAAGTCCTCAGTGGCAAATAATTAAATACACAGTGATAATAACAACTCTTTTCTCTTACCTTAAAATATTTGTATAAAATGTCCTTAAAAAAAAAACCTTAAGTAAAGATGTCACACTTCAACCGTAGACACTTAGAGCATAGAACTTGCTATTTAAGTCTCTTAGATGAAAATAGGAAGGAACCTCAGAAATGGCTCCTCCTTCCGTGACAGCTAGGTGTGCAGTGTGTGCTATAGCACAGCAACAACTCAACAGACTGAAGGAGGAAGTTAGAAAGGGTAATCTAAGTGCACGGCTGATCCCACCCACACGCACAGCTGAATGATTAAGAAAGTACAGTATCTTTACTGTGGACTAGACTTGTGTCTCAGATTGTTCTCATAGCTTGTTGGTTTCCCAAAAGAATGCAGGTTCCTTAATTTCTCCAGTCTCCTAATAGCACTATACAGATCCAAGTCTGCAGTGCCGATAGAAACACAGTTCCTTGATGAGTGCCTCAAATCAAAATACCTGTCAACTCAAAATCAACCCATAATGAAACAGAGTGATACATGTATGTTTCTGCTTTATTAACATATATTTTTGTATTTTCAAGATTTTAACATTATTTGGCAGTATGTAAAGAAGCTATAACATGTGAAAGCATCATCAGTTGTTATTTTGCAGTTAATGAGGGTAAGTAGAGGACCCTGGCAAAATGTAATGCTATTCCAATGTATATATGTTGACAGTATTATATCAGTATGATCCTCTTTGGCTATTTTAAAATGTTTTAAACGCTAGTGCTGGTAACAATGATTCAGCAAAGCCGACCCTAAGCATAATAATGAACGCTTCGATCACCGGGGAACTCCTGTTGAAAGGGTGTGTCCAGGTTGAGGTGCCATGCCACCTGCAGAGGGCCCATTTACTAAAAAACTGATGAGAAGGTCTGACTTTTTTCTATAAAGGCTGGACTGCATATTAAATTACTTTATTTTTTGTTATTTTTTAATATGTTTATGTCATATGTAAAACAACCAGGTTGTGCACGATGCTCTTGATATGAAATGTCTTTTATTATATATATATACATTTGCTGATAATGATAGTCATCATTTCTAGTCATCCGAGCTTTCAATGTGCTTGACACTACATATCAGCATTCACCCTTACACACACACACACACATTGATAGACTGATGGCAGAGGTTGCCATTTATCAGAGGATAATCTAAAGCCTCCGGGAGCACAGTATCTTGCCCAAGGACACTTATTCTCATAATAGTGGACGACCCACTCTACCTCCTGAGCCACAGTCGTTCTGTCCATTAGTGGACATTTCCTTTGGTAGAGATGCACTTTTAACATTAATTGACTTCTCAACCACTTGGTAGAGACTCATAGTAGAAAACAACATGTGGTCAGTTGAAAAAAGCCATTGTGTTTTTTATTGCAGAGAGGGAGTCAAAATTACAAACATCTTCACATTGCTTTTTACTGGGTGGGACCATTAACGGACTAAATATAATTACAAGCATATTTAGTAGCATTACAACATAAACAACAAACAAACAAACCCCTTCCTTTTAAAATATGAAATACCAACATTTAGCTGTTGTATGCAATGGCACATTGTATTAAATTCACACAATGAATCAGAATTAAAGTGATAAGTGAAAACATCCTCACAAAAGTGAGAGTACGTATCATTTTAAATAAATATCATAATAACTAATTTGCACAGTGAACATATATTTTCTATAAAGGCTCCACTTCCACTGTAACTATTTAATCATATTTTTATGTCCATGAAAAACATGACTCTCTTTTTAAAGAGCCAGTAAATAAATGTATGTAACAATTCAAGACACCTGGGCCCATACAAACTATATATTATGAGGTTTAACAGAGACACGATAAAGAGAAAAGGTCAGATTTAAATATATTGAGTGCAGCATGCTACAAACTGCAAAGTATGAACCCTATATTTCAATACAATGGATTTTATCAAGCACACACTGGACTTGAGCAAATGCAGCAGTAAATGCAAGGAAAAGACTCAAACAGCAACTAGAACATTGATGCACGTGAGATGGTTGGCATTCTAACCTGCTGTTCTTCAGCTGGACTTCGACTGAACAGCAACGACTTCAAATGACTCCTAAACTTCACACCAACGAACGCATAAAAGACAGGGTTCAGGCAGCAGTGCGAGAAAGCAATGAGCCGGCACACATAGAACACATAGTCAAGATTGATACTTGATACACAGTCGTCGAATGGTGGAACCATATTGTCATCCAAAACCCTCAGAAAGATGACCACATTGTACGGCACCCAGCCGAGGAAGAACACAGCCACGATGCAGAAGACTAACTTCACTGCTCTGTTCTTTGTGTGAGATCTTGTTCTTGTGATTTTCCACAGCAATTGAATGTAGCAGAAAGCCATCACTGCAAAAGCGACCAAGAAGAAAATGTTCTGTTGGAAGACACTAATGCTTTTCCACAGGGGGTCTTCGTACTCACAGCCCAGGGAGTGTTCACCTTTGTGGGGGATCGAGACAATGGTGCTGTAGAGCAGGGAGGGAATGGCTGCTCCAATGCTGATTATCCACAGTAGGAAAGACACATAAGTCCCGGTGATGAGTCTCGGTGTGCTCAGGTTAGACAGTGGGTGGACCACTGCCAGATACCTGTAGATGGTCATGATGGTCAGGAAGAGAACGCTGCTGTAAAACCCAGTGAAGAAGACAAAATTCACTATTTTGCAAAGGGCCTCTGAAAACAACCATCCCCAGATGTGGTAAATTGCCCAAAAGGGCAGACCGATGGTGAAGACGAGGTCAGAGATGGCCAGGTTCAGGATGAAAATGTTGGTGAGAGACTTGAGGTTTTCGTACAAAGCAAGGATTACAAGGACGAGGATGTTTCCTGTGAGGCTCAGTGTGATCACAATGGCGAAGAACACAGGAACGACAATGGATCCAACCATGACCACCTCATCTTTTTCACACACTTCATCTCCATAGTCCTGGTCATAGGAAGAGTAATTCATTGCTGTTCAACTGGATCCTAGAAAAAAAAGATAGAATTAGTTTGTTATTATTATTATTATTATTATTACTGTAGGTTATTCTAAGTCATGTCATTGTTAAATCAACATAAAATAGAGACAAGAGGAGTAATTAGAGCAATACTAACAAAAAGGGTCTTTTTCCATGTTACACTGGAACTTCTTTAATGAGAACATAATAGTACATCACTTGGGTAATGTTACTATATTTAGTGTGTAAAGAAAACAACTGACCTACCTCTTGCTTGATGGGACTGATATGTTGTAGGATGTGATGCCTTCTGTATACTCAGAGAGCTCAAAATGAGGTAGCTATTACAATCTACAGGCAGTGTTTTCTGTTCCTAGTTCTGTTCTAGTAACCTGCTTTCTTGTGTCATAGGCTATGTCCGCAGTTCTGCCAGAGGTGGGCTTGTTTATTTAGACCACATCTTGGAGAAAAACAAATTGCTAACTTTGTCATAAAAAAACAGCAAACAAACATTACACTATGTCTATGAAATGTGTGTGTGTGTGTGTGTGTGTGTGTGTGTGTGTGTGTGTGTGTGTGTGTGTGTGTGTGTGTGTGTGTGTGGTTTAGATATCCCTCTCAGAGATTTCTGTTGCCAACACAATGGTGATAGGGGAGATTTTGTTCACGATGCTCACACCTTTGAACAATTATAAAATTGAACAGCAACATGCATTTCCATGAGCACTGTCTCTGTTTCTGTGGATAATCCACAGCACATGCTGTGAACAGTTTTATTCAGGACTATTTCTACCAAACAATATTACAAATCTCAAATCTGGGCAAGTTAAACTAAGTAACCTAAGTAAACTAAACTAAGTAACCAGGACTTTAAGCCAATACATACTGAGACATTAAATGAGATATGAGACTTAAAATGGGTACTCTGGAATTTTAGTGTTGCACTTTCATAACACCTGGGTACTTTTAAAAAAAAAGAAAAAAAGGGTCCAAATTGATGGAGCAGAAGCGGAGATGCCCTGACTTTGATAGTTTGGGTCCCTTAAGAAATGAGACCCCACTAAAATTGACCAATGATCTGGGTGTTTTTAAGTATATGCTACACAAAGGCTTTCCAAGTAATACAAGTTTTGTTTTAGTGGTTGTTGTTTTAAAGAAAATGAAAGGCGTAGGGGGGTGTACTTGCGTAAAATACACTTTAAAGATGTGCAATAATAGAAAACAAAGGACCACAAAGTGGGACACGCATTTATGAATGTCAATACGATCACATGACACCTCTGTTTACTCTGTTACGACAACCAAACTATCCAGCTTTAGGGTCCCGCCTACCAACCTCTAGTCATTGGTCGGAGGGCTACATGTCGCTCTGTGAGTGGACGACGCAATGTCAGCCACGACACTTTCAACAAGATTGTATGCTCACTTAAAATATCTGGTTTGTTATGGACTTGAGTCATATCTGTAAAAAGTATGTCAAAGTTATTTTTATTTTCTTATTCTTTCACCTGAAACTATAAGCCATAGACTGTATGTATCGTCTCTCGTTGAAGTCACGGTTATTTTCAAAATTTCTGTCAAAGGTTGACTATGTCAAAGCTAGTTAAATATAGCTACGTTAACTTCACCGTGACAGCCTCAAAAAGAACAAAAACGGTCTGTAAAAGCTCAGTAGCCAACGTGTTTTTCCTTATCAGTGGTTCTTCGATGTTAGATAACAATATTAGCGCTTTACGAGCGGATAGTTAGGGTTGTACAACTGTTTTCAAACTGTTGAAACCCAACTGACGTTAACCTAGTTAGCTGTTAGCTAACGTTAACCTAGTTAGCTGTTAGCTAACGTTGAACAGATCTTCGAGGCTTAGCTAGCGTTAGCATTAATGTGTCGATGCTTATGTATTACATTTGGTTTGTTGACGTTATAGCTAAATGGCATACAACATACTCTTTGCATGCTGTGTTTACTGCCTCTCATAGGTCACTAACAGGAGTTTACAGGAGGAGGACACCGTAACAATAGCTCCCACAAACTATCCAGCCACCAATAACACCCACAATAACTACTTCCTCTGTGTTATGATTGTCAGCTTAGTTGAAACTTCATCAGAGAGGAGTTGACTAAACTCCATGGTAATCATGGCAGCCACAATGTGTGGACATTGGGGTTGAAGCAGCACATATAATTCAACACATATAAGCTTCTTCCTGGTAATTCATTAAATGTTACCCTGCTAGTTTTGTAAGGGGAGATTCGGTTCATGTCACATACAGACCAGTGATCTAATATACATACAGTAATTTATTTGAAAGCATTGTCATAGTCTGTGACACTGTACAGTTGTATAAAAGTATGGGAATTGTACTTTTTGCAACAAATGTGTCTCTTTTCTTTAGGATAATGAAAGTGGATTTTAGTGAAGAATAACTGACTCTCTCCCGGTAGCTTTGCAGTTGACAGAGTATTTCCTAAGTGGATGAGTGAGACTTAGCTTTGTCTAGTTTAACCAGCATCCAGCAAGAACTAAGTTACATTTATATTAGGGAGATCTTCCAGCCTACCATGCCTGTTTGCCATGAAATATGTTGGGTTTAAGTATGTGTGACCAACCCACAGACTTTATGGACCAAAGACAGTGTCCTGGCTGATCCAAAGTTCATCAGGACGCAGGACATTTGACTCTCTTGTTGTTCTTACAGTGATCAAGTTTTGTTGCAAATGCACTCCTTTGGTATTTTTCTTCTTCAGTAAATTAAAAACCCTGGAATTTCATCCATAAATTATTAATGTTGCAGTTATATTAGAATGTAATTACCTTCTTAGTTGTTTCATAAAAAATACAAAGATGCGTAGTTTGACAGATATAAAATACAACAGTTGTTGGTAGCCAGAAGATCAGAATGTGTAAAGTGACATTTATTATACCGATCATACACTATCAGATGCAATGTGCCCATCATGAGAACTGTCAATAATGTGTCACACATTTTTGTGTATCAACTGCGCCATGAGAGAGTACAGTGTGTTGGAGCGTTCATGTCCGTCTTTTGTTCCTGACTGCTTCTGATTCTCTGACTCAGCAGACTGGATGTGACCCTGTGACCCAGCGGTGGGGCCATGGCTGCTGGGGCTACAGTCGGGGAGAGCCAACTCCAGAGGATTATCCGAGATCTGCATGGTACGACAGCTTTATGTTTGTGTGTGTGTGTGTGTGTGTGTGTGTGTGTGTGTGTGTGTGTGTGTGTGTGTGTGAATGAGTGTGAATAGATTGGCTGCAGGCAGTTGTTGGCTGACATGGTTTGACTAAAGAGAGGAGAAAGAAGGTACATGGTGTGATGTCATGACCTGAGTCTCAGCGTCAAGTCCAAGTAAAGTACAGTCTTTACACCTGGAACTATCTGACCTTTCCTGGTCATCAAATCATTTGGGAAAACGTGCACCTGACCTCATGTCCCTGTAGAAAGGGTGTGGTGGAAGCCTCTGTCGGCATGCAGCGAGACAGAGAGTGCATGCTGAGGATGCACCCATCACGGGTGTCCTTCCAGTTTTTGCGATGGATACGAGGCAAGTGGTTGATTTACAGACTAGCTGAGTGTTTGGGTGTGAGTGTGTAACCAAAATGCATCAAGAGGTGAAAATATTATGGTGATGCAACTTAAAATGTATTTTTATTTAGTTTTAGGCCTTGTGACTTTAGGTAAAAGGAGATAAAATGTTCTTCCCTTTCGCTTTGATTCTTCATCCCTAATATATTTTCTGACTAAAAAAACATATGTAAGAAGCATGTGTTTTTTGTCACTTATTTGTGTAGGTCAATTGACATGCCACCTGTTTGTATGAACCCTGTGCCATTATTATGATCGCTGATCTTTTTTCATTTTTGAACCATGTGAATTTCAGAGGCTGTTGCAGAGCTTGCAAAGGAGTACAGGGAAAGTGGGGAGCCAATCACAGATGACAGTACCAACCTGCACAAGTTCTCCTACAAACTGGAGTACCTGCTGCAGGTGGGATTTATTTAGCGTATATTGTCCCACCTGACCCAGTGAATCCCAAATACTCAAGGAAGATGTGAATAAATAGATCAATGCCATGCCTTAAAATATATGTTCAGTTCTCCGTTCCAACTGTATCTATATATATATTTATCTTTCAGTTTGACCAGAAGGATAAAACTACATTTCTTGGTACAAAGAAGGATTATTGGGAATACTTCACTGACTGTCTAGCTAAAATCAAAGGAGCCAATGATGGGATCCGCTTTGTCAAATCCATCACTGAGGTAAGAAGATTTGTTTTGTTTTTTACAATGACTAATATAACGCTGATTACACACTAATCATTAACTCCTTGTATGAGACGTATCCATAGTCAGCATGTTATCTAGCATAGACGGTGGTCTACGCCCCCAGTTTGGAGAAACAGACTGGAATACTAGAACGGGAGCAAAGCAATATACTGCTATGGGGCAGTAGCAACATTTATTTTAGCCATCTAAAAGAAAGGCCCACCTAAAAGACTAACATCAGTTTAAGCATGCTATATTTAGAATATGTTCTAAAGGGGAACTGAACTGAAAGTGAAACTTATCTATTTTTGTAAATGGAGTCTTGTGGCTTTGAAGAGAGCATAGATAAATTAGGTAATTGGTAGGAAAAATAACGACACATTAATTGGTGCGTTGAAAATAGTCCCCAACTGCTTTGTTACGTCTTGAACAGATTGAAATTGTCATTTCGATTGAATAATGAATTGTCATTTACTTTTTAGCTTTTGACGTCCCTGCAGTTTGAGTATGAAGCTACCAATGACTAAAGGCTCCGCATAACTCAATGTATTTCTTTGCTTTGATAGCTGAAGACATCTCTGGGGAAAGGACGAGCGTTCATCCGATACTCCCTCGTACATCAGCGACTGGCTGACACCCTGCAGCAGTGTCTGATGAACCAGAGAGTCACCAGGTACAACTGTCAGAGCACAACACGTCTCTTTGCAATGTTTTTTCTCATGGAGATATGAAGAATGGGGCTTTTGTTGAAGTGCAAGTAAACGGAATAGAAAAATGGAACTGCATCTGTTTTTGGATCACAAGGAAACACTTTTGCAGAAATAGGCATTTGATTTCCTTATTTACGCTGAACTGACTGTTGATGTTCTATTGTGCTGTTTTACTTCACTATTTTCCCTCTCTGTTAAAGTAGCAGTCAGTAGCATCAGCTGTAGTTGAATAGGAAGAGCAGTCTAGCCCTTCTGGGGTTTTGTAACAAACAGAGAAATACACAACTAGAAAAGATATTGATTTTAAGGCGGCGTACATATGTCATATGGTGCCATAGACCTTTTTTCTGGTTTAGGTGTCAAAATATGGAACAAAACTTACTTTTTTTAGTCACCATTATGGTTTCTTGTTGTTACGCTATGTTCTACTGTGACCTCGTCCTCATCTCTTTTCCCGCAGTGACTGGTATTATGCAAGAAGCCCCTTCTTGAAGCCCCACCTTAGTGTTGACATAATCAACCACCTGTACGAACTCAATGAGGTCCAGTTTGATGTGGCCTCCAGGGGCCATGATCTTGATGCTTCCTGGCCCACTTTTGCAAGGTAACAAACGAAACGAATCATGAAAACAACATGTAGAGCAGATAAATACAAAACAAATATCTACAAAGTATTACAGAAACATGTGTGTCTAAATACAGCCATTCCTTTGCACCTACTTTGGAGTACAGTATCAGTTTTCTTTTCTGATCAACAGGAGAACACTGGGAAACTCACCTGGCCACATGTGGAAACCACCCAGTCGCAGTTCCAGTATTAACAGTCTGGCCAGCACCTACTCCCAGGTAACACAGAAATAACATAATTTTATCATAATACTAAAATGATTGCATGAGGTTCATCACTCTTCCTCTCTTCCTTCCCTTCTCCTCTGGTTTCCATTACAACCATCTAGCAAGCACACGAGTTCCCCTCCAGCCCCGACTATGGTCAGGGTCTGCTTAGTGATCTGAACGAGTCTCTGCCTGCCTGCAACGAGGATGTCAGCACAATTGAAGATCTTCGCCTGGAGCTGGACCAGTCAGAGCTGAAGCAGCGAGAGCTCCTAGATAAGGTGCAGCAGCTGGGCGAGGAGGCTGCTGAGCTCAGGGGCGTAGCCGTGCAGCTCCAGAGGCAGCTGGATGTGTCCCTTGCTGCCCAAGAGGAGCAACAGGGCGTGCAGGGAGATCTCAATGCTCTGCAGGGAAGAGAAGAAGCCCTGTCCAGAGAGGTGGAAGCACTCAGGACTGGGGAAAAAGCCAGGGAGGCTGAACAACAACTGCTCCAGGAAAAGTTGGCAGCTGCTGAGGGGAAGAACATTGAGCTCCTGGCCAAGTTGGACGGGGTTCTCAATGAGAAAGGCCAGCAGGCAAACAGTTACTTTGATTCAGCTCAAAAGATACACGAGTTGCTGGACAGATTGAAAGAGGCAGAGAGAGGGAAGATGGAAGCTGTAGCTGAAGTAGAGGAGAAGAAGAGGCTGACAGAAAGGCTCGAGGATGAGCTGAGAGTCAAGCAGGCAGCTGCAGAGCATGGCGAAACAAAACTCGGAGCATTAGTTATATCTGCGTCTGAGGAGAAGGCCAAGTTAGAGGCGAAAGTGGAGGAACAGTGCAGAGCCATTGATAAGCTGCAGGGGGCCTTGACAGTGAGAGAGAAGGAGGCGAGCAACCTCCAAAGGCAACTACAGGACCTTCAAGGATCTCTGGAGGAGAAGGAGAAAGAGGTGCAGGCGGTGAAGATGAGGGCACATAAAGATAAAGAAGAAATTCAGAAGAATGCTGGTGTTTTAAAAGAGTCCTTAGAAACAGAAGTCACTGCCCTTAAGGAGCATCTAAAGAGGAAAGAGGCAGAGTTTACCTCCAGCTGCAAGACACTACAACAGCTAGAAGCCAAGAACCAAAGCCTGATCACAGAGAGGGACAAACTGACCACTAACCTCGTTGAGCTGGAGGGTGACGTCAAAGAACAAGTCACGAAGATAGAAGACTACAAGATGCAGTGCGGCAATCTAATTGAATTAAATAAGAAACTGATGACCACGGTGAAGAGAAACGAGGAGCTGAAGAAGGAGATGGCAGAAAACCGAATAGTGCTTGAAGCTGAATTAGCAGCTCTAAGAGCTTCTGAGAAACAGCTCCGCGGCCAGATGGACGATACCAAGATGACAGTGGATGAAAAAGAGAAGTGCTTGCGTGAGGAGAACCGCAAGCTGGATGAGAGTCTGCAGCGAGCCACGATGGCCGTAAAGCTCTCTGAGACCACGTCAAAGCGGCTGGAGCATGAGAACCAGAGTCTGAGAGAGGAGCAGGACACTGTGAAAGCAGCTCTCAGCCGCATGCAAGCTGACCTGAAGAGTGTTAACGGGCAGATCGGAGATTTGGAGAAGAACTTAGGAGCGTCACGCAAGAATGAAGCAAGCCTTCAAGAACAGCTTCAAGCCAAAGAGGCCGAGCTACAAAGTAAAGAGAAGAACCTTGTTGAGCTGCAGTCCAGCCTAAACTCTCTTGAGGCCCGGGAGAAGGAGCTTGAGATTGCCCAAGCTGATGCAGAAGCAACTTGCGCTAAGCAGACAGAGGTGATTGAAAGGATTACCTCGGACAAGCACGCGATGGAGAAATCTCAGCTGGAGAGGAGCGCAGTCCAGGCAAAAGAGAACCAGGATGTGACCGGCAAACTTGAAGGCCAACTGGAGGTGTGCATGCAAGAAGTGTCCAGGCTCCAGGCAGAGATCCTGGATCTCAGGGTGCGGCTACAGAGGTCTGAGGAGGAACGGCTAAAATCACAAGCACAGCTGGAGGTGACGGAGGCCCAAAGAGATGAGCTCAGGACTCTGACCGAGCATCTTAAAGTCCAGGCAGAGGCGCTGAATCAAAGGCATGTAACAGAGCTTATGGAGTGCAAAAAGAGAGAGGAGGCTCTGATTGAACAGCGTGATAGCGAAGTAGCCGCCCATGCCGAGTCGTCTATCTCTGCGGCTGCCATCCGAGAAGAGCTGTCCACCCTCAAGGCAGAAAATGGCAAGCTAGCCTCAGAGAACCGCGAGACACGTGATGGTCTGCACAAGGCAAACACAGAGATGGCGGAGCTTGGGATGACCATCTGTAAGCTAAGTGCAGAAAAGGAGGAGGTTAGAGAGCATTGGGCAGGGGACGCTGCCAGGATTGAAGAAGTGGAGAAAGAGGTGGACCGACTTGAAGAGACCATGGCGGAACTACACCTGGAGAATACCAAACTAAGAGAGGAGCTGACACAGAAGGTGAAACTCCCAGAGACCATCGTGGAGCTCCAGGAGCAGCTGGACAAGGCCAAGAACCAAATGAAGAGTGTCAAGGACTCTAACCGAGAGGAGGTGGAGGCCGTCAAGTTCCAAATGAGCTCGGAGAGCATGAATCATCAGGTCCAGATGAAGGTGAGTTAGTCAGAACCCGTTAATCATGACTTTTATTACACTTACGATTCTTTCATTTTGGCTGTTATGATTCTTTGCACCATAGATTTTAGTTTATTGGCCCCATTAACACCTGGTATCATTATATCTGAAAAGCAGCACCATCATTGTAAGCATAGTAGCATTTAGCTCAAAGCACCGCTGGGCCTTTACAGCTTCACAGAGCTGCTAGCATGGCTGTAGACTCTTCCTGTTTCTTTCTTCTTCTTTTTTACGTTCATCTCATATTTCAGAGTGTAAATGAGCACCTGGAGAAGATGAAGGCCCAGCTGCAGGAGGAGTTGAAGAAGGCGTCTAGCTTGCAGAGCAAAGTGTCTGAACTAGAGGTATGTGTCTTTCATGCATCAAACACATTGATTGATCATTGCATAGATACATGGTGGTGGAAGAATGTGTTCTATAATCTTTGGAGAGAGAGAATTGTGTTTTGTATAAATAGACCATCATCAGAACAAAATGTGTCATGTACTCACTTTTTCAAGTCTCAAGACATCCATATATGATTAAGAGAAGACTATAGATAGATTGCAGTCAAAAGTGCAACATCCTATAGTCACACCAGCACTTTTATCATTAGTGGATTTGAAAAGGGGACGGAGAAAAGGAAGCTACAGACCACATGGGACATAGTAACAGGAAGATTGTTTGTTTAGTACAATTTTTTTTATAATGTGAGACCTTGATTGCTTTTGCAGTTTTCTTTGATTGCAGAAGGTAGAATCCAAAATCACTGCAATGTAATGCTCCCTATCCAATTGATAGCTCAATGAAATAGCTTTCAAATCATAATTCTTCCTCTCTGGTTTGATCTATTTATGGATCAATATGGATGGTATTGGATTTGACTAAATTACATGTTTCTACATGTCCACTAGTGCTGTGGTTCTCAACCTGGGGGTCGGGACTTGCCTGTACCAGTGATATAATTGGCCTCAGAATAGATGTTATTGAGTGCACATGAGATTCTGACGGGGGATTACCGGCGGGTCAGGGGGAGAGAAAACAGTCACGGAACGCATTAAAAAGCTGCCTCGGAGTCGCCAACACCAATTATTCATGTGTGTCACGACTTGAAAAGGTTGAGAACCACTTCTCTAGAATTGGTTCAGAACAATGTGACCAATTTCAGAACAAACATGGAACAATTGTTCAAATTATAGAGAAGAATATGTTCAAAAATGTTTTTACTAATGGGTATTTTTATGCATGTTCTTATAATGTTTAATACAGGCTGTAAATGAGAAGTACTTGCTGCTAACTGGCGAGAAAGATACTCACATCACAAAGGCAGAAACATCCATTCGTGAGAGTGAGAGCGAGATTCAGCAACTGAGAAATGCAGTAACCAGGTGCGTTTTTGGACCAGTGATACCTGTACATTTCATCCGGGCACAAAAATATAGCGACTGACTTATTTTCCTGGCACTTCACTTCTCTTCAGTGCTGAAGAAGCCCACTCGGCTTTGCAAAAGGTCTGCGAGGAATTGACGCAGAAGCTCAACACAGCAGAAGCTGACAAACAAAACCAGAGCCTGAAGATGACTGCCGAGATCGATGATCTCAACAGAACCAAAGTCAACCTGGAAGAGCGGCTCATCGAGCTTATAAGGTACGACCTGCCTCTATTACAGCTGTCAGCAGCGTCAGGGGTGCGGGTTTCTAGAGTTTCTTAATGAAGGAAGGGATAAAGTTAATTTTCTTGTTGGATGTCTACCGCCTTGTTATGTTTTGGTTGCCGCGGGCTCTTTGATAGACCCACTGGGGAATGTGTTCTAAATTGGTTCTTCTTGTAAGAGCAGAGCAGATCTTCGGATGTTGTTATTCTTGACATCGAATAGAGAGAGAATTAAGGCTAAGGATCAGGGGAAAAAGCTGCGATGAATTCTGAGATCATTTACAGATGAGAGAGCAGGTTATGCTGAGAGGCCAACATAACAGGTGAAGTGTAATAGAAAGAGCTTTTTATCATTAATTCTATACTGGATTCAGGGACTACTATTGCCTCAAAAGGTTTCATACTCTGTAAGGGATAAAACACATACACAATGATTCACTCAACTCCTTTGGGATGTGCCCACATGATTACAGTCTTTTCTTCTTTAGTATCATGTATGGCTTCATTGTTCTTCTCAGCTGCATCATTCAGGGTAATGAGGCTACTCCCAGTGTCAAGTATATCCACCATGGTAGTATAAAATTACAGTTTATAACATTTGTTCAGTCTTCAAAGATGTTTATTTTACAATTAGCTACTATCTGTCTCCGCAACAGCTTTGAAATCTGAGCATTATATATTCCAACATCCAACATGGTTGGTTATTTTCATGAAGTTATACAACCACTTTTGTCCACTCAATACGCCAAATCAACACAGAATGAAAGTTCCTCGTTGTAGCTTTAAGTTGAATTCATCCATGTGAAAATTTTTATCTTTGATCCAGGGGTCAAGATTTGTTGCGACAGCACAGAATGACTCACATTTTGAATGCATTTGTCTTTTTGTTGCATTACATCAGGGACAAAGATGCTCTTTGGCAGAAGTCAGACGCTCTGGAGTTTGAGCAGAAACTACGAGCAGAGGAACGCTGGTGGTTAGTGGATAAGGAGGCCACACAATGCCTCGGCTGCCAGGGCCAGTTCACCTGGTGGCTGCGCAGACATCACTGCAGGTGAGCTTTCCGTGGACACTGGGGCCGACTGCACACCGTTGCACCTGGCACTGTCTGTACCTACCCTGTTTGATTTTCACACTACATACAGTAGCACTTCTCAAAATGCCTAAATGCCACAAAATGACTAGTACAATATGAATAAAACCCTTTATTTTATCCTTACATTTTACATTTTTTAGGCTTTGTGGTCGCATCTTCTGCTACTACTGCAGCAACAACTTTGTGATGACCAAGCACAGTGGGAAGAAGGAGCGCTGCTGCAGGGACTGTTACACCCAACACAGCGTGGTGGTGGAGAGGTTCACGGAGGCAGAACTGAGTACTTCAGACGCTCAGCCTCCTCCACCGGGAGCAGGACCTCAGCCACCACCTGAACCAGCCCCGTATAAACCCACTCCCAGGGTAACAGGTGAGAGGCAAGCTGGAAAGTAAAACAGTTGATTGCTGTAGTTCTCCGGCCCTGTACTGTAAAGTCACTGGGAGCGTTTAAGCAGAAGTGAAAAGATTGAATTCATCATATTCAGGAACAAGGACAGAAACTTTTGCCACAGAATTCTTGTTCAATAGACAAAAGAGGAAGTGGTTGACATTTCCATTCTGATGAGAAGCTGTTTTTACGGTAAAGAAAGGAAGTCTGCATGATGTTACAGTGGGTCTCTTTTTGTCGTGGCTTAGTCATGATTTCTAGATTTCTTCTCTACTGTACACTCATTACGTGTTATGCATACTGTGTAATCAGAAGACTATGCTATGAGAATATGTGGTTCAATAGTTCAACTTGTTCCTCATAGTTTCAGACCCCAGCAACAGATGTGACGATGGAGTTTTTGACATAATCACAGAGGAGGAAGTGAACGGCGTCTACGACAGTGACACTACCTCCCAGACCACAGCAGGCTCCCTGGAAGGAGAACAAGACCGACGGCCTCCAGGAGCGCTGGATATGTGAGTGTGATATACATATATATATAAATTAATTCAATCAATTATAGCTCTAAGAAGAGAGACAACTACATACAGTACACTCATGAAGTGTAATGGTGTTGTGTTGGCTAATCAGAGCTTGTTTCAAGTCAAAAGGCCTGTATGGTAGGGTGCTGGATGCATTTAAATACAAAACTAGAATTACTGCCTCAGTCAAATTTCAGTTTACATCCATGTATGTCCATAATTAGCATATGAATTATTGATTTATGCCCCAAAATGTACAATCTAAATGGACGTTTGTGCCAAATTTGAAGAAATTCCCTCCAGGCATTCCTGAGATATCGTGTTGAACGTATATACAGACGGACGGAAGACATGAAAACATAATGCCGTCACAGAGGAATAAAACACAATAGTTTTATGATTAAGGTATAAATGTTTCAAAAGCAATGAGGCGTTCTTCTGGCTTGCCGTGTTGTTTTTACTTCCTTGAACTTTTCAAAGGTGGGAAGTTAGGATTAAGGAAGTGAACTAGTTCTGTATTATTAATGCAACCCCAATGGGTCAGAGGAAATTAAAAAGAGACAATGTGTCCATTCTGACCGATATCAGTCATTGTTGTAAACAACAAGATCATTGAAGACACTCATCATGGCTCATTCACCTAGACTGTCCCACTCTCTTAGAAGTCTCCAACGTGTATCTCCAACATGTAGCACCCTGAGGGAACTCAGCACACATATTTCTGCCCCTTACCGCCCGTCAAATAGTAATTAGAAGTGTTTCTTCTCGTTTTCATTGGTAAGTGAAGAAGCAATTTGCAAGAATAAAGAAGTGCCAGTTTCATGCTACTGAAGGCGAAAGGGTAGTGGAGAGAGGCTGAAGCATTCATTATGTTGTGAACTGTATGGAAACATTTTTCAACACCTTTACGTGCAGAAGTATTCTGTCGTTGCTGTCATCCTAGATACCAAACATACAAAATACATAAATAGTGTTCAACATAATATATTTGAAATGAAGAAAAGGGGATAAAACCTGCAGACTGGATGGGTAAAATCCATGATGATGAATCTGAAGTGTATCCCCAAGACATTTTGAAGACAGCTCTACCTATGTCAGCTGGATACTTTGTAATTTTATAGTTCTGAATTCATCATGATCATTAAAGAGTTATATGCATTGAAAACTAAATATGTGTGTCTTGCAGAGGCACAAGAGATGTGACGCCTGATGACTCTGAAGAGCATGTTGCCACTGTTCAGGATTCAGAAATCAACCTTCTCAAATCAGGAGAAGTCACGTAAGTCTTGACCGCTGGTTGACTTAATGGGTCACTTTGGTATCTTTACCACCTGGACCCTATTTGTCCATGTTTTTGTGTCTAAGTGACGAACAACAAGGACAACAGTTTTTGAAACTGCTCCGTTATTGAGGGAGAACGCTGCAGACGACAGCCGTAAAAACGTCAATGTTGTTTTATTTCCACAATGTGGGTGCGCCGCGAGATTTCAGAACGAGATTTCACCGAGTGAACAGAATAAAAATGTTTTCCATAATGTTGTCAGACATCAATAATAACAATCCAAGTCTGTCAGAGGAAAGAAACAAGCACTTTTAGATGGCGGAAATTGGCGGTGAGGAATTGCCCAAAACAACAACATTGCAGCCCGTTTAGCATTTGACGTCTGAAGCATTCTCCCTCAATACTGGACCAGTTTAAAAAATAAGTCACTTTGACACAAAAACATGGAAAAATAGCATCCAGGTTGAAAAAGTAACAAAGTAACCCACTCTTTGGGCTCATTGCAGGATGGCTGTCCCTCTCAGCATTGAAGATATTTCTCAGTTTGGCGACGGCTCCAGGGAAATCTTCGTCAAGTCCAGCTGTTACAGTGTGATAACTGTCGCCGTGGGTGACTGCGGGCCAACCATCAGCTGGATGTTTTCCTCAGAGCCTAAGAGCATCTCCTTTAGTGTGGTTTACAGGGAATCCACTGACACTCATGTGGAGCAGTCAAAGGTAGATGAGCTGCGTTGTGAGACTTGGAAAAGTCCAAGAGCACAAAAGCCAATTTTTGTTACATAATTTCAAATTAAAGTACATCATAAAGCTGGAGGCAGTGCTTTTCAATTGTTAGAAATTGCAGCCACTTCAAAAATGATGATGATTTAAAAGCAGAAGTTATCACTGGACACAATGGACTCACCCTGTGCATGCTTTCATGGGCGCCCCCTACAGTCTTTTGTTATTTGTTTGGTCTTTCAAATATCACTGACTGAAGAAAACCACTGCCGGTTGCCAGTGTTGCAGTGCTCAGCAGGTTGAGGTGCACATCCTGCACTTAAAATGTCGGGCTTGTAAAGGAGATATGAACTTTAGTGTCATGTATCATCCCCTTCCTCTCTTGTCAATATTTCCTTTTTTTTAAAAGGTGTGTTGGAGTTGACAATATGTTACAATTATTATAATAATGATAATTATATGTTTGCTTTACAGCAAAAGCAATTGTGTGTTGTAACATAAATGTCATAAAAACAATTATGGCTATTATAGCGGCCGAGGAGAGATTTGTTAGATTTCTTTCATTTGTACATTGAGTTTAACTTCATGTCTCTGTTCTTCTCTCAGGTCCTGATTCCTCTAACTCGCTGCAATTCCCATAAAGAGACAATTCAGGGACAGCTGAAAGTCCGAAACCCCGGCTTCTACACACTCATCTTTGACAACTCCTTCTCACGGTATGGAACTCCTGACGTCCAGCGTCTTTGTTCTGATTCTTCCTCTCAGTGGGAGAAGCTTGAGAATTCTAGAAGTGTTTTAACTTGTATTGTCTTTGCCATCATATCCTGACACGTTCAGTGTCTCCTTTCAATTCATCGGATTGCAGTCGTTTTGATCAAAAACCCTTTTCCAACAGGTTTATCTCCAAGAAAGTCTTCTACCATCTGACCATGGAGAGGCCCATAATCTATGATGGAAGCGACTTTCCCTGAAGCTGGATAACTCCCATAGTGACATCATCATCACTGCGATGGCAAATTCAGTGGCTTTTTTTGCTCTTTTGTTCCAAAAAACCTGTTTTTACCCAAGTATTTTATGTTTTCTGTTCTATTTAAGTGTGTGGTGTTAATGTTTTGAGGCGTTGTCAACAATATAAAAATGGTTTTAGAAAGCAACAGAAAGACAAATGTTCATGCAAGTTTTATTGTGTATTTAAAATATAAACCAAGTAATGTACGTACTTTTAGTTCAGCTATATTTTAATTAGTAAGTTGTCATTGTTTGATTTTGTTATTTTTTCCTTTCATTTCTGTTGGTCTTAGTGTTGCTTTGATCTTTCTTTTTCCCAAATATGCTGTTATGTTAGGGAATGCAGATCACTGCAAGTAACACTAGGGCTATGAAATATGGTAAGAGACTGTTGTCCAACGACAGGTATTTATTTGCAAAAGAATTCTATGGAGACCCAGGAAAGATTTTAATAATTTACAAAGGTAAACTGCAGTTGTGCAATCTTTTAAGTCAAAGCTTTCAAAGCAGAAACGTGCAGACGCAGTGGTTTGCTCCGAGCTTGTTTATTAATTGACTTGTCTGAACACTATGTTTGCACTTTGCCAGCACAGGAAGGAAAAAAAATGACTGACCTGGAAAAATACTGTTTCTGTTTGATCACATAGGATTATGAATATTGTGAATATCTCAGGAGTGGGACATACAATTGTGGAAGCATGTCCTAATGTTATGTTATTTGAAAACAAAAAAAAAAACGTACTTTCTGTGTAAGAAGACTACAAACCAGCTTTCTACTTTTGGTTATAGTTTGTAATGAAGCAGAGTGCCTGTTCTTACACAGACTGACTTACAATGATGATCACTGTAAGTATATTATTAATGACTGTCAGCTTATGCGCTACAGTACTTTCAAAGTGCCTATTAACTCTGATTGCCAGAGATTAGTTTTCATGTATACCTGTGTATTTTACTCTTTGTTATCCACATAAAACATGACACCTGGTATGAGTTGATACTATTCTGTAAAAATGTAATTCCAATTACATTTAAATCACAATATGCAACAATATGTGTTTCAGTTTTATCAGTTGAAATGATTTTTCAGTTTGGATTTCATTGGAATCTCTGGAATCTTTCTGTGATATGTTCAGATGACCCTCTGCGCTGATCTCTCAGTGATCAGAGGGGTTTCAGTATCGTGTGCAAAGCAGTAAGGAAAAACGTGCTCGCTCACTTTTGGGCACAGCCATACACAACTTAATGAAGCAAGGGCGAGTCTCTCTGCTGCTTTTATAGAGATGTGTTTGCACTTCACAATCCGATCGCTTATATTTTTGATTGGTGTAAATTGGTTTCTATGCAAAGGCTCCTATTTTCTCTACAGAGCTGCACTTTGTTATAATTATTTTATAAATTGTTACAAACAACGTTAAATCTGTTAAGTTTACATTATCTTTGTCAAAGTGTTTGTCCAGGGGACAGATTTTTCTACTTTCTGTTTTTGAAGGATCATTTTGGAGGAATATAATGTGCATGAATCATCACTACAAGCACTCAGTGTACCTGGTAATAGATCTGTCAAACACCAAGTAAACATGAATAAAAAGTGAGTGAGGATGCCTCCGACATCCACTAATCTGTGTCTGGTTTAGTGTTTGACAGCTTGGAACGACAGAAACAACAACATTAACATATCTCTGTGTGCCGCCACAATCATTCAGAAATCTGACATGAACAGAGACGGCAACACACAAGCATTCCTGTTTAACAAGACCTCTTTTCTAAAAATATCAGAATCAGAATTGGCTTTATTGGCCATGTATGCGTTCGCACACAAGGAATTTAACTCTGTTTTTTTACGTTGCTCTCAGCGTACATACACAGAATATACAAATAAACCAAAAACAAAGTAGAACAGGGGTAATATCTGAATATATCTAAATATACATCAGAAATGATGTAGAGGGGAAAGTTTTTATAATCCCCAAAAATAAAAGTTGAGTACTGACCTAGATCTTATGTGAAAAAATCTTAAACATAAAATATTCCTTGAACAGTTTTCCATGAAATTGACTGAATGCACTAATTGATAAAATCAGCAATCTGACAAAAATAGATGTTTCAGAGAGAACAAAACACGTTTTCCATCAAAGCCAGGTATGCGACTCATATGTCATGTATCTTTTCTTTCATTTAGTGTTCAAAGTGGGAGTCCAGTGTGATGTTTCTGTGAAACATAACACAAGACCAACTGTTGTGTGTGTGTGTGTGTGTGTGTGTGTGTGTGTGTGTGTGTGTGTGTGTGTGTGTGTGTGTGTGTTTGGCGACACTTTCAGGCTCAGGAAAGCAGAGGGATGAGTTTTGAGTATCTAACGAACAGCAGCTCAGCAGCAGCTCTGAAGCTCTATGGCCAAACTAGGAGCTATAGCTACCCTCTGCCTTCAAAATAAAAGAGAAACGTGTCTCTTCACGATCTAGCAACCTTGGTTAATTCGACTTGTATCCTTCATCATAGTATTAGAGGCAGTTCTTTGCAAGGCTTTAGAAATCAATGAAAAAAATGATAATTTCAGAGCCATTTCTGACCGATAGTTTTTTATTTTGAAAATACACACAGGACTTGCTACATTTTGATTGTTGTGTGCTTGACACATGTTGTATTTTACACCTGGGCAGAGAGAGTCTCAGCATCCCGTCCTACAGGGGTGTGTGTGTTGCAGTCTCATTGATGAAAGCGCCACGCTGGACTGAACATGAGAACCGACGACATGTCCTGTCTCCACCTCAGAGGGGTTTTTCTCTCCATGTGTTTGGCTTCAACTGTGAGTGATTTACTTTAATTTTACCTTTGTGAATGGAAGACAAATATATGAATGTGAATAACAACAAAGTAAGTGTGTGTAAAATGTTTGGTGCAGCCCCAAACACCAATTGTTCTATGTAAATTAATGATCTTTAACTTGATCTTTTATCATATTGAATTAAAATCAGTTTTTATATCCTAAATATATTAATATATGTGGCAAACGACCTAGAATGGGTCCTGCCATATAATATGATGATTTACTGGTTGTATGAATCTCCTAATGCAATAAACTGAATATCTTTTAGTTTTGGACTATTTGTCTGGCAAGGCAAGAGCTTTGAATTTAGTCACCTTGGGCTCTGGGTAACTGTGATGGACACTTTATTTATTTTTTTAGACATTTTATAGACAATGGATTTTTGTAATTATATATTTTCAGGGACAATGCACATTGACCACTGTAAATGTTTAAGTGTTAGCCAAAATGGTAATTTCCAACTTTTCTCCCTCAGCCAGCTGTTGAATTAGCCAATGAAACAACAATAAAACACACCACATGTCAAATTAGAACCAAAGAAATCTAAAAGGCTGAACAGGATCAAAATCGTAGAGGAGTAGGGCAAGCATCATGCAATGTATGACATGTAATCAAAATAGTCAACAGATTAATCAGTAAAAAATAAAAAAGTAATTCTTTGCAATCTTAATGCATATATGTGACCTGGTATTGTTTTATCATTACTTTGTACTCAGTAATTTACATTTTGGTTTGTATATTTATGGAGTTTGATACAAAGAGTGGTAGTACAGGTGAGATATGTGAGTATGTTTAGATATTGTGTGTAAATTGTCTGAAAGGCCTATCAGAAAATGTATGCTTGTGGGATGGGATATTAATGGGAATTTTAGATTGATTTAATTTCCCATTAGACCACCACACACACACACACACACACACACACACACACACACACACACACACACACACACACACAAATTGGAATATGTTACCTGAATTCACTTTATTGAAATCATAAAGTGAAAAGCGCTGTATGACTTTTGTTTGCTGGTGTTGCCACTTTATTTACTATCTGCAGTGTGTGTACAATTTGTCTTGGCAAATGAACCGTGAAGAAGCAAGACAAGCAACAAACCACACACACGAAGGCTCTGCACATCCACATGCCGGCAGCCTTTTTTTTATCAACAGCTTTATAAGGCTATTATTACTCCGCCACATCGCTAATTTCCATAATGGAACAGAAATATGAGAAGCAGGCAAACAGGTGGTATGATGATCAGCGTGACAGAGAGAGAATGGGAACAGGGCAGACACTCATCACTATGTTCCACTTCAGTCTATTCACTTTCAATGCTCAGGAATGGAGATAATTATAATGAACTGAGTCCACAAACACACACACAATCACACATTTCAAAAGAAAACACAGTTACATTACATTACATTACGATCATTTAGCAGACGCTTTTATCCAAAGCGACTTACAATTCAGTATCTATCTACACACCGTAGACGCAGCTACGGGAGCAGTCACTACAAACAAGGAAACTAGTACATTGTCTCTTTTGAATGTTCAGATATGACAGAATTTTTGCATCTAAATAAGCACAAGAGAAAGACAAAAAAAAATAGAGAAGATGAAAGTTGTCTGGTCATCCTTTTGGCTGCATGGTGAAAATGTTTTAAATATACATATTGTTATGAAGTAAACCTGAATTGTCTCACCAACAGCCAGCACAGTTTTACACAGTTGTCAGTTAAAAAAATTTGACATTTTGAGAAATGCAATCATTTATTTTCAAGAGTTAACGTTAGATCAACACCAGTGCCATGTTTGTATGACTGAACATGGTGCTAATGTTACATTCAGTAGCTGGTTAGCGTAGCCTAGCATAAAGACTGACGGAAACTGCTCGCTAATTGACAAGTTATGGTTTGGCCAAGAAATAGTTTGGCACGAAACCCCACTGTACGCTTCTACTGAAGTACTGGTTAGCATATTTCGTTAGCTTTGGACAGATCCAGGCTAGCTGCTTCCCTGTTTCCAGTCTTTACGCTAGGCTAAGCTAACTAGTTGCTAGTTCAAGATTAATATTTAGCATACAGATACAACTATACTATCAATATTCTCATCTAGCAAGAAACCTAATAATCACATTTTCCAAAGTGATTCGTGTCTGTGATCTCTTTCTGATATCCGATTGTTTCATATTTTCATCCCGTGCCACAGTACCATGGCAGCAGCATAAAAGTGCACCTTATTTGCTGTCAAAAATAAGGCAACATCTGCAAAGTGAGCCCAGTTTGATGGACACTTTTTGGTTAGTGGATAATGGGCTTCACCTCTCGGAGAGCATTTTTACAGCAGACTGCACACTAACCTTCCAGTGTGAAGGGGCCATTGGGTTTGCATTTAGTTTCATGGCTCATAGTACCCAGACAGCCCCACACCTCTCTCCTTGTGTCTCTTTCTGTTTCTTAAATTCATGCTCGTGTCTTCCTTCCTTAAAATGCATGAGCACGTCACCAGCCACCCAGTCTCTTGCTTTGTTCCACATCCCCTGCTACTCAAAGCTGTGCTCTCAACTGCACACCATTCTTAGAATAAAATGTCTTCACAGTATCCTCTTACATATAAATAGGGAAAGTATGTGTAGCACATATATGAGCCCCATCTCACACACAGTGTGCCGTTTAGCAGATGCTTTTGTGCGCTTTATGGGAACAAAGTGTTTCTGCTTTGAATGTAAATGCCATAACTGTAGTGCTGTTCATCTCATGCTTGCTCAAACAATGAATTATAATGACACAGCCACAGTTTAGCAGAGAACAATATACCTTTACATCTGTATACATGTCCCTGCTGGAAGCACAATCGCTGCAAGATCTGGCATCTCAGCAGGAGGCAAGATAAACCCTTTTTTCACGGGTCCCTCGCCTTCCTTTGAACAGGCGGAGCAGTAATTGCTTCGTAAATTGCGAAATGACACCTCTCATTAAATTATTGGCATTGCGTTAAGAACAAGGAGGATTGGCTGCAATTTGCTCAGGTTTCTTCCGACACGTCTGTTCCTCATTGATGCAGGGAGAGATGGTGCTGAGAGGTTGTATGTTCGTTACTACTTATTTAAAGTTATTGTGAGGAACTTTTAACTGTTAATGAAACAGTCTTCATTTAATACTGATGACTCTATATGACTTAAATAAGTAAACACCATCAGCGAGAAGATTGGCCTTTTCTATACAGTTGTTCTTAATGCTTGTCATCGGTGCCACTGGGTCAGATTTTGCGCCAGATCAGACAAAAGCATCCTGTTCACCAGAAACTGCAGGCAGCGACTACCCCGCTGCGGACCAAGTCAATACACAATGAAAAGTTCCTCACAGTAGCTTTAAAGAAAATAGGGGAAAACATTTTTCCCGTCTAAAACTGTTGGGAGGATTGTGTTCAATTCCTACTAGTTTTTTGTATTGGTTTTTAGGTGGTTTTGACACAGTTGCCAAAGTGGTTTGTTATTCTGCACAAACACAACCTTTTTTCTAAGGGTCCAATTATGTGTGTGTGTGTGTGTGTGTGTGTGTGTGTGTGTGTGTGTGTGTGTGTGTGTGTGTGTGTGTGTGTGTGAGAGATGGTGCACGAGTTCACACTTAAGACAAGACAAAATGAGAAGAAACGGCTGAGGTGATTGATTGCGGTGTAGAAACAGAAACAAAGTGTTTCGGTCCAAATCTGGTTATCTATTTTCACAGCATCGTTCTTTATTGAATATCCAGTATCTTTGGTTTAAATCCTTCCAATGCTCTGGTTTCTTGTAAGAGGCACCAGTTCAACAATAGCTTCATTGAATTAGAAGATTGGATATGACACTTTATGTAAATAGGAATCAATGTGTAAAAGAAATTAATATGTTTCAATCTAAATCTGTATACCGTTTTGAACCTCACAAATCAACTTCTTTTACTTAATTTGTTAAAAATGTGTACATTTTGGACAAACATCCTGTTCGTGCGCTGCCATTACACGTTCGGCATTTTGTTCTCAATTTCCCAAGCGGTTTTGTTTTTTGCAGTAACAACATGCCCTCACTCAGTTCAAATCATATGCACCACATTATGATATTAAAAAAGCTATATCTATGCAAGGCATATTCAGTCATGTAATTTCATGAACTGGCTCCAGGAGGGTTTGCAGATGTTGCTGTATCACCCTCAGAGAAACTCATACATATTTTTAATGGAAATGTTTATAACGCACAACGGGCACATCGTATATTGGATGGCACTCAGATGGCTGTTGAGTGGGGGAAACTCTCCAGAGAGTTTGTGGCCCCAGAGGAATGTAGTCTCTGAAGCTCCTTTCATTATGAGTTCCCTCAAGTGTTTCAAAAAGCGATGGAGCAAAGCGGAATCCAGCACAAACGTCTGTGCAATGTGCCTTTCAATAACAGAGATGACTTCATTACGGCTGTGTCTGCAACCTGCTGTGTTGTCCTCTGTGTTTTATTCATCTTTTTCTATTATATTGAAATAGCAGCCTCAAAGTTACTCAGCATGGGAAAAACTAAATGCTAAGCATGTTCAAAATGTCGAGTCATTTTGGAAATGGAGGGGCATCGTGATTACTTATCTGCCTATAAGTACCTCCTTTTTTCTATTGGTGTCTCGCCTTTGTCTGCATTTGTTTTTCTCTTCTTTTTAACACACACACACACACACACCCACAGTTGTGTTTTCATGACTTTTGGGGACATTCCATTGACTTACATGAATTTCCTGGAGCCTAACCATAACCGCTACTAGCTGCCTAACCTTAACCTAACCTTAAACTAAGTCACCCTAAAATGTGTTGGTTTGCGTTATGGTGTTGTGCATTTTGTCCCCATAAGGAAAGCAAATCAATTCTCACATTGTGCCTTACACATACAGCAAAACTACCTTAGATGAAGATTTCTTCAAGGCCCACGCAGAGACTGGAAAAGTAAAACTCTGTGATATCTTTTTGAGATCATTTTCTTTTTCGTTATAAATTCAGAATGGCTGAGTAATTGAACTCAAATTGTTGTTTCTTTCCAAGTCAATGACTAAAGTCTAACTATAATCGGCAAGCAGAAATTAACATAAATTAATATTTTATAGTGTGCGAGCAAATCTCTTGTGTTTGCCTTGCCTAAATATTAAAGACCAAAAATCAGGGTGCAGAAAGAAAGCAGATATTTTATGATGCCAAAATGTGGAGGTGAATTAAAAGTAAGGAAAGAGATTCTGTCAGTAGCAATACCATGGAAGACTTTTATCAGGAAACACACATTGTTAGGCTGTCAAAGCTCACCTGCCTGCTGCTCTGACCTTTACATTCAAGACCACCTAAGTTCACCAGCAGCATGAGATCAAATGAATTGATGCTTTAATTTAACCCAGTGAAGTTGATCCCATTTACACAAGATACTCCACTTACAGTATGACCACCAGCTTTCTCGGTGAGCACAGCGAAATGATCTGTTTTATAGAATGTTTACAACAAAATTAACATTTTAGATTATAGGTTATGTGGACTCACATTCTGGCCTTTCTTTTCTTTGGCATACCAATCATCTGGTAACCTGTCATCACAAATGAAAATGACCCATTCTGACTAACACAAGCGTTCTATATGTATATCCATACTGTGCTTCAAAACCTTAGTAAGTAATGCTTCCCTCTAGACAACGATCAAAGCACAGCCGTCGTCTCTCTACAACATCTGACGTAATAGCAAATTCATATCTAACTAAAATGGAAGGAGTGTCTTCTCGACAATCGTTCATCCGATCTAGTTCACACTTAGCGGGTTCATTGCTAAGAAGGTGCAGTCTAGAGTGTGAGCTCCTGAGATCTACAGGATATATTTATTAGTATTGTGTAAACATTGTAGTGTATTGAGAGGGGATCCCTATTAACTGTTGCACTGCCAAACATCATACTGGGTACCGCTCACTCTCCGTTTCTCACTACAATATTAACTGCTGCACCGCCGAGCGGCATGCTGAGTACAGCTCAGCATGCGGCGCAGTGTTGATTGTGAAGTTGTTTATGAGCAGCTCTCGAGTCATGACAATCCTGGCATCTTTCGGTGCATACTTCATCCTCCCTGCGTTACACTTCAACACATCCACCTTACACCAGTCCTTTTCTCTCCCAGCAACAAGGTGTTCTTATTTGTCTTCGTCTCAGATAAATGGACAAATGGTCAATGGTCAAATGCAAATGCATTATTCTGTTTGTATTTGGCATCAGGAAGGGATGAACAGGGGCAGAATAACAGAAGGACCTCTGAGCAGCACTAAATGGATGGAGCGCACAGTTGTTGGAGGCCAAGGCTGTGTCTGTGTCCTTGGGAAAAACTAATTTAATTAATTCTTCTGAGCTTCCCCTCTCTGTATGCTTTAGTGAAAGACCATTTTGCTTAATGCCGCTGACGGAAATAGACCGAAAGGTTACTGTTTTATTGAGAAAGCATTTTTCTGCTGAAGGCAAAATGACTCACAGCCCTTTAGAGACTGACATACACATGACATGGAATGCCTTTTTTGTGGAATTGCAGAGTGAGTGGCCACTGTGTCCTCAGCTTAAATGTCTGTTTCAAGCATCCCTTCCTTCCTTTCTTCCTTCCTTCCTACCTCTAGGCTTTGTCAAGCCTGCACCCTGAATGCGAGTTCATATTTCAGCTGGAGAAGGAGGAGCGCCACTGCCTTCAGTACATTGCAGAGCAGGGCAACAGAAGCACAGAAGGTATGTTTTACATTTTCAAAATCACTCTGCAACAGTAGCTCATATAAATCCGGGCGTGGCTGAACTTGTGATATGAAATATATTGCAAATGTTCACATTAAGTACAAGAGTCTAAGCTTGAATAAATGCTTCACAGAGAATCATGAGTTGTCAGGTCGTGAAAACGCACTGGGTTGTCTGTCACTGTGATGCATCGCTAGAGAAAACCATTAAGGATAGTTACATAAGAATTTATGTATGTAATCTATCTCAAGATAAAGGTCTGGGTTGGAGATCTACAGTGCTTCCTCATTGCTGTCGTAATACAATTTACACAGAGGCGGATGTTATGGCATTGAGGTATGTCGTTGGGGGTATTATGCATGATACACCCTATTTACCTCCATTGTATCTCCATGAGCATATATTTAAACTGTGTGCATTTCGAGGGGCGGTGTATGACATTGCGTATAAAGGTGTGTTCATGTAATCTCTTTTCTGATTAACTACCCGGACAGACACACACCTACCCGTTTTTAACCTTCTTCTACAAAAAAGGTTGTCGTCCGTTCTGGGATGCAGTCGCCTGCTGGCCTCATGCAGCCGTTGGGGAACCTGTCCAAAGAGCTTGTCCTGCCGTCTTTTCCCTCTTCAAAAACAACACAGGTGACTAAAGGGTCACATGGTGAAAGAGGGGGTGAGTAGGGTGTTCGGGCTGAGATAATGACGAGAGCAGCGTTTTCAACAGTGAGTCAAAAAGTTTAATTGTTGCTCTAATGTCTAATTTTAGCTCATAAAGTATGTCTGTTTATTTACTTGTTCAGGCATTCATTCACTGATATGTTTTCTTAGCTTCATGACGGCTCTTAGTGACAAGTTTTGCTACGTTGTCACAGGAATCTGAGATCAAAGTAGTTTGTCTTAACAGGTAAATTAGCAGATTTGGGAGTGTATGCAGATATTGAAAACCATACAAATGTTAAACTAAATTAGACAAAGTACCTTGACATGTGTTATGTGTCGGTAAGAATATACAAAAGTGTCGAAATAAGACTATCCACACTATTGGCCTTGTGAGGCTGTATGTAGGCACAGTGGTGCTTTGAGCTAAATGCAAAAGTCAAGATTCTCACGTTAACAAGCGAGCGCTCACGACTATCTGAGAATTCAATGAGGTTGTATGATCACAGAGCTGGTTATGTGAGGGACAGAACTACAATATTTACATTTTACATTTGGGTTTAATTACAATACCAGCATGGCTAAAATCACTAAACATTCAATTTCTATCTCTTGACAAGTTTGTGACTCTATTCTGAAGATGATCTTTTTGATATCCTGACCTTTCACCTCAGGTTCAGTGAGCCGTAACTGCACCAGAGAAGGTTGGTCCAGACCTTTCCCACCGTACCACATCGCCTGCAGTGTGGATGATGACATACCCGAGGTGAGAGCTTCTTCTGTGTGCAGGCAGATGAAGAGGTCCAACTGGAGAATGGGAAATGGAGAGCACAGAGGTCAGGACAAGAGGAGATGCAACAGGAGCAAGGACACAACCACCGGGAAAAGAAGAAATAGAAGCAGGGACTCCAGAAATTTACCAACCAACCAAGCTAAATTAGAAAAGAAAAAACATCTTACAACCATCTTGTAAGATGGTTTTTCATGGTACAACCATCTTGTATCATGTTACAAGAGGTTCTTGTCAAAATTTTAGTGCAGCCTGTCAGACTATGAAAAGAAACTGCTGCCCATATACCTTTTGTTTCTTTTTGGGGTAGTTTAAATTTGAATATAAATGCTTCCTGGCTCGTTGCCTCTCAAGCATAAATGTGCCTCATATGAAAATATCTACCCATATCAGGTAATAGCTGAAATTATCTTGTTTCACAAAGAGAGAATGGTGCTTAATCGTACTGAACAGTGTTTTTGGAGGATAATGCTCCTCTCCTAATTCACTTTTGGTGCAATACAGGACTACTACTACTACAGATCTCTTGTCTTGAGTTAAAAAAAGACCTTTTAAGTCTTCCAATAGCAAGGTGAAAAGTCATGAATTACAAGTTCTGATGTAATTAAGAAGCTTTTTATGTGCTTTTGTGAGTCGATTCAGTTGTCTGCTTAGTCCAGTCATACTGCCATTTGACTCAGCTTCAAAATATAGAGAAAGCTTTTTTGCTCTAATGCCACCTTCATCTCTTAAGTACAGCTGAGTCATTGTCTGCAATTTGGTGTCATTTCAATTTATTTAAGGCCTCACAGCATTTCTAAAAGCCTCAACACTGGAGTACAGCGTCCTTTTATACAAAATCTTTCTTCTGTTCTTGCTTTCAGACAGAGCAGTCATACTTTGCCACAGTGAAGCTGATATATACCGTCGGCTACAGCATCTCTCTAGTGGTGCTGGCTGTTGCTGTGTTGATCCTGTTGCTCTTCAGGTAAGAATAGATGACATTAAAATAAGTCGTGGTTGTCCAGAGAGAAGACAGACAGACTTTTATTTAATTTTTCATCAGTAACCAGTGCATTTTGGTAAGCTTAAAGCCATTCCATTTACCACAGAGAGACAAGCAATAGCAATCACAACAATATTGTTGTACTGTAAACAAAAAGGTTTATTCCAAGGCAGCTTTAGTCCTGGATCTAATAAAACACCTTTAATAATGTCTGACACTCACTCAGTTTTGAGGGTGTTTTGTTTGGGCTTTTAGCTTTGATACATTTAAAGTGATGTCCTAGTGTAGTTTATTAAAGGAATAGTTTGACATTTTGGGAAATACTCCTGCACTTTTGACACCACAGGTGATTAGCTTAGCATAAAGACTTTTAACTGGAGGAAGCATCTAGCCTGAACCTGCCAAAAGTACAAAAAGTCCACCAGCCAACACCTCTAAATATTACTTATTATAAACAATATATCTTGTTTGTTTAATTTGTACCCAAATGAAAATATAAAAACTCTAAGTTGTATTTGCATTTCATAAATTATTCATATAGCGTACACACAGAAAAAGAGTCTTCTCATCTAACTCTTGCCAAGAAAGAAAATGATCATATATCCTAAAATGTTGTACTTCTCTTTTAAGGCAGAGCAGCGATGTTGTTCTAAGAAGTCATTGTAGAGCCACTAACCTTGAAACCCAAAGTAAAAACCAAACATTACTGTAAAGAAATAAATTGTCATGTGTTATGATGCAAGAAAATGACCATAATGTTCTCTCTCATAATCCTTTACGTGCTTCTCCTTTATCTGTGTAGTCCCTCTCCTTTCCATTTTTTTCTGTCTTGGATTTGGACCCTCATTGACATGGTTCAACAGGTGCTATAAGTCCACTTAATAATTTATTGATTGTCACAATATCAATGATCTCCTTATCATCTCCCGCATCACTCAGCTCTGTGGTTCACTGGATTAAAAGAAGTGTGTAGAACAATAAAACCTCTTAATCAATGGTTAATTTTTTTTCTCTGTGCAGCAATCTCTTTGAAATCCCTTCCATAACTTCTATCTCTTTTTACATTTGTATTTATTGTTTTTGTTCCTCATACTGTACATTTATATTGTTTTATTTTGTTGCTAACTAGTTTGCTTTTTAATTTTTCTGTCTCACTCTGTGGCCCTAAACTGACATCATACTGTGTCAGCTGCCTGTCAAAAATTCCTGCCAAAGATGCAAGTCGTTTGAAAACGTTTGATGCTCGACAGTCGGCAATGTGTAATTCATTCCGTCACTGCTGAACCTCAAACCGGTCAGTCTAGCCACGTCTAGCGTTCCACTACCTACTCCTAAATTGTCTGAAAGTGTTTAGGAACATAATGCATATCCGGATCTTATAAAGTTGAGTGATGCTTGACTTGATGGCACCAACATGATTTGTTCCCCTGCACATAAAAAAGAAAACATGCACCTCTGCACTCATATTTTGTTGTCCTCACTTTGAATCATGCACCTGCTACTACCTTTCCCCTCATTAAATTCTGCGAAAAAACTGACGCGCAAAAATTCATGCACACCAAGGCATTGTAGGTATTCGTAGCAGAACATATTTTAAACGTCTGGCCGACTTGCACTCATCTCGCGTTGATAGGCCATTTTTGTGCATTAGACAACACTACAGTACCGTATTTTTCGGACTATAAGGCGCACCGGATTATAAGGCGCACTGTGAATTAACGTGTCTATGTTCACACATAAACCGCACCGGATTATAAGGCGCATTAAGCAAAACAACACAGTCCGGTAAATCAAACTTTATTCAACTCAGTTGTAACAACAAATACCGGTACAGAAAAATACGCTCACTTATCGATTCATTCCTCTTCCACAAATCCATCGAATTCTTCATCTTCAGTGTCTGAGTGAAACAGCTGTGCGATTTCGGCATCAAGAATGCCCGAATCCCTCTCGTCATTTTCCGAGTCAGTCTTGTTGCCGTTATCGGTACTTGGCTGTTCAGTGATGATTCCAGCTTTCGTGAAAGCTCGGACGACGGTTGCGACCGACACCCCAGCCCACGCGTCAGCAATCCAGTGGCAGATAGTGGCGTAACTATCCCGGCGTTGCCTCCCGTGCGTACCGTAATGCGCCGAATATCCATTGAGCGGAGCGGCTTCGTTGCTCGCCAAAGTCGTACTTACACATTTCGACAGATTTTTGAGCGCATTGTACCACATAAAATCGATCAATAAGCACAACAAGTAACCGTACATAAGGCGCGCTGGGTTATAAGGCGCACTGTCAATTTTTGAGAAAATTTAAGGATTTTAAGTGCGCCTTATAGTCCGAAAAATACGGTACATTTATTACTTGCCTGATCTTTCAACAGGAGGCTGCGTTGTGCCAGGAACTTCATCCACATCCAGCTTTTCATAACATTTATCCTGAAAGCTGTGGCTGTGTTCATAAAGGATGCAACTCTGTTCTCAAGTGATGACACCAACCACTGCACCCTTTCCACAGTAAGAACTTGGTTGTGTTAAGAAATGTCTCCTCATGGCTCTCATCATACTATAACTGCGCACCTCTCTCTTACTAATCCCCCCTTACAATTCACCCTTTGTCCTTGTTTTCCTTCCTGTCTTTTTCTGTCCAGTTTGCCTGTAAGGCCTCTGTGGTCTTCTGTCACTACTGTGTAATGTCCAATTTTTTCTGGCTCCTGGTGGAGGCGCTTTACCTCAATTCCCTGCTGCTTTCGTCCTTTTATCACAGCCTTCGATGCCTCTGGGGCTTCAGCCTGCTGGGATGGGGTGAGAGATCTTGACATGCGATTTCCGCGACATTTGTTATGCTGAGCTTCAGACTTTTTTCCAATATGAGATGTCCCAAAATACAGTATCCTGTATGAAACGATGCAAAGATAACAAAAATAACTTTAAAAGACTGGATGATTGATATTTTACAGAGTTTTTTTATCTAATTTATGTTGATTTAAGGTGAGTCACACATAAATTAGTGAAAGAGGAAAAGGAAATTAGCAAACTGTTATTAATGCAAATTGCCTAAAAAATTTGCAAGTGCACGCAAGTCCACATTGGTTTGTGTGAGCTATGGCACTGCTGTCTATTCTGCTGAGGTAATACATTATGTGCATAATGAGTTTCTGCCTTTCTGATCTTAGAAAATAAATGTGATTTTTATCAGTATCATCATGGTTTGATGCTCCAGACTGTTATTCTTCTTGGAATGCAGAAATTCTCTCACTGTGTGGTTTTGTCTTCAGTCCATGACTTGCAGAGGTTTGGAACTGAACACTATTTTGGAAACTAGTCTCCTTGTGTTGCAATTTGTTTTTCAATTCACTGACCAGATTCCTTTATTTTTCAATCTACAAATGAGTGTAGCACACTGAATTAAATTAGGGCCGTCATGCCTCTGTTTTATAAAAGTCACATCAGCAGCTTCGTAGTTTCAAATTGAAAAATACATTTACATTTACTTTAGGTCTCCACAGGGTCACTCACTGGAGAATTTGAAGTTTTTACCTTTAATTACTTCCAAATAACATTTATTGTTAAATACCAAACATAGTGTAGCAATATATTACACCTACCACTCTCATCAACATCATTCCAAGTGGGCCTAAGATGACTTATGAATTATGCTTCATTCTCCAAAATCAGATGACTAACTTCAATCCTATTGAGCTCAACAAGTTTTTATTGCAGTTCTGTGATTCAAAAGAGATTCACAGCTGCCTTTAGGGACACCAAGAAGCAGACAGACTGCCATCGGCCGATTTCCCCAACTTCATATTTTAAAACAGCCAGAAACTCTCCAGGCTCGATGTCATCAGCTGTAATTACCGAACAAACTCAATAAAAGTTAACGTCCCTGTGGAAGTCCCTTCTAATGTATTTGATTGTGGGTTGGGTGTTTCTGCCTCTTAACTTGCCACAAGTACAATAAATATACAGGAATTTGTCCCAGCGGTGGCAAGGCAGGACATTGTTACTGTAGACATGTAGTGCATAAAGCCTCTAAAATATTCAATTTACAGATCAATATAGATATTAGAAAAGTTTTCATTCAATAGGATCACACATTGATAACTTTCTAATTAAGACTCAACCAACTCAGTGTGTATTAATTGCATTTCACTGACATTAGTTTTGCTTTTTCCCACAGGTGTACCTGTGCTCTTCATCGTCCTGTGGATTGGATCCAGGGTGTATTTTGAGGACACAGAGTTTGTATAAACTTCCAGTACCACTTCTATCTCCACACATATATATATATATATATATTTACAGCACACTACAACAGACGTAATGACCAGCAGAGCCACAGTGTATAGAATGTTCCTAAAATGTAATGATGTACAGTATAGCTTTTTGATGAAAAAACACACGGTGAGGAGAGAAGGTGAGGTACTTAACCTTTTACACCTTTAATTTAATCTGCACTCTCTTTGTACTTGTTAGTATTTGCTGGTTATGAGTTGACTTTTATTATACGGTCAGTTGAAGTCATTGTACATCAAACCCTTAAAGAACTTCTGCAGACCGACTAATGAGCACATTTCAAAGTTGTCTTCCTATATAGATGTTGGGACATCAACGAGGACTCGCCCTATTGGTGGATCATCAAGGGACCAATTGTTGTGTCTATTGCGGTAAATACTCCCATTGTGCCGAAACAAACAAAACTGTTAGTTATGCAGCTAGCAGATTGTTATGCAGATGTTTTGTTTACTTGAGATGGTTTCGGAGAAATTGTAAAAAAAAAAAAGACGTCTTTTGTGCATGTTTGAATAGACTGTCAAAGACTGCCCTCACACCTGTCCTAGTCAATTACTCACTGGGCTGCCCATATTGTTGCCATGACATTCAATAATGACATCTGACATTTTATCTCATTAAAGCTTAACATTTCTTGATTTTTCAATCGACAGGTCAATTTCATTCTCTTCATGAACATCCTCAGAATCCTGATACAGAAGCTCAATCCTCGGCTGATCCACTTCAATAACTCCTCTCAGTACAGGTAATGCATGGCTACACATGTAGACACAGAATGAGTGGCTGAACAGCATGTATTGCTTTTATCAGATTTTGCTTTCATCTTTTTCTCTCACAGTCTTGAATTTTCGAAGTTGCGTCCGTGTGACTTTATTTATCTCTGATAAGTAGACACTTTGATGTCGGGAAAGACGCAAGTCGTTTGAAAACTTTTGATGCTCGACAGTCGGCAATGTGTAATTCATTCAGTCACTACTGAACCTCAAACTAGTCAGTCTAGCCACGTCTAGCGTTCCACTACCCAGAATTAGAATTTCTATTTGAAATAAATTGTCTGAAAGTGTTTAGGAACATAATGCATATCCGGATCTCATAACAGATATACCAAAGGCATGTAAGTTGAGTGATGCTTGACTTGATTGCACCAGGTAACATGATTTGTTCCCCTGCACATAAAAAAGAAAAACATGCACCTCTGCACTCATATTTTGTTGTCCTCACTTTGAATCATGCACCTGCTACTACCTTTCCACTCATTAAAGAAATTTTGCGTAAAGACTGATGCGCACACACAAGCATCCTCTTGATTGCCATCTGATGATTAGCGTGCCTGCATGCATGATGCTATCCGGAGCAGTATTTAGATTAGCCGTGCACTAAATGACTCCCTGGGGTAGCTTCAGCTCCTGCATCTTGTTTCTTTCCTTCTGTGCAACAGACGCCTGACTAAGTCCACTCTCCTCCTCATCCCTTTGTTTGGTACTCATTACATGGTCTTCAATTTTCTGCCTGACTACTTCAATGTAAACCTGCGCCTCTGTATCGAGCTGTGCATTGGATCCTTCCAGGTACACACACACACACCATTGACACAGTGTACATGCTCAAATACCATTGTAGTAGCCGACCCTGTTTTTTCTTTGATATGTATTTACGTTATCAAATTTGGTTCAATTATTGCTGGTGTGTAATAACTGTTGCATTATTATGGAGGAATATATAATTTGGTAAGATGTTGAAATGTCCTCCGTTATGAGTAGCCCTTGAACCGCTCAGGTCCTTTTTTCTTCTTTGTGCATAGAGAGTGTCGTCCCGCCCCTTCCGGTTGACCACCACGGGACCTTATTTCGTTAAAAATATGTTTTGTAGTGAATGGCGAGAGACTAATCATTTTGATTCGGTGGGATGAGAGGCGGTGGACTCTGTGTTCACATCAATGATGCTTGGTGCTCAACAATAGTCAAAGTTGATGGACAATGTTTCCCCAATGTCAATTTTTTAATGTTAAGATTTTTACCATATTGCCAAGAGAATTGTTTTGTTGCTGTTGTTTACATTCCTCCTGATACAAATGCTAAAACATGCACTACAGGAATGGACAGCTGTTTTTGTCATGTTTTTGTTGTGTAGCAAAAGGGCTACAATTGCATTTCAATCAGGAGAGACTTGTTTTATAGTTTAACAATGATTTATTATACATGCATCAAATATGAAAAGTGCAAACTCTTTGGCAATTGGACTCCATCCTGAAGTAATATCACCGAGGGGAGGGATACTGAGGTCCAATAGGCCTAATCCCCCTGGAGTCCAGACACTGGTGGTGGTGAAAGGAGTTGCTGCAACTTGATGCTGAATCAGGAGCATGACTGTGATGCTGCCTGGAGGTGACTGGGGTGGAGGAGGGTCGCATCTGCTTAACGCTGAAATGACAACTGACAGCAGCAGAGAGGAGAACACTGTTTAAAGTTTGACAGCAACGATGTGATTGGCTTAAGGAAACCGTGTGCAGAATCTGGTTGGTTACTTAAAAGTGCACTCCCCCAATCAGCTGATAGACTAATTACAAAGAGAGGAGAGAGAGATTATGAGCGTTTGTCTTCCTGACTGAACTTGCGCTTGAGCTTCATTTTGTCAATTCTTGGATCACCAAAGCGATAGCAATTCATCCTGAATGGGACATGAATGAGTGTGCCTAATTGTTGTTGAGATATTAAATCTAGACCAACATGGCTAAAAAGATTATCATAGACATTCCAATTTCAACACCAGATTGAATATAAAATGCTTTTGAAGGGCCCTAGTTATATGCTTGAAAAGCCGTAAGTAAATTAGTGGAAAAGGACTTAGCAGGGCCGTGTTGCATCTGTTGAAGATGAATTGCAATCACAGAAAAGTCAAATGGCTTTCTCCACTTCATGGCACACAGGCTGGTTTGCTAGCCAGCTCTCCAAATGGATTTTGCCCCTGCCCCCCTTCCTGGATTCAAATGAATTAGGCACAGAAGTGTCATATAACTATGGAATATACTTGAAATATACTTGCCCAAATTGCTGTAACCCAGGCTTTGTTTGTAAAATAGATGAAACAAGTATGTGCAATTTTATTCGGAATGTTTTAGTATAACGAAAAGAAGACAGGCAGCAGAGTTTACAGCTTTCTCCTTTTAGATCATTCAGATATGTATTATTGAGATATAAATCTAAACAATTCAGTATTCCACTCTTGTTTGCTGACTGTGTAAGAGAAATATAATAGATTTTCCTGACCTATATTTTGATTCTTTAGCTTGTCAGCCTCAATTGTCATCTGATATTTAAGCTGTCTTAAATGTTAATGATTAAACCATCTCTTTTACAGGGGCTTCTTGTATCGATTCTCTATTGCTTCCTCAATCAAGAGGTCAGTACAAGCCACAGCACTCTCAAGCATTTACTATAACATATTCAACAAAGCACTCAGATAATTTACAGCTGTTGCATAATAAGCCTGTGTTCCCAGATCACATACCAGTGAGAGTTGAGTGGTTCACAGTTGTCAGGGCTTAAAAAGCAAAATAATTAGCACCTCTCTTACCCTCATTGCATAAGGGAAGGACCTCGAGCCCTCATGTAACCACCAAGATTAATATGAGGCCTTTCCAACCCCACACAGTCTGTGTTTAATATTCAGCACACAATAACTCTAAAGCCATGTTCATCTGTTTTGTGCTTTAGGGCCTCATGGGTAGTACTTGGAAGTCACTCACTCCTCAAATAGACTAATGGATTAGCTAATTTAATTTACAGCTATATCCTCTTGTAGATTAAGAACTAAAATACAGCAGTGGATTGTCCATGATTAATATCTTGATGCCACAGGAAATTTATATCTAATGCTTTATAAATTGAACAATACTCCAATAACATGTCAAATACATACATTAGATTGCTTAATATCCAATAAAATGACTTCTGTGATGGAAAGGGAACTAAATATTGAATTTAATGTTCAAGTTTTATCAAAGTGTTTTTGTCCTCTTTTTCAAGTATAAAGACATAGTTTGGGGATGTCTGTCCATTTAAATTAAGGCTCAGTTAGCATCCAGTTAGCTTAGTTTAGTGTAAAGCCTTTCAAACAAGAGGAAAATCAGCCTGGTTCTGTCCAATGGTGACAAATAAATGCCTTAAAATCCATACAAACACCAAAGTGTAAAATCAACAATTCGCTGTTTTGCAGGGGTGTTAAGTAATGGACTATTTCTTTGCCAGGTAACGAGTGTTGACTCCCAAGAAGCACCGCTCCTGACCAAGAAACTGTCCTGAATAAATTCTGAGGACCAACTTTCCAAATAAATGAGTAAAAAAATACATAACATGACTAAAAAAGGGGAATAAAAACTACACCGAGCTGTAAATGTGCTGTGCCTTTGTCAGTTGTAATGACCAAAATAAATATCCTGCTTCCCATCACCCTTCACTGCTTGCCTTTATGAATTCAAATGTAATGTATTCATATTGCATCACGACACACTGTGGAGCTTTTACAGGCGTGGGGTTGTCTCCCACATCATCTTTTCTTTTAAAAAACATTTTGTTTCACTGCATGACAAAACACATTTGTCTCTATCTAATGATGTGTCGTGATTGCCGTGGTGATATTCAAACGTAACTGGTCAGTGAAATTATGCATTTTAATTTGACGTTTTGTATTCATAAGCTAAGCTAACTAGCTGCTGGTTGTAGCCTTATATGTAACGGAATGTTTAACTATTGCTAAGTATATTGCAGTGTTGCATAAACGTATTGAATTGGTAAAAGAAAATGTGGCATGTAAATTGCAACAGCATCATCTTACTAGTTTGAAAACAGCCTAATACTGCATTTTCTATATGTGTTTGTGTGTGTTTGACAGGTCCAAAAAGAGGTCCACATGCAGTGGCTGAGGTGGCAGGAGCGGAGCTATGGTGTGGTGTCACCCGCTGCAAAATGCAGCCAGATGGACACTCCCTTCTAGTGGTAGCCTTCACCCTCATCCTATAGGTCTTCTGCTAACTGGACTTTCACTGAGGGCTGCTTCTGAGCATGTCATTGTCTGCAAAGGGATGCACAGTACACACAATACCAGTGATTGTCGGCCATGTCTGTAAGTTTTCATTCCAAACTCGATGATAGACTTTTTTTTACTGGCTGTGCTCCTTCTGCCAGAATAGAGGAACCGGTGTGAACTTTCCAGTGGTGAATGATTCTGAGATCTCATGACATTTTGCACATTTCCATACAAATCCTGCGAAATTTCATATGCATTTCCCATAAGACACTGTGACAACAATTTTAGGAAGATCAGCTTCACTCACTGGTCAAAGTAAAGAATGCAATTTTTTCTGAGCTGAGAGTTTAGCCTCAAGATGAAAGAACCATCACTTAGCAAGTAAATAGTTTAACCAGATATAGGTTTTAATCGACCAACAAATACGCTTTTTTATTGAGTGTACATTTGAATGTACTCACTATATACTGCAGATGCTAAAGTAATATACGGTATATTGCAATTTGATTCCATTTATTATCGACGCTGTAGTGAAGCCTGTTGAACATGCGATATCTAGACATTTTCTTATGAAGCTGTAGCCTACCGCCAAGTGACATACAAATGATTCATCACTAGCTGACAGCTCACAGGTCCATTAAAAAGCATTATTAGTAACAAAACTGATATTATGACATTGTATTACATAATTCATATAATATAATTCATATTATCTTATACTGTGGGAAGCACCAATGGATTGTAATGAATTGCTTTCTGTTGGTCTTTGCACTTCATATGTTTTTATGTAGTATTTATGTTTGTTTATTTATTTATTCATTCAGAGTAAGGCTCAATGTAAAAGTGTAATTACTTAATTGAAGCTTAATGAATGAACATATTAAAGACTACTCGTGATAGTAAGCAGTGACATTAGCTGCTAGTGTTTTTTTGGAACTTCAGTGCCACATGTCATGTAGGCGAAAGAGATCTCCACTGCCATCTGAGAATCAGTTACGGACTCTAAAATATCAATGTCCTAAATATCAATATATATGATGCTAACCTACTGTATTTTACAGAGTTATGAACTACATGGTTATAAAGAATGATAAATCAGGATATATCATTCCCATGACCACTACATTTGCGTTAGATCTCTTTTTGTGAGAAATTGTGATTGTTTGTATTCTTTGTGTTATAAGCTGAACTTTTTTTTTGTCCAGATAACAAGTAATGCAAAAATATTTCATCACTGCCCACTTTGACACCATCCACAACCCTCTTGTTAGAATAGTTTATTTTATGTAAACACAACATTAACTTAAAACTGAATGTATAAATCAAGTCACTGTTGTTTCATAGTCACCTTTCTCTGTTTGGATGTTACTGCTTTTCTTGTGCCTCTTCCTGTGATGTTTTGATGCCTTGTGAAAAAAAACAGGTTACTGCAAGTTAATAGATAAACATGTTTACTCCGCTTCAATGTGGCTCTCTGCAACCTCTTTCACAAAATGAAGATATCATCAGCTGGCAGCTACAACATGTTAAATCTGTGATAAAAGTTAAATTCATCAAAGTCATTATGGCTGCATGTAAAAGACATTTAACAATATTAATAGTTTTATAGTTTATATGTTATGTTCAAAATTGTATTGTTAAGTTTATTTGGATAGCTGTTAAACTGGAGTAGTATGTGCATGATCCTGGTAGAAGAGGAGAAACATTAAAATATATTAGAAGATTTGTAATGGTTTCCAATGGGGAAAAGCAAATAAAACTATTATAACCCACTAGATCCTTGACATTATAGTCTTTATTGACATCTGCATAAAAACAATTACAGACGTTTAAAAATCACCTACAGGCACACAAACCACTGTTCTAGCATACGTATAATAAATCCATCTTTCTGTATACTTGGCTTTTGTTTGCTTTGATTTTAATGAAGCTTCCATCACTGTTCCGTGTTTTGATTTCAAAGGTGGGAGACACAGTTATTAGTACAGGCAAAAATGATCAACAGGGCTTTAGAATGTCAGATACCCCTAGATGAGGTCAAATGAAACATGACAATGATGTTTTTTCATAATTTGATGGTTGTAACAAAACATATTTTATACTTTAAAATACAGCAAAAAGTGATGAAATTGATTAACATATTGACTCCATGGGCGAAAAAACATGCAGAATAAAATCACTCTTGAGATGGTGTTGATGGAGGTGGTGCAGTAAAGCAACTTGTGTAAAGTGGGGATTGAAATGCATCATCCATGGTAATCTGTAACAAAGTAGGCAAAAATAAACAAATTTATACTTTTGGAGATATGTCAAAAATACAATTTGAACTCCATTCTTTTCAATCTACAGATCCAAAGATATTTAAACTGGTTAAATGGACTGGGTTGGTTATAATCTAGGGCACAGAGCAGGTAAAATAATGCAAATTCTAAATTTTCAAAATTATTTCTATAACCCATCTGTAAATCATTATAATTACAGTCTAGTTTCGCGCAACCATGGTAGACATGAATAATAAGTGAATGTACTGATGATGTGCCAGCTGTGCACAAATTACACATATTTGAGAGGTCTGAGTGTATGCCAAAATCAAAGAACAAAAACAAAAAAAGACACACCCACTCCTCTCCAATGAGATTGTCTAGGACTGCTAGGACAACATAGTTCAGAACTGATTCTTTATAGATTATCGGCTGATTAATTAAATTATTCCACCACTGTATCTGGCAGGAACAGAGCCATGCAAATTTCGTTAAAAAGTCATAGTATAGAATGCCAAAAAATAAATTCATGATATATTAAGTAATTCCAAGTCACAGTACAATATGCCATAAAAAATGCATTAAAAAGTCATAGTTAATATATAATTATATTTACGACATACTGTATAATTACTATTTAATTATTTTTAAGCAATACTATACTATAACATTTTATTATTTTTTTATGGCTTTTTCGTGACATACTATACTATGACATTTTGATGACTTTATTATGACATACAATACTATGGCATTTTTAAAGACATACTAAATAATTTTCATAGCATAATTCAATATGACTTGACATAACACACGATGGCTTTTTATGACTAACAACTCTGTAACTTTTTTATGACATACTATATTTATGACATTTTCTATTACATTTTATTGACATATTATACTATGACAATTTTACAACATTTTTAACAACACTTTTATGGCATACTACACTATGACTTTTTAAAAATAAAATACTATATCAATACATGTATGGCATAATATACTGACATTTTATGGCAAACCATACCATGGCTTTTTATTTTTTATTTTTTTATATGTTCATACTATACTAAGACGGTTTTCATGACATACTACAATATTATTTTTTAATGGCCGACTATGCTATGATATTCGGTACCATTTTATAACATATAATGACAGTTTAATGAATTTGTATACTTTATACTTATACTACTAAGACAATTGTTATGATATACTATAATATGACATTTTCTGGCAAACTGTGATATTTTCATGATGTTTTGCATTTGATTTAGCAGATGCAACTGGAACTGGCAACTCAGTATATCTGGTCACATATTTCAGCAATTTAATTCAGACAAGTGAATCGTGTGAAACCTTTATTAAGATGGTCATTAATGTGGTGGTGGTTTTGTTCTTTTGATGTAAACAGTTTAGGAAAATCTGAAGTGAAGCCAGTCCTGGCCCATCCTTACCTACAGCTTCTGTCATCACAAACTGGATTCTAACAACTAAAAGTACAAATCTCGCATTATTTTTTTACTAATGCTGTTTTACTTGTAACATTGTCGCTGCTTCTATATATAACACTAATAATAATCAACTTTATTTTTGAAGCGCTCGTCAAATGGCTAAACCAAGATTAAAACGTTTATTTAATTAGTATTATAGCCCACACTACCGCTTTTCCTATTGCTGCTTTCATACAGTCTATGATTTCACTACCACCTTGACTGCTGAGGCTAAAATATTTCCATTAGTAGGCTACGGATGTCTCTCAAGTGGTACACAACTAGCTGGAACTTAACGCGTTTACTACCGTTGACTCTTCGACCTCCCACGTTCCCCGGCTGACCGAGCCTCCTGACTGCTTTATGACCTCTATGTCAGGGTTCAAAGCACGGCCATATCCTGCAGCCTGCGGGGCCTGACTGCTGCTGCTCTTTAGCGGCGATTTGGGATTCGTGGAATGGGAAGTGCAGAGTTCCTGGACAGGATGTGGATTCACAGCCGCAGCGTACAGCCCCCCATACTGACAGAGAGCTGGCTTGCGTCTGCACGATTCAGCATCTGGAGAAGATAAGAAAGATAATTTTGACATCTGGATAACTCGCTGTCTTGTCGTCTATCTCAAACCCGTTCATAAGTGCGAATAGATCTAAGCCCGGTAAGTTTGTTACACTTTTACTCAGCTTGTGTTTCGCATAATTACCCTATAAGTTAGTCCCACGGACGCATTTATAGGTTTTCAGAGTCTATTGTTGCAAAAGTTTTATATAAACACCGCTGCTTTTCATATTTTCAAATTGAACTGACTCAATGTAAAACATGCAGTTGTATACCAGCTGCTGTACGTTTCTTTTGTTCTGTGTAGACAGCCCAGGGGGGTTGATGTTAACCTAATAACAGGGTTCTCTTACCCCTATGTTGTTTTGCCTGCCTGGACATGCACTGCATGGCTGCTGTGTGCCACTGCTGCACACAACTCATAAGTAGGCCTAAAATTTCACAAACTCATTCACCTTTATAGTAATGATCACATGCTCTGTACTGTTAATTTCTGCATTATTAAACACATTTGAGTTGTTTTTTCTTTGGCCGGCTTGTGGCTCAGTAAACACACCTCCTCATCTCCACACAGATTCGGGTGATGATGACTCACCTCGGGATTCTCCTCTCAGCCCTGCTGCTGGTTTTGGTTCTGGCTCTGTCTGTGTCGGAGCCTCTGATCAGCCCTGAGGAAAATGAAGTCCTGAAACACACAGAGACGGAGCTCACTAAGAGCCAGGCCAGTGACCTAGGAAACCCTTCACGCTGTTAAAGAGATATATAAGAATAGAGAGATATGTCCTTGCTGGATCATGTGATGTGCATAAATCAATATGTTGGTCTCTCCTGTTTTTTTAATCAGGCGACTGAAAATGCCATCGGAAATCTCAGTGAGACTACACCGAGCCCCATACCTACTACAGGTGATTTTTTTTTTATAGATTTTTTTCTGCGTCTCTTTTTACCGTTTCTCCTTAAGTTGCTATATTTTTCTTTCACATGAGCAGCTCCTTCGACTACCACAGTTTTCCCGAGCCCCGTTCTTGCTCCTCAGTGTCCGGGAAACCAGGTGATGCTGGAGAACAGCGCAGGCTGCGGTTGTCCATCTGGAATGGTGAAGAATGGTGACAACTGTGCCTGCCCTGTGGGCTTCACTCTGGAGGGGGCAGCAGGGTGCGAAGGTGAGAAGGGGCAGAGTCAGCGACAGAACAAGTGTTTAAGTGAAGGTGCTGTGTATAACGTTGGAACATCAATAAATCAGTACTGTATTCAATTTCAAGCGTTATTACTGACAAAACAAAAACACAATAGTCAAATCAGTGACAGAAGATGTCCTTAATGTAGCAGGATCAGTCTTCAGAAGAAGGCCTTAATCCGCTTTCTTTACAACAATTTTGCATTTGATATTTCAATGCCATACTAAATGTTTTCCATCGGTGTAGCAGGAAATGAAGCAGCTGTGTTATGTGCTTAGTGGTTGCACATGGTGATGCCAGTTTGATGCAACATATTATCTTCTCTCTGTACTCGACAGACGTTGATGAGTGTGAAGTAGAGGGGCCAGGACCATGTGGTCTCCATGCCAGCTGCACTAATAGCCCCGGCTCTTACTCATGTAGCTGTCTCCGTGGTTACCTGATGGGTGCTGGAGGGTGCAAGGGTTCGTCAGCATCTGTGTGTGTGTGAGAGAGTGAGAGAGAGAGAGCGAGAGAGAGAGAGAGAGAGGTAGAGAAGATGTACCGTATTTGTGGGAGAGTGTGCCAGAAGAAGAGTTGATTATCTGTACCATTCTAGCCCTGTGTAGTATGATCATAATGCATGTGTACCGTATGGGTGTTACAGATATAGACGAGTGTGCTCTGGCTGCAGTGACGGGCCTGCAGGCCTGTCAGGGTGATGCTGAATGCAGAAACACCCCTGGGTCCTTCACCTGCTCGTGCCCTTCAGGATACGTAATGGCTCTTAATGGAAAAAGCTGTGCAGGTGAGGCTGATGTTAACATCTGGTGCGCAAGATTGGGGAATGTGGGTCTACACATCAAAAAAATGTATGTTCAGAAGCATTGTAGCATTCAGAGGTAATGCCTTCCCCAAGCACTCTTAGACAGGATGTCTGGGTGTTGTTATCCCACCGTAACATCGCCGTATCCATACACAGCTTTGAAAGTTTCCTATTTATAGTTCCTGGTTTCTCTTCTCTGTAGATGTGGATGAGTGCAGCTTCGAGGAGCTGTGTCGCCGTGAGCTGGGAAACGTGTGCGTGAACACTCCCGGCAGCTTTGTGTGCCAGTGTCAGCCAGGCTTCAGAGCAGAGGCTCCAGCCTGCGTTGGTAAGTCTGACATTAAGCTCCACCACAGCTGGATGAGACCGATGTCCAGATTTGATCTGGTGTTGTGTGTTTCTCATCATTCACTAGAGTTCCTCCAGACTTAATGACTCCCGCTGACAGGAAGGAAGGCTTTGCAGGGATAGAGCGCTTTAATCTGCTGCTTTGCTGCTTGCCTGCGTTGTTACTCTTTGTTTTTGTTTCCGCTCTTTCACCTTTTCTTTAATGATTAATTTCCTCTCTTGTCCTCTATAAGCTCTCCAATAGAATTAGCTTTCTTTTTTTTTTGTGTGACTCTTCTGCACTTCTGGTCTCAGGTCCTGTGTGTCCAGACTACACCGTGTGTCAAGGTATGATGTGCTTCTTTCCTTGCTTAACACATGCTGCTTGCTTTTTAAAGGGTTAAATTGTCAAGGTAACAACCAAATCACAAGCAAAGTCTGGAGTGTTTGGAAAAGATCATCTTTAAGATGTAATATCTACTCTTTTTTTTACCCATGTTTTAGCACTATTTCAACAATTACAATTTCTTTAAATTGATTTGGGAAAGTAATACATGTGGTGTTGGACAAAGGGAAAATTAGATATTGTCTTCTTACATTAATACAACAGCTCCCCATAGTGTTGCAGGGACAACATTTTGAAATGAATGACTTCTCCCTAATAAAGACTTGATGGGGGTTTGGAGACATAAACATGATTTAGTAACTCAAGGGTGCATTGCACAGACAACAGTTGCTTTTTACTCAGCAATAAAACGTTTTATTGCAAATGATGTCACAGCAAGTGAATGAAACAGTGGTATACTTTATGCAGTGTTCTCTGTCTCCGTCCCTCGTCTCTGTCCCAGATGTGGACGAATGTACGGAGAGTCTTGCGGTGTGTGACGGTCAGGGTGTGTGTGAGAATACGCTTGGGAGCTACAAGTGTGTTTGTCGACCAGGTTACCAGGGAAACGGCACACACTGCGAAGGTAAGCAATTAGAGCTGACGTCCCTCCATGGAAAACTCCTGTTTCCTGTCGACGGGGTCAGCTTACGTGTGTGCGCGTGTTTTAATGCTTGCTGTTATGCCTTTCATTAAAATGATCCCAAATGGCAGAAGGATGATTATTGAATGGAAATGAACTGAGTTTTGGATCTGGTTTTTTTTTTTTCTTCTTTAATCTGTGTGTGCGCTCTCTTTCCAGATGAGAACGAGTGTGCATTAGGTGGTCACAGGTGTGACACCAACGCTCGTTGTGGTAACGTCATTGGCTCTTATTTCTGCCAATGCTACCAGGGCTTCAATGGAGACGGACACTCTTGTTTTGGTGGGTAAGCGTGTGTGTGTGGTGTGTTTTCCACATTAGTGGTGCTCAGTATCACTAAGTGTCCACCAGTGATACTTATGTCATGCAAACAATTACTTATTTGTGCCAGCAGCCCTTGGGCATACAGCACTCACCAGACACCTTCAGGATTGTCCTTGTTTACAGACATTGATGAGTGTGCTCTAAACAACGGCCACTGTCAACACAACTGCTCCAACGAACCAGGAGGGTACAGCTGCCAGTGTGACTCAGGCTACCAGCTGGACAAGGATGGACTCAACTGCACCGGTAAAACCATAGGCTGTATATACAATATCTAATAATAATAATCTAATATCGGATATATATAGTCCATAGGTAAAAACACAGGTCAGGAGTGGGGTGTCGATCAATTACACCAACTTTTGTGTGATGAAGGGAATAGTTAAACATTTTGAGAAATGCACGCATTAGCTTTCTTTCCGGGAGTTATGCCAGACAACACACAAATTATATTAATTAGCTGGTTACGGTAACCAATCTCTGAAAAGTTATCCTCAGTGTAAACAAGTTATTCGGGTAAACATTAAAAGCTGCACTGCTGGGCGTACAATGGTGTGAACACTTGCCAAAGAAACATCAGTTTGTCACGGTTGTATTAACGCTTGGCGTCGTGCACCTCAAACGCGTCAAGGTCGGAAGTTTGACATTTCAACTGGGAAAAGTCCAACCTCTGGTTTGTCTGGAACGCAGCATTAGAGGAGAAGATCTATATCACTTTTGCTTAATATGTCACTAGAACCAGGAGACTTAGCTTAGTTTAGCAGAAAGACTGGAATCAGCTTGTCTGGCTCAATCCAAATATAATTATTACACAAGACAAACAATATACAATTGCCTCTCATTCTCCCATTCACACTAACTGACACACCCATGACATTCATTTTTAAGCCTGTGAAAGAATTAGCATTTTGCATACAAAATGAGCTGTAATCCCTAATTTGCAGCAAAGTGGAAGGGAGTTCCATCATTAAAAGGATCGTCTCTCTCCAGATTATCATCTACAAAAGTCAATGCCAGTTTTGATACCTTGATCCAAAAAACCTGCCTCTTATTAACTGGTCCTCTTTTGAAAAACCCCCACTCACCTGGCCCTCCAAGCTTGCTATTGCTAAAATTAATTGCAAATATAGTGTTTGACTTAAGTCTCAATGAGCCTTTACAATACGTGGAGCCCTGTTGTGCCATTACAGAAACATTAACTAAATGTCTCTGATCTCCCAGATGTTGATGAGTGTCTGGCACTGAATGGGACCTGCAAGCATATTTGCATCAACACTCAGGGATCTTTCCAGTGCTCCTGCAGGCCCGGCTACCAGCTGCACATTGATGGCCACACCTGTGTGGGTCAGTCACTCACCGACACTCTTTCACTTTACTTTTACCTACTCATTTGAGTCGTTTAAACAGGCTGATTTACACAAACTGCCATGAATATGTCATCTCACGTTCTCATTTTGTGTGTGTGTTTGTGTTGTGCATAATTATTGTCTACGTGTTTGTGTGTGTGTTTGCGTGTGCTCAGATATTGATGAATGTAAACTCCAGAGTGGCGGCTGCTCTCACATCTGCACCAACTCTCCGGGAGGACACATTTGCCACTGCCCTCCTCCTCTTCTGCTCGACACAGACAACCTCACCTGCAGCAGTATGTTTCTCATTACAGTGTGGACATCACATTATTTTGAGTTTAAAAAAAAAAAATATGATTTGCAACTCTGGAAAATTGGAACACTTCACAAATGGCAAATCAAACTGTTATTCTTATTACTTAGATTTGTATTATTCGTGATCTCATTGTAGCTGAAGATATCGCAGTTTTAAAGAATGGTCCACACACCGAACTTTAGCATAAAATATATATTCTAACTCTTAAACAACAGCTTTGACTAATTACTTATAGCTATTGCATTTTTCATTGAAGAATACTTTTTATTTGATGTCTTTTGATATCGTCTGTCACTTTAAAACCAATAATTTGACTGTTGCCTATAATTACAGCTGCAACTAATGACTATTTTACTATAAATGAATCTGCAGATAAAACTCTCAATGAATCCTATTGTCTAAGAAGTGGAAGAAAATAAAGAAAAATGCCATAAAATAAGCTTAAAAAAATGGTTTAGCTCTGCCAAAAACATTTTTATAATTTGTAAATATTCATTGTTAAAATATTTTTTTCAAATTGAACAGATGTTACATCCTGCAATCTGAGAAATGGAGGTTGTGACCACATATGCTCGGTGAGGGCTGAGGGCCAGGTCCAGTGTAGCTGTCGGGCAGGCTGGAAGGTGGGCGAGAACCAGAGGAGCTGCGTGGGTGAGACTTGATTTTCTGTCATCAGTGCCAGTTTTTTTGGGAACATCTAATTATGTTTAAGGCCATATCTATGCAGAAGAAGTTTAATGGTTTTTTTAAATGTATTTATTTTAAGTACATATACTGTAAAAAACAAACTTAGTTGACTCCTCTCAGACTTGGCGATCTATTGAAACAACCATTTATTGCTGCAGTCCTTCAGAAAAAAACAGTAAAGAGATGGAGAGGTTTAAATGGCTACAATCAACTTCTCATCCATTTTGCACTTGCCAGGTGGGAGGTGTTCATTAAAAGCAATCATGCCGGCTGGGTTAAAAGGCAGGGTGGAAATCGGATGACTGGTTCAGCTGTGGCCACATTTTCTGGGATGATAAGCTTGTGTGCACACAGCTGAGCTTCCCTGCTCTTTTAGCCCAAAAGCATAAACAGACTGCAAAATACAGATTGTTTTGCAGTTTTAAAATGTGCAACTGTGTAACTGTCCCACTGTCTTTTGTCATAAGATGTGAATGAGTGCGCGGACTTCACAAACGGAGGTTGTGAGCAGCTCTGTTTGAACCATCCGGGTGGGTTTAACTGCACCTGCAGGGTTGGGTATGAAGTGCGAACTGATGACCTCAGCAAGTGCCAGCGTGAGTCAAACACCAAACATCAAGAAACGAAGATCCTGATGAATCTTACTACAGCAGTAGTAGCAAAAGGGATCACTTTATTCTTGTTTTTGTGAGGGCTTAAATTTTAACTTGAAATTATGCATCTAAACTTCTCTGCCCTTCCAGCTGTGTGTAACCCTCACTGTCACAACTATGGAGTGTGTGTGGCCCCAAGCAGCTGTGAATGTCCTCCAGGCTACCCTGGACTAGGCTGCTCAGGTACAAACCATGACTGTTGTACATGGACACCACATATGTCGTTGTAATAGCACAGTTATTTGCTGTTGCTGTGAGAAATGGATCCATGTTGATTGTGTATTTCAGCCATGTGCTCCCCACCCTGTGCCCACGGAGGTACCTGTATGCGCTGGAACAAGTGTCTGTGTCCTCCTGGCTGGACCGGAGCAGGCTGCCACACAGGTACATCATGCTGTAGAGACTGTCTGTAAACACTGGCAGGATAGAAGTTCAATTGAGTAAACAAAGCAGACTGTGCTAAAAGAAAAACATTAGCAGTTATGAGATAGTTACATTCTCTCTCTCTCTCTCTCTCTCTCTCGCTCTCAGCGGTTTGTGAGCTGCCCTGTGCTAACGGTGGTCGCTGTGTGGGGCCTGATACCTGCCAGTGTCCCTCGGACTACACCGGCCTCCAGTGCCTCTTGCGTGAGTAACAAAACCACCAACACATCTGGCTTCAGTTACACCAGGCATGCAGGTACTTCTGGGGGCCTCCATGCTTGTTAGCAGCACTGGTAAAATATGTCTTATACCATGATGGAAAAACAAAAAAGCATCGGGTAATTTAAGAAACGTCATGTTTAGATTACATAATATACCCCCAAGTTTAATTTTTCAACAGAGACCTACTTCTATCTGTGTGTGTGTGTGTGTGTGTGTGTGTGCGTGTGTGTGTGTGTGTGTGTGTGTGTGTGTGTGTGTGTGTGTGTGTGTGTGTGTGTGTGTGTGTATGTGTGTGTGTGTGTGTGTGTGTGTGTGTGTGTGTGTGTGTGTTTTGCAGCCCTCTGCACTCCTGCTTGCCGAAACGGGGGAACATGTGTGGATGTCAACAAATGCACTTGTGTTGGCGGATGGCAAGGAGCTCGTTGCCAGATAGGTGACATTACACTCACTATTTTCATCTATCCCTTGCTACACAATTGTAATATTATCAGCATGCATTTTACATAGAGAAACCATGTTTAACCCGTAAAATAAGATAAACTAAGATAATCCTTTATTAGTCCCGCAGTGGGGAAATTCACAGGATCACAGCCGCAAAGTTGACAGTGCACACAAGATACAGAGTAAACAATATAGTAAAATGTAGCAAAAGTCATGAGAATTGTTCCCCACTTGTTCTAATTTATGCGAACACATTATTTTTAATGGCTTTTTCTCTGGTGAGATGCTGAATTTGTTGTTGGCCCCTCTGCACCCTTTTCACTCCCAGCACCTTTTTCACACCAAGTTTAATTTGCTTCCATCAGGACGCAGGTTTTCCCTCTCCAGAGGAGTCACTAACTGATATGAGGTTCCATTATTCCATCAGCTATTGGGCTTTTTAAACAAAATGAGATTTGGTTTGTTACCAGCTGTGGATGCAGCACAGTTTTCCCTGTTCTGGCTTCTGTACATTTCTTTGGCTGACTATTACAATACTGATGTTTGCATTAACCTGTGTACTTTTTTTCTTTTTTCTATTGCTGTACTTTTCTATATTTATTATCATTGACTGTGGTCTGTATGCCAAATTCCCTCTTAAGGACATAAAAGCTTTTCTATTTTCTACTTGTGGGTTGAGATTTCAAAATAACAAATTGTGAGCTAAAAATGGCTTTTTGGACCCACAATAGAAAATGTATTGGAAAATACAAAATGTATAATTGAGTATATACTGTATATGTATATAATATGTGTATATAATCATATCATAGGCTTAGGTTGGAATCTAATTCCAACCTAAGCCTTGGGACCCAAACAAGAGGTCCTAACAAAAATCTAAGAATCTTTTTTCCCCTCCACTTTTTTTGTGTGAAATACTTATATGTCTTCAGTCCTCTAAAAATCCTTCAATTGAAACAATCTGAGAGGGAAGAAAATTGCTGTCCAGACAAAACAAGCACTTTGATGAAGTCAGCTTTGACTTTTAACTTTTAACTATTTTTTGACAAGCACGATTAATGATTAATTGGTTATGAACATAGTTAGGTGCAGCCTAAGCTCTAGGAAAACATGGCTCTATTTTAAATTGCCAAAAGCCAATAATGTTGGGTGTGCAGTTCTCCAGGCAGCCAGTCGGTGAAGCTGTGCACTGATTCTTGAGCACCTCCCATCTCTAAAGGCTGAAGTCACTGTTTGCTCTTTCTGAAGGCTGCTGGATATACAGTCTTTACCTCTAATACGTTTTTAACAGCATAGCTTAGAATTCAAAATTAAATGTGGAATACTCAATAGCCAGAGAAAATTGCTCCCCTCCTTAGTGTCATGCTAGGTGTAGATACATTTAAACAGAATGTTAGTTACATATAAAACAAACACAGTCCAGCTTGTCTTGGCCACTGTTCCAGCTCACTGTTTGCTCTAAGTACTAGGTAATAGGTTTTAGCTTATAGGTTGTTTTTAATGGTTTGGAACCGGCTTACATTGCAGACTATCTGTCTTATATTCCTTATACTTAGATTTCAATTTTCAGGTATTCAATTTCTCAATTTTCCCTACCACTATGTAATAGTACAGTAATAGATGTTCTGTGAATTTCTGCCTTAAACTTGACTGCATGTTGTCTTTTCTGTCTCCCTCAGAGCCTGTTCAGTGTCAGAAACCTTGTAAGAATGGTGGAGTGTGTGTGGGCCTCAACAGGTGCCGCTGCGCCAAAGGATTTACTGGAAGTCTCTGTGAAACGGGTTAGTCTGTGTGTATGTGTGTGTGTGTGTGTGTGTGTGTGTGTGTGTGTGTGTGTGTGTGTGTGTGTCTGTGTGTGTGTGTGTGTGTGTGTGTGTGTGTGTTTAAAAGACCTTTCTGTGCCGTCACTTTGCATTAAGACTCTCGCTGTGTGGTGTGTCTACAGCAGTGACCACCCCCTGTGTTCCACCCTGCCAACACGGGGCCACATGCAGTCCTCACAACACCTGCACCTGTCCAGAGGGCACTGCTGGCCTGCGCTGCGAGAGACTGTAAGTATGAACGATACCAACAACAATAAGAGGGTCACAAATAACACCAGCGTTTCTTTAATCTGTGGTCTGTCTACTGTTAACAGTAGCTACAGTTAAAGGCTGGTGCTGTTCTATAATTTTGCTGTTACAATTGGCAAAGCGAAATGGAACTTGCAATACCAGAGAAATAATGATGAATTGTTGATTGACTGTGTGTAGGTTTGGGAAAGCCATGTGATTGAAATTATTATTATTACTTATTTTTCATGGATGTGTGTTTGTGTTTGTGTGTGTCGTAGGACGTGTCCTGTGGTCACCACGGTGGTCAGTATGGCTCGAGCCGTACGAAAGGCATTTAGGGAGAGTTACGTTGACCGCTGTGGACCTCTGGGAGTTCAACTTTGCACTAAATACAGGTCACCTGTTTTCTTATCACATTCGATTGATATGTATTAAGTAGTTTGTGAGGTTATTTGTTTCAAGTAGCAGAGGAGTGGAGTTTTATTACAGGGCTGTTCAGTCATGTTACAATAACTTTCCTGTCATCTACTCTTCTATATGTACCTATTTGAATAGATTAGATTAGATTTGTAATTGCTATTTAAGTTCAGGATAAAGCCTTATTGCATAAGCAAATGTGAGAGGTGTGTTACAGTAGCATTTGTTTTTTTTAGCATATGTAAAAATCAAGTTGGATCAGAGCATAAGTAAAATGATGATAAATGTTTTGTTCCAGGACAAACCAGGCACGTGTGTACCTGCAGGCCTACAGGGTGGGCTACAAAATCCAGTGTCCTGAGAGGAAGGGCAGATGATTCATGTTGTTTAAACGCTCCACGTCATGAGGAAACATCACCCAACGGACAACCAACTGAAACGAGACGAGCTGTGAACTGTAAAATCTAACTGAATTAGTGAGGAGGCTTTTTGTGGCTTCTCTGAGGGCAAGCCTCAACTTATTAGATCTGATATAAGTTGACAATTATCTTTAAATCAGTTCGTACACAATCATGTTTACATTAAATGAGAAATATTCCTCAGTATATAAATGTGCAATGGTTTCATTATTTGTCATGTTTGTATATGTCTAATTAAAATTATTAAACATTACTTTTTTTGTCTTTTTATAAAAAACTTGTAAACTACATTTTTATTACAGTCTGTTAACTCTTGATTGTCTGATAATAATGGCTGTCAGCATAAGATCCTACAGTACTCAAGAGTTCACTTTAGGGAATATTATTAATACAGATAAAGTGTCACACAAACACACGTTTTTGAGGTTAATATCTCTGATTTTAAACTAGAATGACTGTGTGAATGACAGGACGAAGCAGTTCTGCGTCTACTTTTACTACTTACGTCACTGAACTGCAGTGTATATATTCTTATCGCTGTGTAGTGCTGACATCTGCCCTCTTACCCTGCACACAGGTTGAGGACCTTGTTTGAACTGCATTCCTGTTAAACTTGAATGTGTAAGCAGGTAAAAGGCTTTGATGTGGCATACTTTGATTCAGGAGCTCCAGATGTTGACAAAGATGTCCTCCTTCAGGATTTCACAGATGTTTTAGAAAATGGATAGACCATATCTCAATACAGATCTTTTAGCCCAACCCTTCAAGTGACATTTCTTGTTACCTTAAAGCTCCACTTAAGCTCCCTGTTCAATCAGAGTGCAGACAGACATAGTTAACTTAACAACTAGATTGTGAAGAAAAAAGCAGAACATTTGTCACGCTAAAGATCCAGATGGTCTATTAGGAGTTCTTGCAGACCAAAGCAGACCTAAAGAAAGACTATATTGGATGTACGATTGGCAGAGACACTACTCTAAATAAATGCTAAAATTGCTCCATGTACATTAGACTGTAAATAGGCAACAGTTTGCTCAAAACATTAACCATAACATTTTAAGGGGACACTGCGTTGTTGTCGACTTTTTCTGCCCCCAAGTGGCCAAACATATTTCAAAATGAACAATCTGAAATATATTTGGAAAATGTGCAAACGCTTGAGGAGGTGTATCACTCTTTGCGTGAAGTGGCACAGATTTCATAGGGGTTGGGTGAAAGGGTGATGCCAAAACGGCCCTTCATCACAGGCTCCACACCCGGAGGCATGGAGAAGCTGAAGCACTGCATAAAGGAGGTGAAGAAGAGGAAGAGCTCCATCCTGGCCAGGTTCTCCCCGAGACACAGTCGCTTGCCTGCATCAAAATTACACAACAACAATTCATCAGAAAATCGGGGACAACAGAGTCTTTACCGCAGCGACCCCTTTGCTGCATGTCGCCCCCCTATCTTCAGCTGTATCTAATAAAAGCAATTCAAAACCCCCAAAAATAATCTTAACAGAATTTTTTTTTATGAATTGGTACTTACCGGAAGAGAAAGGGATGAAAGCAGCTGGCTTCACAAACTTGCCCTCCTCGTTCAGAAAGTGTCCTGGGTTAAAGGTGTCGGGCGTCTCCCACTCATTCTTGTCAAACAGCACCGAGGTCAGATTGGGGATTATTGTAACTCCCTGGTGATTGGAATTGTAAAGGCAACTCATAAAGATGCAACATGGTCGTGTTTGAGACATACAAATTGTACATGAGAACAGACCTTTGGGATTGTGTAGCCTCCCAGCTGGATGTCGTTGTTGGTAATATGAGGCAGACTGAGAGGAACTACGTTGCCCATCCTCTGGACCTCGTGTATGACAGCGTCCGTGTAGGGCAGGTTGGCACGATCTTCCATGGACGGCTGTCTAGTCTGTCCAATCACTCCGTCTATCTCGGCCTGAACCTTTGCTGTGCAACAGGACAGCAGATGAGGGAACAATAAATTAGTCTGGGACTTAATGAGTGCAATTCAGGTTTGCACTTATTTCTGCCAAGCAAACTCCCAATGACTTCTTGTCCACATCTGTGTGCTCTTACCCTGGATCTCAGGGTACTTTGCCATGTAGAGCAAAGCCCAGCGCAGGGTGGTAGATGTGGTCTCAGTGCCAGCCCCAAACAGATCAAAGGCACACATTACCAGATTGTCCTCATTAAAACCAGCATCTGCTTCATCGTCCTTCTTGTCCTGATGCTGAACATTTCAAAAATATATATATTGGCCCTTTTCACAGCAGCCATTTCTACAAGTCATAGAAGAGTTAACGCAGGTGTAATTGATCAAAGGCAGTATGGCCCTGTTCCATTGAGGTATTTTGCATGCTGGCTCACTGGAACAGCTGTGACACTAAATACAACGGGACCATAATCTATTTGATCAATTATGTGTTTACCCAAATACATGTCAAGATGGCTGCTGTGAAAAGGGCCTATTGCTATTGATATACATTTTAAAGTCAACTTTACATGCAACACATGATTACCAAACAACTGGCCTTGTTGTTTGAATATTTGAATAGTGGAACCTATCGGCATGGGTGGAAATTGATTATCAAAAATGTATTTATTACAAGATCACACCATCCGCAACACCAAATTGGGCCAGGGGTTGTAAAGGGAGCAAGTTGAAGGGGCCATTAAAATTTTCACATTCAAAAGGTGTGATGGCAAATTTCCACTGTGACTATTGTCAGACCACTCAGTGTTTTGGCCCTTTTTGTCTTGTGAGATAAAACTTCAAGGTTTTAGGACCCCCAGTTATAAACAAGGTTAACAAGGTTGTTTTCTTAATGTTTCTTAATTTCGTTACTATTAAATAGTTTTTTCCACCACAATGGTTAGTCAGGGAACATGGATCTGAGTCATAAAAGTAATGTTTCTTCCATTTGAGTGATATTAAAGCCAATTTACAGTCTTTTATACTTTGTCTGATGTTCATTTTACTATCATGTAAGACAAAGAAAAGTAACAAATGTTTAAATTGAGAAGCTGGGACTGAGGAATGGCTGGTAGTTTTGCTTGAAAAAGGACTTTGAAAGATGAATGGCTAATCAAAACAGTGGCCAGTGGATATTTCTTATCGTTTGTCCACCCACCTTCTGAATCTCATTCAGGTAACAGTCAATGAAGTCTCTGGGCTCAGAGGGGTTCCAGTCTTCCTTGTGCTTATTGATTTCTGTTTTCATCAAGTCCATTGTTTCACCATAAATATTTTGAAGTGTGTGGTGTGGCCCCGGCAAACGCCTCATCAGCACAGGAAATGCGTTGTACAGCTGTTAATATAAATAAGAAGACTGTAAATAAGACTAAGACCACATTTAAGTCAACGCGTAATACCTCGCAACAATTTCATCTGTGACATTAAAAGATCAATGAATACTGATCAGGATAAGATAGTATTCAGATACATTGATCAGGTACAGTACAAAGCAGGAAGCTTTCATCAATAACTTTGAAATGCAGTACCTGTGCCCAAATGGAGGCTTCAATTTGGGTCCCTTTGTCCAACAACATCAACATTTTCAGAAACTTCTCATTACCATACTCAAAGCGATGACCAAAAACCAGGGAGCAGATGACGTTGGAGACAGCGTTGTTCATTATTAAATGTAGAGTGAAGGATTTCCCTGGACAGTTGGTCACATGGCAAACATATCAAAATGAAAAATGAGTTGTCAGATGAGTAAGAAGCCTTATGTATTTGACTTCAGATTACAGCAGTTACAGCCTGTTTTAGATATTTGTGCATCAGATTCTTTACCTTTATGAGTAGCGATTTCTTTGGATAAATAAATAAATTCATCCAGTATGGAGGATTCGAGGGATTTCTTGCCAACGCCAAAGTATTTGAGAGTGAAGAGGGCAAATCGCCTCTGCTGTTTCCACTTATGTCCATTAGAAAAAACAATACCTGATGAGAAAAATGTAATTTAGATTAATAACAACAGACTGGGATATAAAGGAGTTCACAGTGAGTACAAAACAGTCTGTATGTAAAGTGGAAAACTTATCTTAAATTTGATCAAACTCTAGAGAAATACTTGATAACTTGATTAACTAAACTTCATCGTCATGAACATGCACTTATACTTGAAAATAGTGACAGGTTAAACTCTGGTTCATTAGCAACACTAGAACATCAAATTCATAAAGTCAGTCAATTCTGATTCAACCTCACCAATGAAAAATTACACGTTTCTGTGTCTTTGACATTTATGGATTTAGATCACATCAGTGAACGTAACAAAGACTATCTCAAAGAACTAAAATGCATCTGAATCCTCAAAACGGATGAAATGTCCTATTTTACAAATTTCAGCAGCTTGAGCAAAAATATTGTATAACACTGTTCTTCATACTCAATGAGCAAAAGCCATCCACAAATCGCTGCAGCCATCAGTGGTGGAGTAGAAAATCTTAAGTCAATGTGGTCATAAATAAGTCTTTACCCATCTCGGGCAACACATCAGAATGGAGTGGAAAGTCCGGTCGATCAGACATTTCTCCTTTATTGAGACCCTCTTGAAGTGCGCTGAGGCCATTCAACACCACCGTCCATGAGCGGCCCATTTTCAGGCTGTACACGTTCCCATACTTCTCGGCTAACTGCCACAAAGACAACACAAGTGAGTGAGATAAAAAGCAAACATGCCACCTTTACCTTGAGTTGTGAGTAAATGCTCCAAAAAGCAGAAGAAAGTTGCAAAATATATTAGATATGTATACTTCTTTTCTCAACAACCACATTGCATAATATCCAGTGTTGTTTAAGAATTGATTTGAAAATCAGGCAAATTGGATTTGACAACTTTAGATCTCAAAGCCGGGAAGGCTGCAGAAACAAAACGATCTTTGTGTGGACTGTTCTTGTGTCCTTCACAGCTCTCCCATTTTTTTTCAGTTTCATGTTTATTAAGTTGTATCCAACCCAATTATTTTAGTGTGACTGTTTCTTGAGATAATGCCCACATCTTCTATCCTATTCAAATTCTTAAAAACAGCAATACTGCGATATTAAGATAGTCCTTTACAAGTAAAAGTCCTGCTTTGTCCCGCAATGTCACTCATGTAAAAGTTTTATTAGCAACATATACATAAGGTGTCAAAAAAAAAAGTTTTCATGAAGCAGAAATGCCTCCCTGTGAGCGTTATATAAAATAAAATTATTACTGGTACATTATCTAAATAGTTTTACTGTTTTAGTCAAGGTGGAGCTAATTTTAACAAGTTTAGATAGGCTACTATTTGTGTAGTTTAATATAGAATATCATAAAGTATGTTGAGTGTCAAACTCTAGTTTTAAGAGCTTAATTATTTTAGTTTATATACTATATTACTTATTTATTTTATAAGGTAATTAATTTCCCTCAATCTGACGACAAATGGATACATTATCTCAGTCCCACCTTAGTCATGTCTCCATGGACATTGCTCTGGTCGAAGGAGAACATGTTGCCCATGAGAGGAAAAGCCCAGGGTCCTGGAGGAAAGCTGCTGGGCCGACGGACCCTTAAATACTCTGCGGTCAACAGCAGCACCAGGGTGAAGAGGAGCAGGCTGCGGCCGTCCAGCCACAGCCACGCAGAGGAAACACCAGAGAGTTGATCCATTGCAACCGGCTGCCTCAGGATACACTGGTTGCGGTTTTGTGTTCGCTTCCAAGAATATCACAGAGGCAGGGAGTGGACTACACCTCTTATCTAAACATTGTGGTAAACAGTACAGCAGGGTGTACGACTGGGCTGTGATTGGTTGTTTCCTGGAACGGACTTAAGTCACCAAGTCACCAGTGAAACACTTGTATCTCCAAAACAAACACGGAACAAGGAAGTCATCAATTTAAGCTAAGTTTCTCTTAAGAACACCGCAGGTGGCCTTTATCGAGTAGGCTACTAGTTGTGTTAGCTTATAACAGTTATTATATATATATATATATATATATATATATATATATATATATATATATATATATATATATATATATATATATATATATATATATATATATATATATATATACACATACAGTTGTGGTCAAAAGTTTACATACACTTGTAAAGAACATAATGTCATGGCTCTCTTGAGTTTCCCCGTTATTTCTACAACTCTGATTTTTCTCTGATAGAGTGATTGGAACAGATACTTCTTTGTCACAAAAAACATTCATGAAGTTTGGTTCTCTCATGACTTTATTATGGGTTAACAGAAAAAGTGATCAAATCTGCTGGGTCAAAAATATACATACAGCAGTGCTAATATTTGGTTACATGTCCCTTGGCCATTTTCACTTCAATTAGGCGCTTTTGGTAGCCATCCACAAGCTTCTGGCAAGCTTCTCGTTGAATCTTTGACCACTCCTCTTGACAGAATTGGTGCAGTTCAGTTAAATTTGATGGCTTTCTGACATGGACTTGTTTCTTCAGCATTGTCCACATGTTCTCAATGGGATTTAAGTCAGGACTTTGGGAAGGCCATTCTAAAACCCTAATTCTAGCCTGATTTAGCCATTCCATTACCACTTTTGATGTGTGTTTGGGGTCATTGTCCTGTTGGAACACCCAACTGCGCCCAAGACCCAACCTTCGGGCTGATGATTTTAGGTTATCTTGAAGAATTTGAAGGTAATCCTCCTTCTTCATTATCCCATTTACTCTCTGTAAAGCACCAGTTCCATTGGCAGCAAAACAGCCCCACAGCATAATACTACCACCACCGTGCTTGACGGTAGGCATGGTGTTCTTGGGGTTAAAGGCCTCTCCTTTTCTTCTCCAAACATATTGCTGGGCATTGTGGCCAAACAGCTCGATTTTTGTTTCGTCTGACCACAGAACTTTCCTCCAGAAGGTCTTATCTTTGTCCACGTGATCAGCAGCAAACTTCAGTCGAGCCTTAAGGTGCCGCTTTTGGAGCGAGGGCTTCCTTCTTGCACGGCAGCCTCTCAGTCCATGGAGATGCAAAACACGCTTGACTGTGGACACTGACACCTGTGTTCCAGCAGCTTCTAATTCTTGGCAGATCTGCTTTTTGGTGGTTCTTGGTTGACTCTTCACCCTCCTGACCAATTTTCTCTCAGCAGCAGGTGATAGCTTGCGTTTTCTTCCTGATCGTGGCAGTGACAAAACAGTGCCATGCACTTTATACTTACAAACAATAGTTTGCACTGTTGCTCTTGGGACCTGCAGCTGCTTTGAAATGGCTCCAAGTGACTTTCCTGACTTGTTCAAGTCAATGATTCGCTTTTTCAGATCCATGCTGAGCTCCTTTGACTTTCCCATTGTAGCGTTTGTGGGTGTTTGTATCCAATGAGCCCTATTTAAATGGCCTCAGAGAAGTCACCAGCTGTAGTCACTCATAATCACTCACAAGAAGTTAAGAGGCCATGCTATGAAGCTCATTTCATTGACACAACTTTCTAAGTCACCAAAATTGCTAATTCATGTTGCTGTATGTATATTTTTGACCCAGCAGATTTTGTCACTTTTTCTGTTAACCCATAATAAAGTCATGAAAGAACCAAACTTCATGAATGTTTTTTGTGACAAAGAAGTGTCTGTTCCAATCACTCTATCAGAGAAAAATCAGAGTTGTAGAAATAACTGGAAACTCAAGAGAGCCATGACATTATGTTCTTTACAAGTGTATGTAAACTTTTGACCACAACTGTATATATATATATATATTTCATAGTCTGTTTACCCAGATGATTTACAAGGTTACAGTGGTATTCTTAAGCTCTACCCTTAGAATTGTATTCTATAATTGTCTCAATACCAAAACATTTAATGTAAAGTTATTTATTAGCACACATACATGCAAAATATTTGATGCATGCTGCTGATTAAGTTGCCATCTCAAAGCTAAAAACTCTTCCTCCAACACCTTAGCTTTTACAAACATATAGGGATAGCTGCCTTACATAATTACATGAGTCTCAATGTAAAATAAAATGGTATGTTCTGTAGATATTGACCTCCATATCCTCTTGGGCAGGTGTTGGAAATCCAAAATGTTTTTAAGATGTATCACATTACAAATTCAAATGAAATTCAAATGAAAGAAGCAATAGAAATATTTGAATAATGTGTGCCTATTAAACTGCAGCTAGTATTCTGAAATTCAAAAGAGACTTTATTAATTAAACTAGGTTTCTAAATTAGAGGTGATGCAGCCATGGTTTGGAGCAAACTGGAAAGAAAATATGCAATTAAACAAAACAAAGTGCAACGTAACTTTCTATATCAGAGTTTCGTAGACCGAAAGAGATACCTGCAGTGGACCCCATGACATGCCATCTATAATTAAAGCCAAATATCAGTTTGCTATATTCAACAAACCCGGTCACAGTGACTGTATTCATGAGTGGTGAAGACAGAAAAAAAAGATATTGCTTTATTATGTCACATCTACATTCAGCGGGAGGTTACGCAGATTTCATATGGAAGTGGTGCCATAGTGATGCCAAAGCGAAAGTCCATCACAGGCTTCACCCCAGCAGGCATGGAGAAGTTGAAGTGCTGCATCAGAGAGGTGAAGAAGAGGAAAAGCTCCATTCTGGCCAAGTTCTCCCCGAGACACAACCGCTTACCTGAGACAGGAAAACAAACTGAAACAAACTGAAAAGTTCTGTGACACAGAGTTTTGGCCACTTCATCAAACTAATTTATGTCAACAGTAGCAGTCATTCTCATAGGGCCTTTATAGGAAGTATAACTTTTAACCGTTCTGGTAACTGTCATAACTTTGGTCCTAATTTTAGGTCTAGTGGTTCACAAAAAATTATGTCGCGATATAAACAGAATTTCCACAATTATAACAAGTTTAAGTAATTATAATCAGGGAAATGTACTTTAAATATTAAAAGTAAAAGTACTCTATGCAGAAAAATGTCCACAGTGACACCTTTACAGTGCTTTTGTTGCATGATCAACTAATCGCTTCACTTACTTTTATATATTATTACGTGCAGTAGTTTGCTTCATAACGAAGCATCATTTTTTATCAGGCCTTAATGTTTTGAAAGAATTTTTAATGATATTTGCCTCTAAGATGTAGTGGAGTATAAGTATAAAGTGGTATAAAAAAGAAAATAATCAAGTAAAGTACAAGTACCAAAAGGTTGTACTTAAGTGCAGTACTGAAATATTCACATTCCAATACTAGTGACTTACATTCAATAAATTCAATAAAACAAGTGATTGTGTTGCTCCTCACCAGCAGAGAAAGGGATGAAAGCAGCTGGCTTCACAAACTTGCCCCCCTCGTTCAGAAAGTGTCCTGGGTTAAAGGTGTCAGGCGTCTCCCACTCATTCTTGTCAAACAGCACCGAGGTCAGATTGGGGATTATTGTAACTCCCTGGTGATTGGAATTGTAAAGGCAACTCATAAAGATGACATGGTCGTGTTTGAGACATTAAAACTATGTATGAGAACAGACCTTTGGGATTGTGTAGCCTCCCAACTGGATGTCCCTGTTGGTAGCATGAGGCAGGTTGAGAGGAACTATGTTGCCCATCCTCTGGGCCTCGTGTATGACAGCGTCCGTGTAGGGCAGGTTGGCACGATCTTCCATGGACGGCTGTCTGAACTGTCCAATCACTCTCTTTATCTCGGCCTGGACCTTTGCTGTGAAACAGGAGGGGAAAAGAAAAAAGTTACAGTATTTAATAGCAGTAAATATTTTATCAACAGGCTGCAAACTCATGGAAAGATGAAGCACCACCACATCAGTGAATATAGAATGATTTGTGTTCCTGTTGAACCTTGAACCAGCCATGAGTGGATATATGTTTTACAAGTTTGTTGCACAGAATTAGACATGAATTTGTAGGGCACTGGTGATGTGACCATATATGTCACCTTGGAAATAAAAGTAGTCAAATTATGAATCTAATTTCTACACCTACCAATAAATGTGTTTAAGTATCAACCATTTGCACACTATTGAGTCATAACAAAGAGCTTCACTGGTTTGGTCTGTGCTCTTACCCTGGATCTCGGGGTACTTTACCATGTAGAGCAAAGCCCAGCGCAGGGTGGTGGATGTGGTCTCAGATCCAGCCACAAACAGATCCATGACACACGCAATCAGGTTTTCCTCGTCAAAACTATTGTCAGTCTGCCCCTTACTCTGAAAATATATACAAATAAATATGTTCAAACATACTGTTAAATTATTTATGTTGTTGTCAGAACTTTTACATCCAGGGTTACAGTATTTTATTATGGTAAACTAAAAGCCTTAATGTGTACTGGACTTTGTTTCTTGAACAAGGCTTGGCTTTGTTAGATTAAGGAGTGAATGCTGTTGGAGATAAGACATCTAAGGCAGAGGCCATGGCAAAAGGGCTTAGCAGGTCTTTGCACATTTCAACACATACTGTAGCAGCCTGGAGTGATGCCACTATTAAACATTATGTCAGTACAACACATTAACAGCTGATAGTTCTGATGTAGATGCAAAACAATGATGTTCACAGGAACTTCATGAGAAACACAGCATAAGAAAAACAAAGCAACATATAGTGCCAATCACCATCTGAATCTCATTCAGGTAGCAGTCGATATAGTCTCTTTTGTCAGAGGGATCCCAGTTCTGTTTGTGCTCCTTAAGCTCTACCCTTATGAAGTCCTTTACACTGTTCCAGATGTGGTGGACTGTCTGATGAGGCCCTGGTAAACATCTCATCAGCAGAGGGAAGGAGTTGTAAAGCTGCAGAGCAGAGCAGATTGGAACAATAGCATATTGAAAACACATTTTTTTTTCTCGAACAATCAAGAACAAATATTGAAATCCCATTTACAAATCGGCTTTTGTGCATCTTACTATATATGTACCGCATATTACAACTACTAGCATGAATGATTAACTGATTCACAGAGAGGAACGTATGATATATTGCATTAAGATTCCATCAACAGCTGTAAAATGCTGTACCTGTGCCCAAATGGAGGCTTCGATTTCAAGACCTTTGCCAAACAACTTCATCAGTTTCATGAACTTCTCATCACCATATTCAAAGCGATGCCCAAAAACCAGGGAGCAGATGATGTTGGAGACAGCGTTGTTGATGACAAGGTGTGGATCGAAGGGCTTACCTCCACAATTAAACAAAAAAAAATCCAATTTAAATTGTGTATTTGTTATTGCGTATAATTCTTATTGTGTTGCTGTGCATTTACTATTTACCTTTATGGCTATTGAAGTCTTTTGCACAATATGTAAATTCATCCAAGATGATGGGTTCCAGTGACTTCTTGCCAAATCCAAAATATTTGAGGGTTAAAAGTGCAAAACGCCTCTGCTGCTTCCATATATTTCCATTACTGAAAATGACACCTGATAGTAGATAAAAAGGAATTAAAATGAACTAAATAGAAATCAGGAAAATTCAGGAATATACTTTTACACAAATATTAAATAATAATAATAATAATAATGTACATTTTTGTAAGTGCTAAAAAACTGCTATATAAAAATACATTTGTTACATGTGAAGCACACTAACAGAAAAGTGAATAGGTTTCTAATGATTTCTGTAACAACCGCACAGGAGAAGCATGCAAGAATGATGCTGAAGGGTCAACAAAACTGAGATTCTCAGTAGCAAAAACACCTCTATCTTTTGTTCATTCGTTATGTATTAACAAATGTGTTTATCAATAACTTTTATTCCCAATAACTTGTATCCACTATGTCACAAAACAAGGTAAAAAGGGTACAACAAACTTTGAACCTATGAACAATCACAACTATAACACTGATTGGGGGGAAATCAATGTATCACACAGTGTATTCACTCAACCATGCTTTCCTCTATGAGTATGACAAGAGTAAAATAGCAGTCAGATACAAAGGCTTTGCATCTGTGTATGTATGTGTCTGTGTGTGTGTTAGGTCTGCTCACCTCGTCCGTGATTTATGTCCTTCACCAGCAGGAGCTCTGGGCGGTCTGCCAGGCAGTCTCCCTGATTAACCAGAGCTTCTTTCAGAACCTCGAACCCGTTTAACACCACCATCCATTTCTGACCCATTCGAAGGCTGTACACATCTCCATATCTCCCAGCTAACTGTGAGAGAAGGAAGAGCATGATGCTTAACATGACAGATAACACAAGCAGTCCCATTAGGAATCCTGTAACATTTTTAAAGGTCTATTTTTTTACGTGTTACCTGTGTCAGACTCTCATGGGTCCTGTTGTGATCCACAGTGAATATGTTGCCCACGATAGGAAATGCCCGGGGCCCTGGAGGGAAGCTTCCCAGCCGACGGTTCTTAATATAATCTGCAGTGAGGATGAAGACTACAGTGAAGAGCAGCAGACTTTTGACATCCCAGTTAACATAGGATCCAAATACAGAAAAGATTGAATCCATTCTGCAATCAAGGAATCAAGCGTGTCTAAAGAAAGCCTGTGTTTTCCTTGCTTCTCTTGTCACATAAAAGACTGGTGTTGGTACAAAAAGTGACTTCTCTCTTCTATGAGGGTGACGCTTGATGATATTTGCTCTTAGCAGCACAACAACGTCCTACTGCTTGCACTGGACTCTGCCCTCTTTATTAGACTTCTGGCCTAGTAATGTCGCCAGCTCAGCTTTCCCGCTCGATTTAAACTCCGCCCTCTGCCTCTCTCACTAACAAGTACATGGCCCAATCCCAATCTCCACCCTTACGGACTCAAGGATTTTGAGGCGCGCTCCCGCAAAGTCCGTGAGGGTTTAGTTCTGTCCCACTGTCAAATTGTCGAGTGTTTGAGGGCTCTCTGCCAGACATTTTTAACCCTTTATGAACCCTTTCCGTAAATCAGCATTAGATGCCGACTTTGCCGAAGGGAATTACCCAAAAATCATTGCAATGTGACACGGGGTAACCAGTGGAAGCATGGGCCCAATCCCAATGTCCCCCCTCAAGCCTCAAACCCTGAATCCTCAAGGACTTACTGACGTCACCTGGTAAGTGGTTGAATATGAGACTGCGAGGGCTTGAAATGGGGTAAAGACGAATGAGACAGCACTTTGCTAAAACATATCACGTTACCATGAAAATGACAAAAAATATGATGTATAATTGTGGGAATTTATTTTATACTTTGTACTCCCTGATTTGAACGTCTTCCTGGCTCTTTCCTCACAAGATGAGAGGTAATTTCATCTAATCTATGTACTTGTTTTTGTCAAAACAGCTTCAATGACAAAATCAAATATTTGATGAATAAAAAAATTTACTAAAAATATCCTCTGAATTCATGTTTTTTTTGTTCCATATTTAACCCTTAATGTTTCTGAGTAAATTTAATATTCCAGGCTGAACACACGGGAGCCGTCCTCTTTCTTTACCTTTTTTATACATCTCCATGCATCCACTGGATGCCCCGTGTTTAACGTCACATTGCAATGATTTGTGGGTAATTCCCTTCGGAAAAGTCTGCATCTAATGCTGACTTACAGAAAGGGTTCATAAAGAGCTCAAAATGTCTGCCAGAGAGCCCTCAAACACTCAACGATTTGACAGTGGCCATTCGCGTTTTACATTGTCTGAAGGTAGTGTTCTAGGTTTAGCAACCCTGTATTAAACCAGCTCCGGTGCTAAATAATTACAGATCGTAGTATTGATAAACCCTGACGTTAATGGTGCTTTTTTATTAGTACTTTGTAATATTTTGAAATCATTTATTATCATTTGCTCTGCTCTGTTGGACTAAAAATAACTTCTAACTTTACTTCTGAATTTATTTGTTTCCAGAATTTTATATAACTTTTAAAAAAACAATTATTTAGTCATGTAGGAAAACAGAGTATTGTAAAAATAACTCTTAGTTGTACTAAAATTCTAAAGATGCCTATCAGTACCTGTAGGCCACCGTAGTTCTCCAAAGCGCTCGGAAAGGGAGGGGCTGAGCTGTGGGGTATTTAGTTGATTGCAACCTGCCACTTCCACTAGATGGCACTAAAACTTACACACTGTTCCTTTAAGCTTTATGCATCTATATCGGCAGCTGTTGTGCTGGAACTTACCGAAGGAAAGGCATTGGAAATTGACATCCCACAAATGTCAAACCAACTTTGTAGTTTAGTCAGTGTTGTGTTGTGTTGTGTGTGTGTGTGTGTGTGTGTGTGTGTGTGTGTGTGTGTGTGTGTGTGTGTGTGTGTGTATTGTCTGTGATGTATGACATTGGTTTACGTTGGACTGCAGTTGCCTTAAATGTCCTGCAGTTGACTGAGATAGCACTGACTGTGGAGCCAGATCTGGGTTTCCAGATATTGCATTATTCAAAATTCATAGGTTGGAAATCCAAAATTGAACACACATTTTTTAGATGTATCACACATTTTAGACTTTAATGAAAGAAAGCAACAGAAAGTGACTGATGTCACATTTGTAAATAAAGAGTGATTTACAAATCCTGTTAAACCCTAGGCCTATTTTTAGGCTTCCGCTCAAAAATAGCATACCCATACTAAAATGAGTATAGTTTTACAACTGCAAGGGCTATTTTAATAGTTTTGGTATTGAAATAAAGGGAACACTTGTGAGATTTGTTCAGATGCATAAATATCAGTATATATCTTACTGGTTAAGAGTAAATTAAAATGGCACACAGCACAAATTGAAAATTTTAATTTTCGCCTAAAAAAAAAGCAATTTCAGGATATTTATTTTCAGGAATGATGTAGCTGCAAGCTTTAAACCTCTACCAGATCATAGCACAATATGTTTAGAGTCTCTCTGCAAACTTTTACTTTAATAAAGTGAAGCATTCAAAAGTTAGAGAGGTTTTAGTACAGAGAGTTCAGACGAGAATTCCAAAATTTCAACATTTACACATTTTGCACAATGTGTAATATTTTAATTTTCCCATGTACCAAACTATATAGTTCACTTGTATATATCACTAATGGTGTTCAATACATCTAAATAGAGCAGTTTGGGCTTTAATTGAAGGCCAGGATCCTTTCTAAGCCCTTTCTAAGTCTCTGTGTTCATTCACATTTTTTTCAGATTCAGGTCTCCCTCTCTGTTCATGGCTGTAAATCCGGCCCCCTTGGCCCGATCTGGCTCATTCACCCCTCCTTGTAGTCATTGGAGCCAATAGAATTAGATGGCATTGAAAGTTTGATGATTTACAGCACTATTAGCCAATCAGAATAAAAAATGTGCCATCTGACGTCAGATCTAAAATCCGATTTGCTGAAACTTAGAGGCCTACCCACGACCCGACAACAGTTGGAGAAAAACGAGACCTCCCGAATCAGACAGAGGACATTTGGGCTGAACACATAGAGAGGTGGAAGTATGGAAATATTTAATTTTTCGCTGGAAATCAGCAAAGAATTTGATAAAGCGGTTTGATCATGCTGTAGTCCCTTTTCTGAGGTTTTTCCAGAACTATAACATATTCATTCTTCATGGGTTCATTGGTATTAACTTTGTACATTAAACTCTGTACGTGTCTGTACACTTGCGTCCAAATGGGGGACGCTCGGGCTTAACACAGTTGAGCCAGGCTATGCTAAACTAGCCTAAAAAACACTCATCTATTTTAAAGCCAAATATCAGTTTGACATATTCATTAACTTTGTCACAGTGACATGATCATAAGTGCTGGCCACAGAAAATCTGCTTTTTTAATTGTTTTTAATTTTAGAGCCACACTCAGCGGGAGGTTACGCAGACTTCATATAGACATGGTGACAGAGTGACGCCAAAGCAAAAGTCCATCACAGGTTTCACCCCATCAGGCATTGAGAAGGTGAAGTGCTGCATGAAGGAGGTGAAAAAGAGGAAAAGCTCCATCTTGGCCAGGCTCTCCCCGAGACACAACCGCTTACCTGTGAGAGGAAAACAAACTGAAACAAATTGGACATTTCTTTGACACATGGTTTTGGCCCAGAGGTGAAACTAATATAAGACAACAATAGTCATTCTCATAGGGCTTTTATTGGGAGTATAACTATTAGCTGTTCTGGTAACCATTTGAAATTTGTTCCTGATTTTAGGTCTAGTCAAAAGGTCAGAGGTTCACCAAAATTCTTAACCATCCACTCTGCTGGTGCTCTCTAGTTGCGCTAAAGTAAAAAACATTTCCCACTCTTAATCTTATTAATTCCTCATTCCTGGTATACATTAAATTACTTTATGTGGAAAAAAAGATTACCGTCTCTGCAAACCACCAAAAAATTCGCCAGCGTGGCCTAAACATGTCTGACGTCTTCCATAAGAAATTTAATTATTACTGGTATGGAAGTGCAGTGATCAGTGACTGACATTAACCACAAGAAGGACGTGGTTATGATCCCAGGCCTCCATCTTGTCTGTGTCCTCTGCTTGATTATGACAGTTTACCCCTGGACCGATCAGCTATCATTATGTGAGGAACACCGTAGGGTCCCAGTGTATGCTGGGACAGTCTATGAGCTCCAGTATAAACACGTAAAGACACTAATAATACAAGTGATTGTGTTGCTCCTCACCTGCAGAGAAAGGGATGAAAGCAGCTGGCTTCACAAACTTGCCCTCATCGTTCAGAAAGTGTCCTGGGTTAAAGGTGTCAGGCGTCTCCCACTCATTCTTGTCAAACAGCACCGAGGTCAGATTGGGAATTATTGTAACTCCCTGGTGATTGGAATTGTAAAGGCAACTCATAAAGATGCAACATGGTCGTATATGAGACATTAAAACTATGTATGAGAACAGACCTTTGGGATTGTGTAGCCTCCCAGCTGGATGTCCCTGTTGGTAGCATGAGGCAGACTGAGAGGAACTATGTTTCCCATCCTCTGGACCTCATGTATGACAGCGTCCGTGTAGGGCAGGTTGGCACGATCTTCCATGGACGGCTGTCTGAACTGTCCAATCACTCTCTCTATCTCGGCCTGGACCTTTGCTGTGAAACAGGAGGGGAAACAGACAGAAGTTGTAACAGAATTTCATCAACAGGCAGCAAAATGCTCATGGAGAGATAAAGCACAATGCAGCACTGCCACATTAGTGAATAGAATGATTCATGTTCCTGTTGATTTGCAAACTTGCACCAGTCAATAGAGGTTATATGTTTTACAGGAAGATGTCCGTTGCACAGAATTAGTCATAAATGTGAAGGTCTCAAGTGATTGCACATTAATTGTAACGTTGGGAGTAAAAGTATGTCTAATTTTCACTCAAACAAAATGTGTTTAAGTATCACCCATTTGCACATTATTGAGTCATAACAAAGAGCTTCACTGGTTTGGTCTGTGCTCTTACCCTGGATCTCGGGGTACTTTACCATGTAGAGGAAAGCCCAGCGCAGGGTGGTGGATGTGGTCTCAGATCCAGCCAAGAACAGATCCCAGACAGATAAGACCAGGTTTTCCTCATCAAAGGTACTGTCAGCCTGCCCCTTACTCTGAGAATATATACAAATACATAATAATTTGGAACAAGTGCATGTTACAGCTATCACAGCAGCGGTTATAGTAATTTATGGTGGTTACTTAAAGGTATATTATGCTGAAAATTCCCAAAAAACAATGTGGACCCATAATGTACGTTCCTGGTCGTCAGCCTTTGGGCAGCGGGTGTGTAGCCCCCATAAATAACTTTATAAAAAAAGGTAGTGACCAGGTAACATCTCTAGCTGAATAGATTAAAAGGAGTGAATGCTTTTGGAGATAAGACATATAAGGCAGAGGCCATGGCAAAAGGGCTTATTAGGTCTTTGCACATTTCAACACATAGCAGCCTGGAGTGATGCCACAATTAAACGTTATGTCAGTACAACACATTAACAGCTGATAGTTCTGATGTAGATGCAAAACAAGCAGTTATGATGTTCACAGGAACTTCATGAGAAACACAGCATAAGAAAAACAAAGCAACATCTAGTGCCAATCACCATCTGAATCTCATTCAGGTAGCAGTCGATAAAGTCTCTTTCGTCAGAGGGATCCCAGTTCTGTTTGTGCTCCTTAAGCTCTACCCTTATGAAGTCCTTTACATTGTCCCAGATGTGCTGGACTGTCTGATGAGGCCCTGGTAAACGTCTCATCAGCAGAGGGAAGGAGTTGTAAAGCTGCAGAGCAGAGCAGATTGGAACAATAGCATTTTGAAAAGGCATTTCAGAGGAAGATTTACTATTACAACCAAAACCACATATTAAAATCCATTTATTCCACCTTGTGTGTGTACAACATATTGCATATAAATAGAGCCACAAGCATGAATGATAAACTTTCAGATATATAATGAGACATGTATTTCAGAACAAAGGCAAACAGCATTAAGATTTCATCAAAAGCTGTAAAATGCTGTACCGTTGCCCAAATGGAGGCTTCGATTTCAAGACCTTTGCCAAACCACTTCATCAGTTTCATGAACTTCTCATCACCATATTCAAAGCGATGTCCAAAAACCAGGGAGCAGATGATGTTGGAGACAGCGTTGTTGATGACAAGGTGTGGATCGAAGGGCTTGCCTCCACAATTAAACAAAAAAAATCCAATTTAAATTGTGTATTTGTTGTGTATTACTCTTAATGTGTTGCTGTGCATTTACTACTTACCTTTATGGCTATTGAAGTCTTTTGCACAATGTGTAAATTCATCCAAGATGATGGGTTCAAGTGACTTCTTGCCAAATCCAAAATGTCTCAGGGTTGAAAGTGCAAAACGCCTCTGCTGCTTCCATATATTCCCATTACTGAAAATGACACCTGAGAGTGGACAAAAAGGAATTTAAATTAATTAGATAGAAATCAGGGAAATTAATGAATATTCTTTTACACATTAAATATTTTATATTAACAGTCCATGTAATACCCAACTTTTATTGGTCGAATTTAGCTTTTGATGCACTTTTAATTCTTTATTTTTACAGTGATGTTATATTATTATGAATGGTCAAAATATTTGGGAGTTGGTCTTTATGTTTGTAGCTGCTAAAAAACAAAAGTGCATCAATATTCAAATGACAGAAATTATGAAAAATAAAACTATTATGCTGATTGTGGGGGGCAATTCATCACACCTAATGCTTTCCTGTACCAGACATCACAATAGCAGTGATTTGAATACAGACTTTCTGTATGTGTGTGTGTTAGGTCTGCTCACCTCGTCCATGGGCTATGTCCTGCAGCAGAGGGAGCTCTGGGCGGTCTACCAGGCTGTCTCCTTGATTAACCAGAGCTTCTTTCAGCACCTCGAACCCGTTTAACACCACCATCCATTTCTGACCCATTCGAAGGCTGTACACATCTCCATATCTCCCAGCTAACTGAGATATGGCAGATAACAAAAACAGTCCCATTAGGAAAACCTGGAACATTTTTAAAGGTCAATTTTTTGACATCTGTTACCTGTGTCAGACTCTCATGGGTCCTTTTGTAATCCACAGTAAATATATTGCCCACGATAGGAAATGCCCGGGGCCCTGGAGGGAAGCTTCCCAGCCGACGGTTCTTAATATAATCTGCAGTGATGATGAAGACTACAGTGAAGAGCAGCAAACTTTTGACATCCCAGTTAACATAGGATCCAAATACAGAAAAGATTGAATCCATTCTGCAATCAAGGACTCAAGCGTGTCTAAAGAAAGCCTGTGTTTTCCTTGCTTCTCTTGTCACATAAAAGACTGGTGTGTTGCCAGGAGTCAGTAATACAACCTATCTTCTCCAGGTATAGGAGAGGCTCACTGTTTGCTCTTGGCAACATATCAAAAGCCTACTGGCTGCACTGGACTCTGCCCTCTAAATACTTAGTAAAGGTTTTAAACACTGTTAATCAGTGACCTTAACAATTGCTCTGATTTTGCAGTGTGTTTTATGTTGTGACTAAGGCAAGTGTACTCTCATCATATATAAAACAAAGAGACAGACAACATTAAAATGAAAACTTGAACACGAAACACGAAAAATGTTTATCGTGTTCATATAATAACTGGTCAACACTGCATCGGTGATCAGGTAACACTTGATGTTAACATGTGTTAGTGTCATTTAAAATTTACACTAAACAACTGTTGAGTTAAACTACTGATGCTGGGTACATGGTCCACTGGAATTATTATTAGAGGAAAAATGTAGAATCTGTCCTATTACCCATGTGCATTAATCTCTCCAAGATGTAGTACAATAAAAAAGCAAGGGCTTCACATCACATTTGACAAAACAGGGCACTCAAATAACCATGAACAATTACATTGTAATTTATGATACTGCCCAAAACATGAGGTAGCTAATGACTCGCTGTCACAGGGACACCAGTGTCGTTTAATTGTTCCCAATGAGGAGAGGGCATATGAGGCCACCTAGAGAAAAAGCGCTGCATCCATTGTCTTCTTTCTGAGCGCTCCGTCTTTTTGTGGGTCCGTTCAGAAATTGAACATTTCTGAACCTTTTTAGAAAAGCGTTGGTGACGTCACTGTAGAAATGGAGCAGAAGCTTGTTTTGGTTGTCTCTGTCTGAGCAGATCGGCCGGGAAGACACGCAATTGTGCCTGCCGGTGAGTGGTTTTGTCGGCGTATGTATTGTCGTTTTCCTTGCTCTAACGTTAAGGCTGTCAACTCAAACTCGTGAAGGGCTGGACCCAAATATTTGACTGCAAACTACAATACTGTAAAATAACAGAATCCTCAAAAATTTAATGCTTTTGATTAAACTGAAAGACACGTGTTGCAGTGCTATGTTGTCCATCTCAGCCGAGAATTGAGAAATGTCTGGCTGAGTCCTTCCCGACCATCTTGCACCTCCATGAATCTACAGCAGCCCAGAATGGACACTGGCTCGCCAGAGCCATTTGCTTTTTACTAGTGCTGGGTTAACGCGTTAACACATTCATTAATTAACGCCGACAATTATTTTATCATGCATTAACGCAATTTTTTGAAATTATTATTTTGAAAGTCCGTTGCTCACTGGCAACGGTGGAGGGAGGCTTCGGCAGACTACGTTGATGCAGCGTGTGGGAGAAGTATAGATAAACAAAAGCAAGACAAGCTAACAAATGCTACAGCAAAGAGGATAGCTACAAACTGCAGGTCGATTAGTATTGTGGAAGATGTCGGTCTGAGGAACGTTCTTAGGATCGCAATGAATGACGGCACGTATGAGCCTCCCTCAAGACGCACCATCACAAGAAGAATACACGAGTTGTATGAAAAGGAGAGGACTATAAAAGCGACGTCGTTACAACGTGCACAAATGTTATTGCACTTTTGTTCATATAGCAGTACTTTTAAAATAAAAGTGCACAATACACTACTTTTGAATTCATTTTAAAATGTTCCGCATAACAATGCGATTAATCGCAATTAATCGCCGATAATCATGCAATTAATCGCGATTAAAAATTGTAATCGTTGCCTAGCACTAGTTTTTACGTTATTTGAAGGTGGTTGTAGGTGACTATCGGCAACTTAAAATTAGTCACCGAGAGGCTGAGTAGGGGAGAGTAACCTGAGGACGCGCTGGCCGTCAATGATTCAAGGATCCAGTTTAAAGGAGTTTTGTAGTTTTATTTGCAGCAACAAACAAACTCTTGTGCTGGATAACACACATTCAAAAACGTTCAAAATACATTCTCATTGATGTACAAAGGTAATCAACAGTGATCAACAGCGTCAAACAATAATAATAATAATGGTAATAATAATAAATGTCATAAACTTGTTTCCAAAGTGTTCATGCAGTAAAGCCTTTTCCTTTGCATATCCAGTGCCATCAGTCATGTGCTTACAGCTTCTGACAAGCTCCTTTGGTTGCCCCCTGGTGTACTGTTCTAGAAAGTGCAGGCAATCTTCAGCATTGTCAGTCCTTCCCTCAATTATTTATTCAAAGGATTGCATAAAACCATACTGCAGAGGATCTCCATTAAACATTTGTATGTCTCTCTTAGGCAGCGATGACAGACATTGTTGATGCACCAGCATTTAATTTAGTTTTTCCATTATAGACAATATGTGATTCTGATTATTACTTCTGTTCATGAAAGAGGGTGTATTGAGATCTCCATGATAAGCTACTGGATGAGCTGTGGTGATTGGAACTGTGCTCTGTCTTATGAGCTCTGGTGTCTCCTGGTGGAGATGTATGGCATTAACATTGACTTTCACCACGGATGCAGAAATGTCTGCTTCAAGCTGTAGATGTTCTTTACGTTTTCCTATTTGCTCTTCCTGTTCCTCGAGAGCATCCTTTTCCTTAAGCAACCTTTGACGGGCAAGCAAAGCAGCCATTTCAGCGTCAGACGGTGTTGTGGAAACATTTGACTTTGAAGTGTGTTTCCTGCTGCTGTGGTTTGATATACTGTCACATGGCAACATTTCATCCAGAAAATCATGTTGACCAGATAGACCACCATTTTCTTTCCCTGGCAGAGCTTCCTGGGGCCATTCCATGTAATGAGGTAGCTGTGATAGAGACCTGCTTGGATGTTTTGTAAACCACACTTTAACATCCTCATGTAGTTGTATTTGCAGGAAACAAACAAACTCTTGTGCTGGATAACACACATTCAAAAACATTCAAAATACTTTCTCATTGATATACAAAGGTAATTGACAGTGATCAACAGCGTCAACCAATTATATTAGTGGTAATAATTGCGATAATAAAAAATAAGACTCCCTCTCCTTCCATTCATCAAACTAAACTACGGAACAGCATATACCGCCGTTGCTATCCCCAAGACCACGTAACTCAATTACCATAAGTGATCAAAAAGGGTGTACAAAATGGCACAGGCTATACCTGGCTCCTACAGTAGTGATGCGTTCCAAAACCTGGTATTAAACCTGCCACTACCACTAGTGGCACTAAAACTTACACACTGTTCCTTTAAACTTCATACGTATATATTGGCAGCTGTTGTGCTGGAACTTACCACAGGAAAGGCATTGGAAATTAACTTTCCACTGAGGTAAAACTTACCTTGTGGTTTAGTCATTCAGTTGTGTGTGTGTGTGTGTGTGTGTGTGTGTGTGTGTGTGTGTGTGTGTGTGTGAGTGAGATGTATGACTTTGGTATACTTTGCCTGGGTAACAAAAATGGATCATGCTGCGTGCACGCTTCAAATACATTTTGAAGTATGTACGAGGCATGATCCATTTTTTTTTCTTCCCAGGTAACGGCTTTGATGACGTTATGATTGTTTGTGTAACCAAATAAAAGCTGAAGTATGAAGAGTCAACATGCCTGTTGGAGAATGTTGTCCTCCTGTTGCCCATATTTGTTTCAAATTCAAGTCCTCAGTCAAGTTACCTTTGATGATATACATTTTTTTTTCTTCAATTATTTTAAATACATTAGGGTAATTACAGAGGCCTAGATACAAAAATTGGCCATACCTGTCAATTCAATTAAACAGGGAAGTCGCAAACCTTTCACATTAAGGGATATATGTTTATAGTGCACCTGCACTCACTTGCTGCTACACTATAAATCTTTAAGGACTTGCCGTCAAAATAAAACTTACGCTTGTGGATAATGAACTCAAAAGGTCATGTTTGACATGAGGTACACCAAGTTAAATGGCACATTTTGGGTAAAGTTCAAATTACAGGGGACCATAGGGACAGAAGACACAAGCCTGAGAAAAGGCTGATCCAGGGATTTTAAGTCATTTAAATCACCTGTGTGAGTGTTTTCTGGGTGTGCACAGGCTTTCAAATTTTTATTTTGGCAGCGCTATCTCTTGTCATCGGCAACCTCCAACTGTAATCTACATTGTTGGACCACATCTGACTGAAGGCTGTCTAGTTAGTGTCTCAGGAGATGATGCTCAGCATAAGTATATATGTACTGACTGGCCCATCAGTCAGTATGAGAGAACAAGGCTTCCTGGCTACACTTTAGATTTATGATACACCTAGATCTCTTTTTTCTGTTATTTGTTTAGTGTAATGATGTTGCTGTTTATGTGGTGTTTTGGTTTGTTTGTTTATGAATTGGCTATCACTGAGGACACCTGTGGTTACATGTACGAGTCGGCAGCTACAGGATCTCATAGACAATGTTGAAGCACTTTAACGTTTGGATCTGTATGAAACTCATCAGTATGAAACATAAAGTGTGTTTGATAAAAACTAAATCCACCAGCTTTTTTAAAGCAACTACTGAACTTTTTTTAAAATAATGAAACCATATATTTGTGTTTTTAAAGATATTTATTTTACTAGAAGCTGACAGATGAAGGTGTCAATAAGTAGAATAAAAATTATCCCTTCACATCACAGGGCATGTTATAAGGTCTGAATGTTTTTCATGAATCTGTTTTCACAATAAAACCCTCACAAGCAAGAGAGGAAGCAGCAGCAGTTTATCACAACATGTAACAAACAAGCAGAACATCAATGTGTTTGTGGAGCAGCCGTCAGGTAAAGTTAGTGATGTCATACAGAGTTTGATCAGAAGAACAGGGTCATCAATGAAAAATAATCACTTAGACCAGTGATTAGCTGAGAATGATTTTAAGGATTGGGGAACTTTTTGTAGAGTCTGTGATGTTTGGCTTTGAGATACACATCAAAGTAGTTCTTGTTTACATTGTGTTACTCCCTTATCTCACGGAAGCCAGACGATTACAACCGGAGAGCAGCCCTTCAGAGTGTTCCTGTGTACTGTTAAAGACTGCACCCCTTCCCAACAGTAAAGTCTAAGGGATTAAGGTAACAACTAATAAGTCTGTCAGTGTATATTGATTTGTTACATACATAGTTATTAATAAGGGGAGCAGCTGTGTTATTATAAGTTAGTGTTATAAGTTATTTTGAAGCTGCTAGTCCCTCTACCACTCCACCCAACACACCTTAAGTTTAAATAGTTTAATAGTTCAATAATAGTAGCTCTCAACTCCAAATATATCTTAATAAATAATAATAATAATAATAATATACTCCCTGTAGGAATGTTCTCAGAGTTACATTTGTTGTTGCCATAGAAACAGTAGAGTCAACAATAGTGAGTTATTTAAATATTTCTGCTTTTGCTGTTTAACACTATTTGTTAACATGTGTATAATAAAGCAATGTTGATTCTTTTTTAAATTAATTATCTTTTTTTTCACAAAGTAATCAAAAATAACCGATAAGAGTAATGATAGTACTAGTATTGATACGAGAACTATTATCAGCGACTACCTGCAGTTATTCAGAGACACTTTGCATCTTAAAAGTGTCGAAACGTAGATTCTACCAAGCTTCATGTATTCAACACATGAACCAGTGATTCACATTCACAAAGAAAACATGTTGAAGTAGTTTACAACTCTGTTAATTCAATTATAATACCGGTAAATAATGCTAATATTCAAAATATCCATAAACCCCTCAGAGATGAAGGTCACATGTTTTTACTATAGAATAATATCTTTGTTTTTAAACTCAAATACCGTTTGGAACTTATGACGTAACTTTGATTTGATATTGATTTGATAAGTCGAGCCGCAGCGACCTCCAGTTCCCGCCGCCAGGCCAGCATCCTGTTCCCCGGAGCCCCAACTCCGAGAGTCCGAGTCTGGCCCACCTGAGCACCTGTGTCCGGAGCAAGTTTGGTCGTCCGCCGGAGCATCGGTGTCTGGAGGAGCCCTTCTGCCCTTCGTTGTCGATCCACGGGACATCACGCCGTCGATCTGCCTGCCCTCCGGTGTCGATCCACGGGACACAAATTGTTTATGTGTCACAAACTGTTGTGTGCTGTGGTGTTTTCCTGTTAAAGAGCATTAGTTGTGGGTTATTAATTGTTGTGTTATAAAGTTATAACCATAATGTAGCAAGTGTAAAGAACGTTTTAACGTTAACCATCAGATTGTAAATAAATCTAAAAGTTATATTTGCTCCCTTGTTTCTTTCGTGCTTATCTGAACCGTGACTTCTATGATCCGTTGCTCCACCAGTCCACTGCTACTAGTAGTATTTTTCCATCCGTCATCTTTAACCTCTTATCCTATTCTGGGTTGCAGGGGACCGGAGCCGAAGGCAAGGTTCACCCTGGACAGGGATCCAGATTCTGGCAGGACTGAGACAGACATTCACACTCACATTCACACAACCTGACATGTCTTGACATTGTGGGGGAATCCCCATCGCCTGGATAGAACCCACTGACGCTGACACGGGAAGAACATGTAAACTCCACACAGGAGGGCCATCCTGCGAGGTGACTGTGCTAGCCACAGCACCAGCGTGCCAACGAGATGGAATGCAGGGTATTCTCTACCCACAGAGGTGTAGCACACCGGCCTACACTTCTGTGGTCTGGAGGACACCCCGTGGCACTCCATTCCATCTAAGGAATCTGGTGGACCCAACTCAAAATCACCCAACTCACATTTACACAACTCACATTCACACAACCTAACATGTTTTGACATTGTGGGGGAATCCCCATCGCCTGGATAGAACCCACTGACGCTGACACGGGAAGACATGTAAACTCCACACAGAAGGGCCATCCTGCGAGGTGACTGTGCTAGCCACAGCACCAGCGTGCCAACGAGATGGAATGCAGGGTATCCTCGACCCACAGGGGTGTAGCACACCGGCCTACACCTCTGTGGTCTGGAGGGCCGTGACATTCCATACCATCTAAGGAATCTCTAGTGGACCTAGGGCTGGGTGGCTAACCAAAATACCCCAAAAAGCAAAAAAAAAAGTGTTTTTAAAGTGTTTTTGTTTGTAATATGCATACTAAGCATATCATTTAGTTATAGCTACTGATAATTTAACAAACATAAAAATATGACGTAGATAGGTTTGCAGTTTTCACGGTGTACATTTCAGATTGCATCTATTATACACATGAAAATAACTCACGTTTTCTCCTGAGGTGACGTAAGTTGCTCGTGTTACCACCAGCGGCAACAACAGTGGCTCCAAACTCGCAAAACGTCGGATTTTTTAAAACCAAAACACTTCCAATTTAATGGATCAGTGAATCTTAGTCCTACCTATAAACTCTGTTTTCTGATCTTTGACATCAAAGGACATTGGCTTTGATGTGAAGAAACACTATCTGTATTGTCACGGAAAAAGCTGTTACTATGGAAACGGTGACATCATCTGTGAGGTGGAAGAAGGTAAACAGGCTATATTGGTGCACAAGAGAGGAGCTGTGTCTGCTGTTTGGAAGTGTTTTGGTTTGAAAAAATCCGACAACAACAGTGGCTCCAAACTCGCAAAACGTCCGATTTTTTCAAACCAAAACACTTCCAAACAGCAGACACAGCTCCTCTCTTGTGCACAGACTATATTGGTGCATCTCCGGTCTGTCTTTGTTCCTCCTGCATCGCTCTTTTCTGTTCTTTCAGTAACGCGACGGAGCCTCTCCCAGCTGTTAGCAGACTGTTGTGCTAACGGCTAGCTACCGAGCTGTACCAAGCATGCTGTTCGGCGCTTAAAATTTATAAATGTACAATTATTAGTGTCACAAATTGTTGTGTGCTGTGGTGTTTTCCTGTTAAAGAGCATTAGTTGTGGGTTATTAATTGTTGTGTTATAAAGTTATAACCATAATGTAGCAAGTGTAAAGAACGTTTTAACGTTAACCATCAGATTGTAAGTAAATCTAAAAGTTATATTTGCTCCCTTGTTTCTTTCGTGCTTATCTGAACCGTGACTTCTATGATCCGTTGCTCCACCAGTCCACTGCTACTAGTAGTATTTTTCCATCCGTCATCTTTAACCTCTTATCCTATTCTGGGTTGCGTGGGGACCGGAGCCGAAGGCAAGGTTCACCCTGGACAGGGATCCAGATTCTGGCAGGACTGAGACAGACATTCACACTCACATTCACACAACCTGACATGTCTTGACATTGTGGGGGAATCCCCATCGCCTGGATAGAACCCACTGACGCTGACACGGGAAGAACATGTAAACTCCACACAGGAGGGCCATCCTGCGAGGTGACTGTGCTAGCCACAGCACCAGCGTGCCAACGAGATGGAATGCAGGGTATTCTCTACCCACAGAGGTGTAGCACACCGGCCTACACTTCTGTGGTCTGGAGGATACCCCGTGGCACTCCATTCCATCTAAGGAATCTGGTGGACCCAACTCATATTCACCCAACTCACATTTACGCAACTCACATTCACACAACCTAACATGTTTTGACATTGTGGGGGAATCCCCATCGCCTGGATAGAACCCACTGACGCTGACACGGGAAGAACATGTAAACTCCACACAGGAGGGCCATCCTGCGAGGTGACTGTGCTAGCCACAGCACCAGCGTGCCAACGAGATGGAATGCAGGGTATTCTCTACCCACAGAGGTGTAGCACACCGGCCTACACTTCTGTGGTCTGGAGGATACCCCGTGGCACTCCATTCCATCTAAGGAATCTGGTGGACCCAACTCATATTCACCCAACTCACATTTACACAACTCACATTCACACAACCTCACATGTTTTGACATTGTGGGGGAATCCCCATCGCCTGGATAGAACCCACTGACACGGGGAGAACATTTAAACTCCACAAAGAAGGGCCTTCCTGCAAGGTGACTGTGCTAGCAACAGCACCAGCGTGCCAACGAGATGGAATGCAGGGTATCCTCTACCCACAGGGGTGTAGCACACCGGCCTACACCTCTGTGGTCTGGAGGGCCGTGACATTCCATACCATCTAAGGAATCTCTGGTGGATCTCGGGCTGGGTGTCTCACCAAAATACCCCAAAAAGCAAAAAAAAAAGTGTTTTTAAAGTGTTTTTGTTTGGAATATGCATACTAAGCATATCATTTAGTTATAGCTACTGATAATTTAACAAACATAAAAATATGACGTAGATAGGTTTGCAGTTTTCACGGTGTACATTTCAGATTGCATCTATTATACACATGAAAATAACTCACGTTTTCTCCTGAGGTGACGTAAGTTGCTCGTGTTACCACCAGTGGCAACAACAGTGGCTCCAAACTCGCAAAACGTCGGATTTTTTAAAACCAAAACACTTCCAATTTAATGGATCAGTGAATCTTAGTCCTATCTATAAACTCTGTTTTCTGATCTTTGACATCAAAGGACATTGGCTTTGATGTGAAGAAACACTATCTGTATTGTCACGGAAAAAGCTGTTACTATGGAAACGGTGACATCATCTGTGAGGTGGAAGAAGGTGAATAGGCTATATTGGTGCACAAGAGAGGAGCTGTGTCTGCTCTTTGGAAGTGTTTTGGTTTGAAAAAATCCGATAACAACAGTGGCTCCAAACTCGCAAAACGTCCGATTTTTTCAAACCAAAGCACTTCCAAACAGCAGACACAGCTCCTCTCTTGTGCACAGACTATATTGGTGCATCTCCGGACTGTCTTTGTTCCTCCTGCATCGCTCTTTTCTGTTCTTTAAGTAACGCGACGGAGCCTCTCCCAGCTGTTAGCAGACTGTTGTGCTAACGGCTAGCTACAGAGCTGTACCAAGCATGCTGTTTGGCGCCGAAATTTTATAAATGTACAATTATTAGTGTCACAAATTGTTGTGTGCTGTGGTGTTTTCCTGTTAAAGAGGATTAGTTGTGGGTTATTAATTGTTGTGTTATAAAGTTATAACCATAATGTAGCAAGTGTAAAGAACGTTTTAACGTTAACCATCAGATTGTAAATAAATCTAAAAGTTATATTTGCTCCCTTGTTTCTTTCGTGCTTATCTGAACCGTGACTTCTATGATCCGTTGCTCCACCAGTCCACTGCTACTAGTAGTATTTTTCCATCCGTCATCTTTAACCTCTTATCCTATTCTGGGTTGGGTGGGGACCGGAGCCGAAGGCAAGGTTCACCCTGGACAGGGATCCAGATTCTGGCAGGACTGAGACAGACATTCACACTCACATTCACACAACCTGACATGTCTTGACATTGTGGGGGAATCCCCATCGCCTGGATAGAACCCACTGACGCTGACACGGGAAGAACATGTAAACTCCACACAGGAGGGCCATCCTGCGAGGTGACTGTGCTAGCCACAGCACCAGCGTGCCAACGAGATGGAATGCAGGGTATTCTCTACCCACAGAGGTGTAGCACACCGGCCTACACTTCTGTGGTCTGGAGGATACCCCATGGCACTCCATTCCATCTAAGGAATCTGGTGGACCCAACTCATATTCACCCAACTCACATTTACACAACTCACATTCACACAACCTAACATGTTTTGACATTGTGGGGGAATCCCCATCGCCTGGATAGAACCCACTGACGCGCTGACACGGGGAGAACATGTAAACTCCACAAAGAAGGGCCTTCCTGCAAGGTGACTGTGCTAGCAACAGCACCAGCGTACCAACGAGATGGAATGCAGGGTATCCTCTACCCACAGGGGTGTAGCACACAGGCCTACACCTCTGTGGTCTGGAGGGCCGTGACATTCCATACCATCTAAGGAATCTCTGGTGGATCTCGGGCTGAGTGTCTAACCAAAATACCCCAAAAAGCAAAAAAAAAAGTGTTTTTAAAGTGTTTTTGTTTGTAATATGCATACTAAGCATATCATTTAGTTATAGCTACTGATAATTTAACAAACATAAAAATATGACGTAGATAGGTTTGCAGTTTTCACGGTGTACATTTCAGATTGCATCTATTATACACATGAAAATAACTCACGTTTTCTCCTGAGGTGACGTAAGTTGCTCGTGTTACCACCAGCGGCAACAACAGTTGCTCCAAACTCGCAAAACGTCGGATTTTTTAAAACCAAAACACTTCCAATTTAATGGATCAGTGAATCTTAGTCCTATCTATAAACTCTGTTTTCTGATCTTTGACATCAAAGGACATTGGCTTTGATGTGAAGAAACACTATCTGTATTGTCACGGAAAAAGCTGTTACTATGGAAACGGTGACATCATCTGTGAGGTGGAAGAAGGTAAACAGGCTATATTGGTGCACAAGAGAGGAGCTGTGTCTGCTGTTTGGAAGTGTTTTGGTTTGAAAAAATCCAACAACAACAGTGGCTCCAAACTCGCAAAACGTCCGATTTTTTCAAACCAAAGCACTTCCAAACAGCAGACACAGCTCCTCTTTTGTGCACAGACTATATTGGTGCATCTCCGGACTGTCTTTGTTCCTCCTGCATCGCTCTTTTCTGTTCTTTAAGTAACGCGACGGAGCCTCTCCCAGCTGTTAGCAGACTGTTGTGCTAACGGCTAGCTACAGAGCTGTACCAAGCATGCTGTTTGGCGCTGAAATTTTATAAATGTACAATTATTAGTGTCACAAATTGTTGTGTGCTGTGGTGTTTTCCTGTTAAAGAGGATTAGTTGTGGGTTATTAATTGTTGTGTTATAAAGTTATAACCATAATGTAGCAAGTGTAAAGAACGTTTTAACGTTAACCATCAGATTGTAAATAAATCTAAAAGTTATATTTGCTCCCTTGTTTCTTTCGTGCTTATCTGAACCGTGACTTCTATGATCCGTTGCTCCACCAGTCCACTGCTACTAGTAGTATTTTTCCATCCGTCATCTTTAACCTCTTATCCTATTCTGGGTTGGGTGGGGACCGGAGCCGAAGTCAAGGTTCACCCTGGACAGGGATCCAGATTCTGGCAGGACTGAGACAGACATTCACACTCACATTCACACAACCTGACATGTCTTGACATTGTGGGGGAATCCCCATCGCCTGGATAGAACCCACTGACGCTGACACGGGAAGAACATGTAAACTCCACACAGGAGGGCCATCCTGCGAGGTGACTGTGCTAGCCACAGCACCAGCGTGCCAACGAGATGGAATGCAGGGTATTCTCTACCCACAGAGGTGTAGCACACCGGCCTACACTTCTGTGGTCTGGAGGATACCCCGTGGCACTCCATTCTATCTAAGGAATCTGGTGGACCCAACTCATATTCACCCAACTCACATTTACGCAACTCACATTCACACAACCTAACATGTTTTGACATTGTGGGGGAATCCCCATCGCCTGGATAGAACCCACTGACGCTGACACGGGAAGAACATGTAAACTCCACACAGGAGGGCCATCCTGCGAGGTGACTGTGCTAGCCACAGCACCAGCGTGCCAACGAGATGGAATGCAGGGTATTCTCTACCCACAGAGGTGTAGCACACCGGCCTACACTTCTGTGGTCTGGAGGATACCCCGTGGCACTCCATTCCATCTAAGGAATCTGGTGGACATAAACTCATATTCATCCAACTCACATTTACACAACTCACATTCACACAACCTAACATGTTTTGACATTGTGGGGGAATCCCCATCGCCTGGATAGAACCCACTGACGCTGACACGGGAAGAACATGTAAACTCCACACAGGAGGGCCATCCTGCGAGGTGACTGTGCTAGCCACAGCACCAGCGTGCCAACGAGATGGAATGCATGGTATTCTCTACCCACAGAGGTGTAGCACACCGGCCTACACTTCTGTGGTCTGGAGGATACCCCATGGCACTCCATTCCATCTAAGGAATCTGGTGGACCCAACTCATATTCACCCAACTCACATTTACACAACTCACATTCACACAACCTAACATGTTTTGACATTGTGGGGGAATCCCCATCGCCTGGATAGAACCCACTGACGCGCTGACACGGGGAGAACATGTAAACTCCACAAAGAAGGGCCTTCCTGCAAGGTGACTGTGCTAGCAACAGCACCAGCGTACCAACGAGATGGAATGCAGGGTATCCTCTACCCACAGGGGTGTAGCACACCGGCCTACACCTCTGTGGTCTGGAGGGCCGTGACATTCCATACCATCTAAGGAATCTCTGGTGGATCTCGGGCTGAGTGTCTAACCAAAATACCCCAAAAAGCAAAAAAAAAAGTGTTTTTAAAGTGTTTTTGTTTGTAATATGCATACTAAGCATATCATTTAGTTATAGCTACTGATAATTTAACAAACATAAAAATATGACGTAGATAGGTTTGCAGTTTTCACGGTGTACATTTCAGATTGCATCTATTATACACATGAAAATAACTCACGTTTTCTCCTGAGGTGACGTAAGTTGCTCGTGTTACCACCAGCGGCAACAACAGTTGCTCCAAACTCGCAAAACGTCGGATTTTTTAAAACCAAAACACTTCCAATTTAATGGATCAGTGAATCTTAGTCCTATCTATAAACTCTGTTTTCTGATCTTTGACATCAAAGGACATTGGCTTTGATGTGAAGAAACACTATCTGTATTGTCACGGAAAAAGCTGTTACTATGGAAACGGTGACATCATCTGTGAGGTGGAAGAAGGTAAACAGGCTATATTGGTGCACAAGAGAGGAGCTGTGTCTGCTGTTTGGAAGTGTTTTGGTTTGAAAAAATCCAACAACAACAGTGGCTCCAAACTCGCAAAACGTCCGATTTTTTCAAACCAAAGCACTTCCAAACAGCAGACACAGCTCCTCTTTTGTGCACAGACTATATTGGTGCATCTCCGGACTGTCTTTGTTCCTCCTGCATCGCTCTTTTCTGTTCTTTAAGTAACGCGACGGAGCCTCTCCCAGCTGTTAGCAGACTGTTGTGCTAACGGCTAGCTACAGAGCTGTACCAAGCATGCTGTTTGGCGCTGAAATTTTATAAATGTACAATTATTAGTGTCACAAATTGTTGTGTGCTGTGGTGTTTTCCTGTTAAAGAGGATTAGTTGTGGGTTATTAATTGTTGTGTTATAAAGTTATAACCATAATGTAGCAAGTGTAAAGAACGTTTTAACGTTAACCATCAGATTGTAAATAAATCTAAAAGTTATATTTGCTCCCTTGTTTCTTTCGTGCTTATCTGAACCGTGACTTCTATGATCCGTTGCTCCACCAGTCCACTGCTACTAGTAGTATTTTTCCATCCGTCATCTTTAACCTCTTATCCTATTCTGGGTTGGGTGGGGACCGGAGCCGAAGGCAAGGTTCACCCTGGACAGGGATCCAGATTCTGGCAGGACTGAGACAGACATTCACACTCACATTCACACAACCTGACATGTCTTGACATTGTGGGGGAATCCCCATCGCCTGGATAGAACCCACTGACGCTGACACGGGAAGAACATGTAAACTCCACACAGGAGGGCCATCCTGCGAGGTGACTGTGCTAGCCACAGCACCAGCGTGCCAACGAGATGAAATGCAGGGTATTCTCTACCCACAGAGGTGTAGCATACCGGCCTACACTTCTGTGGTCTGGAGGATACCCCGTGGCACTCCATTCTATCTAAGGAATCTGGTGGACCCAACTCATATTCACCCAACTCACATTTACGCAACTCACATTCACACAACCTAACATGTTTTGACATTGTGGGGGAATCCCCATCGCCTGGATAGAACCCACTGACGCTGACACGGGAAGAACATGTAAACTCCACACAGGAGGGCCATCCTGCGAGGTGACTGTGCTAGCCACAGCACCAGCGTGCCAACGAGATGGAATGCAGGGTATTCTCTACCCACAGAGGTGTAGCACACCGGCCTACACTTCTGTGGTCTGGAGGATACCCCGTGGCACTCCATTCCATCTAAGGAATCTGGTGGACATAAACTCATATTCACCCAACTCACATTTACACAACTCACATTCACACAACCTAACATGTTTTGACATTGTGGGGGAATCCCCATCGCCTGGATAGAACCCACTGACGCTGACACGGGAAGAACATGTAAACTCCACACAGGAGGGCCATCCTGCGAGGTGACTGTGCTAGCCACAGCACCAGCGTGCCAACGAGATGGAATGCAGGGTATTCTCTACACACAGAGGTGTAGCACACCGGCCTACACTTCTGTGGTCTGGAGGATACCCCGTGGCACTCCATTCTATCTAAGGAATCTGGTGGACCCAACTCATATTCACCCAACTCACATTTACGCAACTCACATTCACACAACCTAACATGTTTTGACATTGTGGGGGAATCCCCATCGCCTGGATAGAACCCACTGACGCTGACACGGGAAGAACATGTAAACTCCACACAGGAGGGCCATCCTGCGAGGTGACTGTGCTGGCCACAGCACCAGCGTGCCAACGAGATGGAATGCAGGGTATTCTCTACCCACAGAGGTGTAGCACACCGGCCTACACTTCTGTGGTCTGGAGGATACCCCGTGGCACTCCATTCCATCTAAGGAATCTGGTGGATCCAACTCATATTCACCCAACTCACATTTACACAACTCACATTCACACAACCTAACATGTTTTGACATTGTGGGGGAATCCCCATCGCCTGGATAGAACCCACTGACGCGCTGACACGGGGAGAACATGCAAACTCCACAAAGAAGGGCCTTCCTGCAAGGTGACTGTGCTAGCAACAGCACCAGCGTACCAACGAGATGGAATGCAGGGTATCCTCTACCCACAGGGGTGTAGCACACCGGCCTACACCTCTGTGGTCTGGAGGGCCGTGACATTCCATACCATCTAAGGAATCTCTGGTGGATCTCGGGCTGGGTGTCTAACCAAAATACCCCAAAAAGCAAAAAAAAAAGTGTTTTTAAAGTGTTTTTGTTTGTAATATGCATACTAAGCATATCATTTAGTTATAGCTACTGATAATTTAACAAACATAAAAATATGACGTAGATAGGTTTGCAGTTTTCACGGTGTACATTTCAGATTGCATCTATTATACACATGAAAATAACTCACGTTTTCTCCTGAGGTGACGTAAGTTGCTCGTGTTACCACCAGCGGCAACAACAGTGGCTCCAAACTCGCAAAACGTCGGATTTTTTAAAACCAAAACACTTCCAATTTAATGGATCAGTGAATCTTAGTCCGACCTATAAACTCTGTTTTCTGATCTTTGACATCAAAGGACATTGGCTTTGATGTGAAGAAACACTATCTGTATTGTCACGGAAAAAGCTGTTACTATGGAAACGGTGACATCATCTGTGAGGTGGAAGAAGGTAAACAGGCTATATTGGTGCACAAGAGAGGAGCTGTGTCTGCTGTTTGGAAGTGTTTTGGTTTGAAAAAATCCAACAACAACAGTGGCTCCAAACTCGCAAAACGTCCGATTTTTTCAAACCAAAACACTTCCAAACAGCAGACACAGCTCCTCTCTTGTGCACAGACTATATTGGTGCATCTCCGGACTGTCTTTGTTCCTCCTGCATCGCTCTTTTCTGTTCTTTAAGTAACGCGACGGAGCCTCTCCCAGCTGTTAGCAGACTGTTGTGCTAACGGCTAGCTACAGAGCTGTACCAAGCTTGCTGTTTGGCGCTGAAATTTTATAAATGTACAATTATTAGTGTCACAAATTGTTGTGTGCTGTGGTGTTTTCCTGTTAAAGAGCATTAGTTGTGGGTTATTAATTGTTGTGTTATAAAGTTATAACCATAATGTAGCAAGTGTAAAGAACGTTTTAACGTTAACCATCAGATTGTAAATAAATCTAAAAGTTATATTTGATCCCTTGTTTCTTTCGTGCTTATCTGAACTGTGACTTCTATGATCCGTTGCTCCACCAGTCCACTGCTACGAGTAGTATTTTTCCATCCGTCATCTTTAACCTCTTATCCTATTCTGGGTTGTGTGGGGACCGGAGCCGAAGGCAAGGTTCACCCTGGACAGGGATCCAGATTCTGGCAGGACTGAGACAGACATTCACACTCACATTCACACAACCTGACATGTCTTGACATTGTGGGGGAATCCCCATCGCCTGGATAGAACCCACTGACGCTGACACGGGAAGAACATGTAAACTCCACACAGGAGGGCCATCCTGCGAGGTGACTGTGCTAGCCACAGCACCAGCGTGCCAACGAGATGGAATGCAGGGTATTCTCTACCCACATAGGTGTAGCACACCGGCCTACACTTCTGTGGTCTGGAGGATACCCCGTGGCACTCCATTCCATCTAAGGAATCTGGTGGACCCAACTCATATTCACCCAACTCACATTTACACAACTCACATTCACACAACCTAACATGTTTTGACATTGTGGGGGAATCCCCATCGCCTGGATAGAACCCACTGACGCGCTGACACGGGGAGAACATGTAAACTCCACAAAGAAGGGCCTTCCTGCAAGGTGACTGTGCTAGCAACAGCACCAGCGTGCCAACGAGATGGAATGCAGGGTATCCTCTACCCACAGGGGTGTAGCACACCGGCCTACACCTCTGTGGTCTGGAGGGCCGTGACATTCCATACCATCTAAGGAATCTCTGGTGGATCTCGGGCTGGGTGTCTAACCAAAATACCCCAAAAAGCAAAAAAAAAAGTGTTTTTAAAGTGTTTTTGTTTGTAATATGCATACTAAGCATATCATTTAGTTATAGCTACTGATAATTTAACAAACATAAAAATATGACGTAGATAGGTTTGCAGTTTTCACGGTGTACATTTCAGATTGCATCTATTATACACATGAAAATAACTAAATAACTCACGTTTTCTCCTGAGGTGACGTAAGTTGCTCGTGTTACCACCAGTGGCAACAACAGTGGCTCCAAACTCGCAAAACGTCGGATTTTTTAAAACCAAAACACTTCCAATTTAATGGATCAGTGAATCTTAGTCCTACCTATAAACTCTGTTTTCTGATCTTTGACATCAAAGGACATTGGCTTTGATGTGAAGAAACACTATCTGTATTGTCACGGAAAAAGCTGTTACTATGGAAACGGTGACATCATCTGTGAGGTGGAAGAAGGTAAACAGGCTATATTGGTGCACAAGAGAGGAGCTGTGTCTGCTGTTTGGAAGTGTTTTGGTTTGAAAAAATCCGACAACAACAGTGGCTCCAAACTCGCAAAACGTCCGATTTTTTCAAACCAAAACACTTCCAAACAGCAGACACAGCTCCTCTCTTGTGCACAGACTATATTGGTGCATCTCCGGTCTGTCTTTGTTCCTCCTGCATCGCTCTTTTCTGTTCTTTCAGTAACGCGACGGAGCCTCTCCCAGCTGTTAGCAGACTGTTGTGCTAACGGCTAGCTACCGAGCTGTACCAAGCATGCTGTTCGGCGCTTAAAATTTATAAATGTACAATTATTAGTGTCACAAATTGTTGTGTGCTGTGGTGTTTTCCTGTTAAAGAGGATTAGTTGTGGGTTATTAATTGTTGTGTTATAAAGTTATAACCATAATGTAGCAAGTGTAAAGAACGTTTTAACGTTAACCATCAGATTGTAAATAAATCTAAAAGTTATATTTGCTCCCTTGTTTCTTTCGTGCTTATCTGAACCGTGACTTCTATGATCCGTTGCTCCACCAGTCCACTGCTACTAGTAGTATTTTTCCATCCGTCATCTTTAACCTCTTATCCTATTCTGGGTTGCGTGGGGACCGGAGCCGAAGGCAAGGTTCACCCTGGACAGGGATCCAGATTCTGGCAGGACTGAGACAGACATTCACACTCACATTCACACAACCTGACATGTTTTGACATTGTGGGGGAATCCCCATCGCCTGGATAGAACCCACTGACGCTGACACGGGAAGAACATGTAAACTCCACACAGGAGGGCCATCCTGCGAGGTGACTGTGCTAGCCACAGCACCAGCGTGCCAACGAGATGGAATGCAGGGTATTCTCTACCCACAGAGGTGTAGCACACCGGCCTACACTTCTGTGGTCTGGAGGATACCCCGTGGCACTCCATTCCATCTAAGGAATCTGGTGGACCCAACTCATATTCACCCAACTCACATTTACACAACTCACATTCACACAACCTAACATGTTTTGACATTGTGGGGGAATCCCCATCGCCTGGATAGAACCCACTGACGCTGACACGGGAAGAACATGTAAACTCCACAAAGAAGGGCCTTCCTGCAAGGTGTGCTAGCCACAGCACCAGCGTGCCAACGAGATGGAATGCAAGGTATTCTCTACCCACAGAGGTGTAGCACACCGGCCTACACTTCTGTGGTCTGGAGGATACCCCGTGGCACTCCATTCCATCTAAGGAATCTGGTGGACCCAACTCATATTCACCCAACTCACATTTACGCAACTCACATTCACACAACCTAACATGTTTTGACATTGTGGGGGAATCCCCATCGCCTGGATAGAACCCACTGACGCTGACACGGGAAGAACATGTAAACTCCACACAGGAGGGCCATCCTGCGAGGTGACTGTGCTAGCCACAGCACCAGCGTGCCAACGAGATGGAATGCAGGGTATTCTCTACCCACAGAGGTGTAGCACACCGGCCTACACTTCTGTGGTCTGGAGGATACCACGTGGCACTCCATTCCATCTAAGGAATCTGGTGGACCCAACTCATATTCACCCAACTCACATTTACGCAACTCACATTCACACAACCTAACATGTTTTGACATTGTGGGGGAATCCCCATCGCCTGGATAGAACCCACTGACGCTGACACGGGAAGAACATGTAAACTCCACACAGGAGGGCCATCCTGCGAGGTGACTGTGCTAGCCACAGCACCAGCGTGCCAACGAGATGGAATGCAGGGTATTCTCTACCCACAGAGGTGTAGCACACCGGCCTACACTTCTGTGGTCTGGAGGATACCCCGTGGCACTCCATTCCATCTAAGGAATCTGGTGGACCCAACTCATATTCACCCAACTCACATTTACACAACTCACATTCACACAACCTAACATGTTTTGACATTGTGGGGGAATCCCCATCGCCTGGATAGAACCCACTGACGCTGACACGGGAAGAACATGTAAACTCCACAAAGAAGGGCCTTCCTGCAAGGTGTGCTAGCCACAGCACCAGCGTGCCAACGAGATGGAATGCAGGGTATTCTCTACCCACAGAGGTGTAGCACACCGGCCTACACTTCTGTGGTCTGGAGGATACCCCGTGGCACTCCATTCCATCTAAGGAATCTGGTGGACCCAACTCATATTCACCCAACTCACATTTACGCAACTCACATTTACACAACCTAACATGTTTTGACATTGTGGGGGAATCCCCATCGCCTGGATAGAACCCACTGACGCTGACATGGGAAGAACATGTAAACTCCACACAGGACGGCCATCCTGCGAGGTGACTGTGCTAGCCACAGCACCAGCGTGCCAACGAGATGGAATGCAGGGTATTCTCTACCCACAGAGGTGTAGCACACCGGCCTACACTTCTGTGGTCTGGAAGATACCCCGTGGCACTCCATTCCATCTAAGGAATCTGGTGGACCCAACTCATATTCACCCAACTCACATTTACACAACTCACATTCACACAACCTAACATGTTTTGACATTGTGGGGGAATCCCCATCGCCTGGATAGAACCCACTGACGCGCTGACACGGGGAGAACATGTAAACTCCACAAAGAAGGGCCTTCCTGCAAGGTGACTGTGCTAGCAACAGCACCAGCGTGCCAACGAGATGGAATGCAGGGTATCCTCTACCCACAGGGGTGTAGCACACCGGCCTACACCTCTGTGGTCTGGAGGATACCCCGTGGCACTCCATTCCATCTAAGGAATCTGGTGGACCCAACTCATATTCACCCAACTCACATTTACGCAACTCACATTCACACAACCTAACATGTTTTTACATTGTGGGGGAATCCCCATCGCCTGGATAGAACCCACTGACGCTGACACGGGGAGAACATGTAAACTCCACACAGGAGGGCCTTCCTGCAAGGTGACTGTGCTAGCCACAGCACCAGCGTGCCAACGAGATGGAATGCAGGGTATCCTCTACCCACAGGGGTGTAGCACACCGGCCTACACCTCTGTGGTCTGGAGGGCCGTGACATTCCATACCATCTAAGGAATCTCTGGTGGATCTCGGGCTGGGTGTCTCACCAAAATACCCCAAAAAGCAAAAAAAAAAGTGTTTTTAAAGTGTTTTTGTTTGGAATATGCATACTAAGCATATCATTTAGTTATAGCTACTGATAATTTAACAAACATAAAAATATGACGTAGATAGGTTTGCAGTTTTCACGGTGTACATTTCAGATTGCATCTATTATACACATGAAAATAACTCACGTTTTCTCCTGAGGTGACGTAAGTTGCTCGTGTTACCACCAGCGGCAACAACAGTGGCTCCAAACTCGCAAAACGTCGGATTTTTTAAAACCAAAACACTTCCAATTTAATGGATCAGTGAATCTTAGTCCTACCTATAAACTCTGTTTTCTGATCTTTGACATCAAAGGACATTGGCTTTGATGTGAAGAAACACTATCTGTATTGTCACGGAAAAAGCTGTTACTATGGAAACGGTGACATCATCTGTGAGGTGGAAGAAGGTAAACAGGCTATATTGGTGCACAAGAGAGGAGCTGTGTCTGCTGTTTGGAAGTGTTTTGGTTTGAAAAAATCCGACAACAACAGTGGCTCCAAACTCACAAAACGTCCGATTTTTTCAAACCAAAACACTTCCAAACAGCAGCACAGCTCCTCTCTTGTGCACAGACTATATTGGTGCATCTCCGGTCTGTCTTTGTTCCTCCTGCATCGCTCTTTTCTGTTCTTTCAGTAACGCGACGGAGCCTCTCCCAGCTGTTAGCAGACTGTTGTGCTAACGGCTAGCTACCGAGCTGTACCAAGCATGCTGTTCGGCGCTTAAAATTTATAAATGTACAATTATTAGTGTCACAAATTGTTGTGTGCTGTGGTGTTTTCCTGTTAAAGAGGATTAGTTGTGGGTTATTAATTGTTGTGTTATAAAGTTATAACCATAATGTAGCAAGTGTAAAGAACGTTTTAACGTTAACCATCAGATTGTAAATAAATCTAAAAGTTATATTTGCTCCCTTGTTTCTTTCGTGCTTATCTGAACCGTGACTTCTATGATCCGTTGCTCCACCAGTCCACTGCTACTAGTAGTATTTTTCCATCCGTCATCTTTAACCTCTTATCCTATTCTGGGTTGCGTGGGGACCGGAGCCGAAGGCAAGGTTCACCCTGGACAGGGATCCAGATTCTGGCAGGACTGAGACAGACATTCACACTCACATTCACACAACCTGACATGTTTTGACATTGTGGGGGAATCCCCATCGCCTGGATAGAACCCACTGACGCTGACACGGGAAGAACATGTAAACTCCACACAGGAGGGCCATCCTGCGAGGTGACTGTGCTAGCCACAGCACCAGCGTGCCAACGAGATGGAATGCAGGGTATTCTCTACCCACAGAGGTGTAGCACACCGGCCTACACTTCTGTGGTCTGGAGGATACCCCGTGGCACTCCATTCCATCTAAGGAATCTGGTGGACCCAACTCATATTCACCCAACTCACATTTACACAACTCACATTCACACAACCTAACATGTTTTGACATTGTGGGGGAATCCCCATCGCCTGGATAGAACCCACTGACGCTGACACGGGAAGAACATGTAAACTCCACAAAGAAGGGCCTTCCTGCAAGGTGTGCTAGCCACAGCACCAGCGTGCCAACGAGATGGAATGCAAGGTATTCTCTACCCACAGAGGTGTAGCACACCGGCCTACACTTCTGTGGTCTGGAGGATACCCCGTGGCACTCCATTCCATCTAAGGAATCTGGTGGACCCAACTCATATTCACCCAACTCACATTTACGCAACTCACATTCACACAACCTAACATGTTTTGACATTGTGGGGGAATCCCCATCGCCTGGATAGAACCCACTGACGCTGACACGGGAAGAACATGTAAACTCCACACAGGAGGGCCATCCTGCGAGGTGACTGTGCTAGCCACAGCACCAGCGTGCCAACGAGATGGAATGCAGGGTATTCTCTACCCACAGAGGTGTAGCACACCGGCCTACACTTCTGTGGTCTGGAGGATACCCCGTGGCACTCCATTCCATCTAAGGAATCTGGTGGACCCAACTCATATTCACCCAACTCACATTTACGCAACTCACATTCACACAACCTAACATGTTTTGACATTGTGGGGGAATCCCCATCGCCTGGATAGAACCCACTGACGCTGACACGGGAAGAACATGTAAACTCCACACAGGAGGGCCATCCTGCGAGGTGACTGTGCTAGCCACAGCACCAGCGTGCCAACGAGATGGAATGCAGGGTATTCTCTACCCACAGAGGTGTAGCACACCGGCCTACACTTCTGTGGTCTGGAGGATACCACGTGGCACTCCATTCCATCTAAGGAATCTGGTGGACCCAACTCATATTCACCCAACTCACATTTACGCAACTCACATTCACACAACCTAACATGTTTTGACATTGTGGGGGAATCCCCATCGCCTGGATAGAACCCACTGACGCTGACACGGGAAGAACATGTAAACTCCACACAGGAGGGCCATCCTGCGAGGTGACTGTGCTAGCCACAGCACCAGCGTGCCAACGAGATGGAATGCAGGGTATTCTCTACCCACAGAGGTGTAGCACACCGGCCTACACTTCTGTGGTCTGGAGGATACCCCGTGGCACTCCATTCCATCTAAGGAATCTGGTGGACCCAACTCATATTCACCCAACTCACATTTACACAACTCACATTCACACAACCTAACATGTTTTGACATTGTGGGGGAATCCCCATCGCCTGGATAGAACCCACTGACGCTGACACGGGAAGAACATGTAAACTCCACAAAGAAGGGCCTTCCTGCAAGGTGTGCTAGCCACAGCACCAGCGTGCCAACGAGATGGAATGCAGGGTATTCTCTACCCACAGAGGTGTAGCACACCGGCCTACACTTCTGTGGTCTGGAGGATACCCCGTGGCACTCCATTCCATCTAAGGAATCTGGTGGACCCAACTCATATTCACCCAACTCACATTTACGCAACTCACATTTACACAACCTAACATGTTTTGACATTGTGGGGGAATCCCCATCGCCTGGATAGAACCCACTGACGCTGACATGGGAAGAACATGTAAACTCCACACAGGACGGCCATCCTGCGAGGTGACTGTGCTAGCCACAGCACCAGCGTGCCAACGAGATGGAATGCAGGGTATTCTCTACCCACAGAGGTGTAGCACACCGGCCTACACTTCTGTGGTCTGGAAGATACCCCGTGGCACTCCATTCCATCTAAGGAATCTGGTGGACCCAACTCATATTCACCCAACTCACATTTACACAACTCACATTCACACAACCTAACATGTTTTGACATTGTGGGGGAATCCCCATCGCCTGGATAGAACCCACTGACGCGCTGACACGGGGAGAACATGTAAACTCCACAAAGAAGGGCCTTCCTGCAAGGTGACTGTGCTAGCAACAGCACCAGCGTGCCAACGAGATGGAATGCAGGGTATCCTCTACCCACAGGGGTGTAGCACACCGGCCTACACCTCTGTGGTCTGGAGGATACCCCGTGGCACTCCATTCCATCTAAGGAATCTGGTGGACCCAACTCATATTCACCCAACTCACATTTACGCAACTCACATTCACACAACCTAACATGTTTTTACATTGTGGGGGAATCCCCATCGCCTGGATAGAACCCACTGACGCTGACACGGGGAGAACATGTAAACTCCACACAGGAGGGCCTTCCTGCAAGGTGACTGTGCTAGCCACAGCACCAGCGTGCCAACGAGATGGAATGCAGGGTATCCTCTACCCACAGGGGTGTAGCACACCGGCCTACACCTCTGTGGTCTGGAGGGCCGTGACATTCCATACCATCTAAGGAATCTCTGGTGGATCTCGGGCTGGGTGTCTCACCAAAATACCCCAAAAAGCAAAAAAAAAAGTGTTTTTAAAGTGTTTTTGTTTGGAATATGCATACTAAGCATATCATTTAGTTATAGCTACTGATAATTTAACAAACATAAAAATATGACGTAGATAGGTTTGCAGTTTTCACGGTGTACATTTCAGATTGCATCTATTATACACATGAAAATAACTCACGTTTTCTCCTGAGGTGACGTAAGTTGCTCGTGTTACCACCAGCGGCAACAACAGTGGCTCCAAACTCGCAAAACGTCGGATTTTTTAAAACCAAAACACTTCCAATTTAATGGATCAGTGAATCTTAGTCCTACCTATAAACTCTGTTTTCTGATCTTTGACATCAAAGGACATTGGCTTTGATGTGAAGAAACACTATCTGTATTGTCACGGAAAAAGCTGTTACTATGGAAACGGTGACATCATCTGTGAGGTGGAAGAAGGTAAACAGGCTATATTGGTGCACAAGAGAGGAGCTGTGTCTGCTGTTTGGAAGTGTTTTGGTTTGAAAAAATCCGACAACAACAGTGGCTCCAAACTCACAAAACGTCCGATTTTTTCAAACCAAAACACTTCCAAACAGCAGCACAGCTCCTCTCTTGTGCACAGACTATATTGGTGCATCTCCGGTCTGTCTTTGTTCCTCCTGCATCGCTCTTTTCTGTTCTTTCAGTAACGCGACGGAGCCTCTCCCAGCTGTTAGCAGACTGTTGTGCTAACGGCTAGCTACCGAGCTGTACCAAGCATGCTGTTCGGCGCTTAAAATTTATAAATGTACAATTATTAGTGTCACAAATTGTTGTGTGCTGTGGTGTTTTCCTGTTAAAGAGGATTAGTTGTGGGTTATTAATTGTTGTGTTATAAAGTTATAACCATAATGTAGCAAGTGTAAAGAACGTTTTAACGTTAACCATCAGATTGTAAATAAATCTAAAAGTTATATTTGCTCCCTTGTTTCTTTCGTGCTTATCTGAACCGTGACTTCTATGATCCGTTGCTCCACCAGTCCACTGCTACTAGTAGTATTTTTCCATCCGTCATCTTTAACCTCTTATCCTATTCTGGGTTGCGTGGGGACCGGAGCCGAAGGCAAGGTTCACCCTGGACAGGGATCCAGATTCTGGCAGGACTGAGACAGACATTCACACTCACATTCACACAACCTGACATGTTTTGACATTGTGGGGGAATCCCCATCGCCTGGATAGAACCCACTGACGCTGACACGGGAAGAACATGTAAACTCCACACAGGAGGGCCATCCTGCGAGGTGACTGTGCTAGCCACAGCACCAGCGTGCCAACGAGATGGAATGCAGGGTATTCTCTACCCACAGAGGTGTAGCACACCGGCCTACACTTCTGTGGTCTGGAGGATACCACGTGGCACTCCATTCCATCTAAGGAATCTGGTGGACCCAACTCATATTCACCCAACTCACATTTACACAACTCACATTCACACAACCTAACATGTTTTGACATTGTGGGGGAATCCCCATCGCCTGGATAGAACCCACTGACGCTGACACGGGAAGAACATGTAAACTCCACAAAGAAGGGCCTTCCTGCAAGGTGTGCTAGCCACAGCACCAGCGTGCCAACGAGATGGAATGCAGGGTATTCTCTACCCACAGAGGTGTAGCACACCGGCCTACACTTCTGTGGTCTGGAGGATACCCCGTGGCACTCCATTCCATCTAAGGAATCTGGTGGACCCAACTCATATTCACCCAACTCACATTTACACAACTCACATTCACACAACCTAACATGTTTTGACATTGTGGGGGAATCCCCATCGCCTGGATAGAACCCACTGACGCTGACACGGGAAGAACATGTAAACTCCACAAAGAAGGGCCTTCCTGCAAGGTGTGCTAGCCACAGCACCAGCGTGCCAACGAGATGGAATGCAGGGTATTCTCTACCCACAGAGGTGTAGCACACCGGCCTACACTTCTGTGGTCTGGAGGATACCCCGTGGCACTCCATTCCATCTAAGGAATCTGGTGGACCCAACTCATATTCACCCAACTCACATTTACACAACTCACATTCACACAACCTAACATGTTTTGACATTGTGGGGGAATCCCCATCGCCTGGATAGAACCCACTGACGCTGACACGGGAAGAACATGTAAACTCCACGAAGAAGGGCCTTCCTGCAAGGTGTGCTAGCCACAGCACCAGCGTGCCAACGAGATGGAATGCAAGGTATTCTCTACCCACAGAGGTGTAGCACACCGGCCTACACTTCTGTGGTCTGGAGGATACCCCGTGGCACTCCATTCCATCTAAGGAATCTGGTGGACCCAACTCATATTCACCCAACTCACATTTACGCAACTCACATTCACACAACCTAACATGTTTTGACATTGTGGGGGAATCCCCATCGCCTGGATAGAACCCACTGACGCTGACACGGGAAGAACATGTAAACTCCACACAGGAGGGCCATCCTGCGAGGTGACTGTGCTAGCCACAGCACCAGCGTGCCAACGAGATGGAATGCAGGGTATTCTCTACCCACAGAGGTGTAGCACACCGGCCTACACTTCTGTGGTCTGGAGGATACCCCGTGGCACTCCATTCCATCTAAGGAATCTGGTGGACCCAACTCATATTCACCCAACTCACATTTACGCAACTCACATTCACACAACCTAACATGTTTTGACATTGTGGGGGAATCCCCATCGCCTGGATAGAACCCACTGACGCTGACACGAGAAGAACATGTAAACTCCACACAGGAGGGCCATCCTGCGAGGTGACTGTGCTAGCCACAGCACCAGCGTGCCAACGAGATGGAATGCAGGGTATTCTCTACCCACAGAGGTGTAGCACACCGGCCTACACTTCTGTGGTCTGGAGGATACCACGTGGCACTCCATTCCATCTAAGGAATCTGGTGGACCCAACTCATATTCACCCAACTCACATTTACACAACTCACATTCACACAACCTAACATGTTTTGACATTGTGGGGGAATCCCCATCGCCTGGATAGAACCCACTGACGCTGACACGGGAAGAACATGTAAACTCCACAAAGAAGGGCCTTCCTGCAAGGTGTGCTAGCCACAGCACCAGCGTGCCAACGAGATGGAATGCAGGGTATTCTCTACCCACAGAGGTGTAGCACACCGGCCTACACTTCTGTGGTCTGGAGGATACCCCGTGGCACTCCATTCCATCTAAGGAATCTGGTGGACCCAACTCATATTCACCCAACTCACATTTACGCAACTCACATTTACACAACCTAACATGTTTTGACATTGTGGGGGAATCCCCATCGCCTGGATAGAACCCACTGACGCTGACATGGGAAGAACATGTAAACTCCACACAGGACGGCCATCCTGCGAGGTGACTGTGCTAGCCACAGCACCAGCGTGCCAACGAGATGGAATGCAGGGTATTCTCTACCCACAGAGGTGTAGCACACCGGCCTACACTTCTGTGGTCTGGAGGATACCCCGTGGCACTCCATTCCATCTAAGGAATCTGGTGGACCCAACTCATATTCACCCAACTCACATTTACACAACTCACATTCACACAACCTAACATGTTTTGACATTGTGGGGGAATCCCCATCGCCTGGATAGAACCCACTGACGCGCTGACACGGGGAGAACATGTAAACTCCACAAAGAAGGGCCTTCCTGCAAGGTGACTGTGCTAGCAACAGCACCAGCGTGCCAACGAGATGGAATGCAGGGTATCCTCTACCCACAGGGGTGTAGCACACCGGCCTACACCTCTGTGGTCTGGAGGATACCCCGTGGCACTCCATTCCATCTAAGGAATCTGGTGGACCCAACTCATATTCACCCAACTCACATTTACGCAACTCACATTCACACAACCTAACATGTTTTGACATTGTGGGGGAATCCCCATCGCCTGGATAGAACCCACTGACGCTGACACGGGGAGAACATGTAAACTCCACACAGGAGGGCCTTCCTGCAAGGTGACTGTGCTAGCCACAGCACCAGCGTGCCAACGAGATGGAATGCAGGGTATCCTCTACCCACAGGGGTGTAGCACACCGGCCTACACCTCTGTGGTCTGGAGGGCCGTGACATTCCATACCATCTAAGGAATCTCTGGTGGATCTCGGGCTGGGTGTCTCACCAAAATACCCCAAAAAGCAAAAAAAAAAGTGTTTTTAAAGTGTTTTTGTTTGGAATATGCATACTAAGCATATCATTTAGTTATAGCTACTGATAATTTAACAAACATAAAAATATGACGTAGATAGGTTTGCAGTTTTCACGGTGTACATTTCAGATTGCATCTATTATACACATGAAAATAACTCACGTTTTCTCCTGAGGTGACGTAAGTTGCTCGTGTTACCACCAGTGGCAACAACAGTGGCTCCAAACTCGCAAAACGTCGGATTTTTTAAAACCAAAACACTTCCAATTTAATGGATCAGTGAATCTTAGTCCTATCTATAAACTCTGTTTTCTGATCTTTGACATCAAAGGACATTGGCTTTGATGTGAAGAAACACTATCTGTATTGTCACGGAAAAAGCTGTTACTATGGAAACGGTGACATCATCTGTGAGGTGGAAGAAGGTGAACAGGCTATATTGGTGCACAAGAGAGGAGCTGTGTCTGCTCTTTGGAAGTGTTTTGGTTTGAAAAAATCCGATAACAACAGTGGCTCCAAACTCGCAAAACGTCCGATTTTTTCAAACCAAAGCACTTCCAAACAGCAGACACAGCTCCTCTCTTGTGCACAGACTATATTGGTGCATCTCCGGACTGTCTTTGTTCCTCCTGCATCGCTCTTTTCTGTTCTTTAAGTAACGCGACGGAGCCTCTCCCAGCTGTTAGCAGACTGTTGTGCTAACGGCTAGCTACAGAGCTGTACCAAGCATGCTGTTTGGCGCCGAAATTTTATAAATGTACAATTATTAGTGTCACAAATTGTTGTGTGCTGTGGTGTTTTCCTGTTAAAGAGGATTAGTTGTGGGTTATTAATTGTTGTGTTATAAAGTTATAACCATAATGTAGCAAGTGTAAAGAACGTTTTAACGTTAACCATCAGATTGTAAATAAATCTAAAAGTTATATTTGCTCCCTTGTTTCTTTCGTGCTTATCTGAACCGTGACTTCTATGATCCGTTGCTCCACCAGTCCACTGCTACTAGTAGTATTTTTCCATCCGTCATCTTTAACCTCTTATCCTATTCTGGGTTGGGTGGGGACCGGAGCCGAAGGCAAGGTTCACCCTGGACAGCGATCCAGATTCTGGCAGGACTGAGACAGACATTCACACTCACATTCACACAACCTGACATGTCTTGACATTGTGGGGGAATCCCCATCGCCTGGATAGAACCCACTGACGCTGACACGGGAAGAACATGTAAACTCCACACAGGAGGGCCATCCTGCGAGGTGACTGTGCTAGCCACAGCACCAGCGTGCCAACGAGATGGAATGCAGGGTATTCTCTACCCACAGAGGTGTAGCACACCAGCCTACACTTCTGTGGTCTGGAGGATACCCCGTGGCACTCCATTCTATCTAAGGAATCTGGTGGACCCAACTCATATTCACCCAACTCACATTTACGCAACTCACATTCACACAACCTAACATGTTTTGACATTGTGGGGGAATCCCCATCGCCTGGATAGAACCCACTGACGCTGACACGGGAAGAACATGTAAACTCCACACAGGAGGGCCATCCTGCGAGGTGACTGTGCTAGCCACAGCACCAGCGTGCCAACGAGATGGAATGCAGGGTATTCTCTACCCACAGAGGTGTAGCACACCGGCCTACACTTCTGTGGTCTGGAGGATACCCCGTGGCACTCCATTCCATCTAAGGAATCTGGTGGACCCAACTCATATTCACCCAACTCACATTTACACAACTCACATTCACACAACCTAACATGTTTTGACATTGTGGGGGAATCCCCATCGCCTGGATAGAACCCACTGACGCTGACACGGGAAGAACATGTAAACTCCACACAGGAGGGCCATCCTGCGAGGTGACTGTGCTAGCCACAGCACCAGCGTGCCAACGAGATGGAATGCAGGGTATTCTCTACCCACAGAGGTGTAGCACACCGGCCTACACTTCTGTGGTCTGGAGGATACCCCATGGCACTCCATTCCATCTAAGGAATCTGGTGGACCCAACTCATATTCACCCAACTCACATTTACACAACTCACATTCACACAACCTAACATGTTTTGACATTGTGGGGGAATCCCCATCGCCTGGATAGAACCCACTGACGCTGACACGGGAAGAACATGTAAACTCCACACAGGAGGGCCATCCTGCGAGGTGACTGTGCTAGCCACAGCACCAGCGTGCCAACGAGATGGAATGCAGGGTATTCTCTACCCACAGAGGTGTAGCACACCGGCCTACACTTCTGTGGTCTGGAGGATACCCCGTGGCACTCCATTCCATCTAAGGAATCTGGTGGACCCAACTCATATTCACCCAACTCACATTTACACAACTCACATTCACACAACCTAACATGTTTTGACATTGTGGGGGAATCCCCATCGCCTGGATAGAACCCACTGACGCTGACACGGGAAGAACATGTAAACTCCACAAAGAAGGGCCTTCCTGCAAGGTGTGCTAGCCACAGCACCAGCGTGCCAACGAGATGGAATGCAGGGTATTCTCTACCCACAGAGGTGTAGCACACCGGCCTACACTTCTGTGGTCTGGAGGATACCCCGTGGCACTCCATTCCATCTAAGGAATCTGGTGGACCCAACTCATATTCACCCAACTCACATTTACGCAACTCACATTTACACAACCTAACATGTTTTGACATTGTGGGGGAATCCCCATCGCCTGGATAGAACCCACTGACGCTGACATGGGAAGAACATGTAAACTCCACACAGGACGGCCATCCTGCGAGGTGACTGTGCTAGCCACAGCACCAGCGTGCCAACGAGATGGAATGCAGGGTATTCTCTACCCACAGAGGTGTAGCACACCGGCCTACACTTCTGTGGTCTGGAGGATACCCCGTGGCACTCCATTCCATCTAAGGAATCTGGTGGACCCAACTCATATTCACCCAACTCACATTTACACAACTCACATTCACACAACCTAACATGTTTTGACATTGTGGGGGAATCCCCATCGCCTGGATAGAACCCACTGACGCGCTGACACGGGGAGAACATGTAAACTCCACAAAGAAGGGCCTTCCTGCAAGGTGACTGTGCTAGCAACAGCACCAGCGTGCCAACGAGATGGAATGCAGGGTATCCTCTACCCACAGGGGTGTAGCACACCGGCCTACACCTCTGTGGTCTGGAGGATACCCCGTGGCACTCCATTCCATCTAAGGAATCTGGTGGACCCAACTCATATTCACCCAACTCACATTTACACAACTCACATTCACACAACCTAACATGTTTTGACATTGTGGGGGAATCCCCATCGCCTGGATAGAACCCACTGACGCGCTGACACGGGGAGAACATGTAAACTCCACAAAGAAGGGCCTTCCTGCAAGGTGACTGTGCTAGCAACAGCACCAGCGTACCAACGAGATGGAATGCAGGGTATCCTCTACCCACAGGGGTGTAGCACACCGGCCTACACCTCTGTGGTCTGGAGGGCCGTGACATTCCATACCATCTAAGGAATCTCTGGTGGATCTCGGGCTGAGTGTCTAACCAAAATACCCCAAAAAGCAAAAAAAAAAGTGTTTTTAAAGTGTTTTTGTTTGTAATATGCATACTAAGCATATCATTTAGTTATAGCTACTGATAATTTAACAAACATAAAAATATGACGTAGATAGGTTTGCAGTTTTCACGGTGTACATTTCAGATTGTATCTATTATACACATGAAAATAACTCACGTTTTCTCCTGAGGTGACGTAAGTTGCTCGTGTTACCACCAGCGGCAACAACAGTTGCTCCAAACTCGCAAAACGTCGGATTTTTTAAAACCAAAACACTTCCAATTTAATGGATCAGTGAATCTTAGTCCTATCTATAAACTCTGTTTTCTGATCTTTGACATCAAAGGACATTGGCTTTGATGTGAAGAAACACTATCTGTATTGTCACGGAAAAAGCTGTTACTATGGAAACGGTGACATCATCTGTGAGGTGGAAGAAGGTAAACAGGCTATATTGGTGCACAAGAGAGGAGCTGTGTCTGCTGTTTGGAAGTGTTTTGGTTTGAAAAAATCCAACAACAACAGTGGCTCCAAACTCGCAAAACGTCCGATTTTTTCAAACCAAAGCACTTCCAAACAGCAGACACAGCTCCTCTTTTGTGCACAGACTATATTGGTGCATCTCCGGACTGTCTTTGTTCCTCCTGCATCGCTCTTTTCTGTTCTTTAAGTAACGCGACGGAGCCTCTCCCAGCTGTTAGCAGACTGTTGTGCTAACGGCTAGCTACAGAGCTGTACCAAGCATGCTGTTTGGCGCTGAAATTTTATAAATGTACAATTATTAGTGTCACAAATTGTTGTGTGCTGTGGTGTTTTCCTGTTAAAGAGGATTAGTTGTGGGTTATTAATTGTTGTGTTATAAAGTTATAACCATAATGTAGCAAGTGTAAAGAACGTTTTAACGTTAACCATCAGATTGTAAATAAATCTAAAAGTTATATTTGCTCCCTTGTTTCTTTCGTGCTTATCTGAACCGTGACTTCTATGATCCGTTGCTCCACCAGTCCACTGCTACTAGTAGTATTTTTCCATCCGTCATCTTTAACCTCTTATCCTATTCTGGGTTGGGTGGGGACCGGAGCCGAAGGCAAGGTTCACCCTGGACAGGGATCCAGATTCTGGCAGGACTGAGACAGACATTCACACTCACATTCACACAACCTGACATGTCTTGACATTGTGGGGGAATCCCCATCGCCTGGATAGAACCCACTGACGCTGACACGGGAAGAACATGTAAACTCCACACAGGAGGGCCATCCTGCGAGGTGACTGTGCTAGCCACAGCACCAGCGTGCCAACGAGATGAAATGCAGGGTATTCTCTACCCACAGAGGTGTAGCATACCGGCCTACACTTCTGTGGTCTGGAGGATACCCCGTGGCACTCCATTCTATCTAAGGAATCTGGTGGACCCAACTCATATTCACCCAACTCACATTTACGCAACTCACATTCACACAACCTAACATGTTTTGACATTGTGGGGGAATCCCCATCGCCTGGATAGAACCCACTGACGCTGACACGGGAAGAACATGTAAACTCCACACAGGAGGGCCATCCTGCGAGGTGACTGTGCTAGCCACAGCACCAGCGTGCCAACGAGATGGAATGCATGGTATTCTCTACCCACAGAGGTGTAGCACACCGGCCTACACTTCTGTGGTCTGGAGGATACCCCATGGCACTCCATTCCATCTAAGGAATCTGGTGGACCCAACTCATATTCACCCAACTCACATTTACACAACTCACATTCACACAACCTAACATGTTTTGACATTGTGGGGGAATCCCCATCGCCTGGATAGAACCCACTGACGCGCTGACACGGGGAGAACATGTAAACTCCACAAAGAAGGGCCTTCCTGCAAGGTGACTGTGCTAGCAACAGCACCAGCGTACCAACGAGATGGAATGCAGGGTATCCTCTACCCACAGGGGTGTAGCACACCGGCCTACACCTCTGTGGTCTGGAGGGCCGTGACATTCCATACCATCTAAGGAATCTCTGGTGGATCTCGGGCTGGGTGTCTAACCAAAATACCCCAAAAAGCAAAAAAAAAAGTGTTTTTAAAGTGTTTTTGTTTGTAATATGCATACTAAGCATATCATTTAGTTATAGCTACTGATAATTTAACAAACATAAAAATATGACGTAGATAGGTTTGCAGTTTTCACGGTGTACATTTCAGATTGCATCTATTATACACATGAAAATAACTCACGTTTTCTCCTGAGGTGACGTAAGTTGCTCGTGTTACCACCAGCGGCAACAACAGTGGCTCCAAACTCGCAAAACGTCGGATTTTTTAAAACCAAAACACTTCCAATTTAATGGATCAGTGAATCTTAGTCCTACCTATAAACTCTGTTTTCTGATCTTTGACATCAAAGGACATTGGCTTTGATGTGAAGAAACACTATCTGTATTGTCACGGAAAAAGCTGTTACTATGGAAACGGTGACATCATCTGTGAGGTGGAAGAAGGTAAACAGGCTATATTGGTGCACAAGAGAGGAGCTGTGTCTGCTGTTTGGAAGTGTTTTGGTTTGAAAAAATCCGACAACAACAGTGGCTCCAAACTCGCAAAACGTCCGATTTTTTCAAACCAAAGCACTTCCAAACAGCAGACACAGCTCCTCTCTTGTGCACAGACTATATTGGTGCATCTCCGGACTGTCTTTGTTCCTCCTGCATCGCTCTTTTCTGTTCTTTAAGTAACGCGACGGAGCCTCTCCCAGCTGTTAGCAGACTGTTGTGCTAACGGCTAGCTACAGAGCTGTACCAAGCATGCTGTTTGGCGCTGAAATTTTATAAATGTACAATTATTAGTGTCACAAATTGTTGTGTGCTGTGGTGTTTTCCTGTTAAAGAGGATTAGTTGTGGGTTATTAATTGTTGTGTTATAAAGTTATAACCATAATGTAGCAAGTGTAAAGAACGTTTTAACGTTAACCATCAGATTGTAAATAAATCTAAAAGTTATATTTGCTCCCTTGTTTCTTTCGTGCTTATCTGAATCGTGACTTCTATGATCCGTTGCTCCACCAGTCCACTGCTACTAGTAGTATTTTTCCATCCGTCATCTTTAACCTCTTATCCTATTCTGGGTTGGGTGGGGACCGGAGCCGAAGGCAAGGTTCACCCTGGACAGGGATCCAGATTCTGGCAGGACTGAGACAGACATTCATACTCACATTCACACAACCTGACATGTCTTGACATTGTGGGGGAATCCCCATCGCCTGGATAGAACCCACTGACGCTGACACGGGAAGAACATGTAAACTCCACACAGGATTGCCATCCTGCGAGGTGACTGTGCTAGCCACAGCACCAGCGTGCCAACGAGATGGAATGCAGGGTATTCTCTACACACAGAGGTGTAGCACACCGGCCTACACTTCTGTGGTCTGGAGGATACCCCGTGGCACTCCATTCTATCTAAGGAATCTGGTGGACCCAACTCATATTCACCCAACTCACATTTACGCAACTCACATTCACACAACCTAACATGTTTTGACATTGTGGGGGAATCCCCATCGCCTGGATAGAACCCACTGACGCTGACACGGGAAGAACATGTAAACTCCACACAGGAGGGCCATCCTGCGAGGTGACTGTGCTGGCCACAGCACCAGCGTGCCAACGAGATGGAATGCAGGGTATTCTCTACCCACAGAGGTGTAGCACACCGGCCTACACTTCTGTGGTCTGGAGGATACCCCGTGGCACTCCATTCCATCTAAGGAATCTGGTGGATCCAACTCATATTCACCCAACTCACATTTACACAACTCACATTCACACAACCTAACATGTTTTGACATTGTGGGGGAATCCCCATCGCCTGGATAGAACCCACTGACGCGCTGACACGGGGAGAACATGCAAACTCCACAAAGAAGGGCCTTCCTGCAAGGTGACTGTGCTAGCAACAGCACCAGCGTACCAACGAGATGGAATGCAGGGTATCCTCTACCCACAGGGGTGTAGCACACCGGCCTACACCTCTGTGGTCTGGAGGGCCGTGACATTCCATACCATCTAAGGAATCTCTGGTGGATCTCGGGCTGGGTGTCTAACCAAAATACCCCAAAAAGCAAAAAAAAAAGTGTTTTTAAAGTGTTTTTGTTTGTAATATGCATACTAAGCATATCATTTAGTTATAGCTACTGATAATTTAACAAACATAAAAATATGACGTAGATAGGTTTGCAGTTTTCACGGTGTACATTTCAGATTGCATCTATTATACACATGAAAATAACTCACGTTTTCTCCTGAGGTGACGTAAGTTGCTCGTGTTACCACCAGCGGCAACAACAGTGGCTCCAAACTCGCAAAACGTCGGATTTTTTAAAACCAAAACACTTCCAATTTAATGGATCAGTGAATCTTAGTCCGACCTATAAACTCTGTTTTCTGATCTTTGACATCAAAGGACATTGGCTTTGATGTGAAGAAACACTATCTGTATTGTCACGGAAAAAGCTGTTACTATGGAAACGGTGACATCATCTGTGAGGTGGAAGAAGGTAAACAGGCTATATTGGTGCACAAGAGAGGAGCTGTGTCTGCTGTTTGGAAGTGTTTTGGTTTGAAAAAATCCAACAACAACAGTGGCTCCAAACTCGCAAAACGTCCGATTTTTTCAAACCAAAACACTTCCAAACAGCAGACACAGCTCCTCTCTTGTGCACAGACTATATTGGTGCATCTCCGGACTGTCTTTGTTCCTCCTGCATCGCTCTTTTCTGTTCTTTAAGTAACGCGACGGAGCCTCTCCCAGCTGTTAGCAGACTGTTGTGCTAACGGCTAGCTACAGAGCTGTACCAAGCTTGCTGTTTGGCGCTGAAATTTTATAAATGTACAATTATTAGTGTCACAAATTGTTGTGTGCTGTGGTGTTTTCCTGTTAAAGAGCATTAGTTGTGGGTTATTAATTGTTGTGTTATAAAGTTATAACCATAATGTAGCAAGTGTAAAGAACGTTTTAACGTTAACCATCAGATTGTAAATAAATCTAAAAGTTATATTTGATCCCTTGTTTCTTTCGTGCTTATCTGAACTGTGACTTCTATGATCCGTTGCTCCACCAGTCCACTGCTACGAGTAGTATTTTTCCATCCGTCATCTTTAACCTCTTATCCTATTCTGGGTTGTGTGGGGACCGGAGCCGAAGGCAAGGTTCACCCTGGACAGGGATCCAGATTCTGGCAGGACTGAGACAGACATTCACACTCACATTCACACAACCTGACATGTCTTGACATTGTGGGGGAATCCCCATCGCCTGGATAGAACCCACTGACGCTGACACGGGAAGAACATGTAAACTCCACACAGGAGGGCCATCCTGCGAGGTGACTGTGCTAGCCACAGCACCAGCGTGCCAACGAGATGGAATGCAGGGTATTCTCTACCCACATAGGTGTAGCACACCGGCCTACACTTCTGTGGTCTGGAGGATACCCCGTGGCACTCCATTCCATCTAAGGAATCTGGTGGACCCAACTCATATTCACCCAACTCACATTTACACAACTCACATTCACACAACCTAACATGTTTTGACATTGTGGGGGAATCCCCATCGCCTGGATAGAACCCACTGACGCGCTGACACGGGGAGAACATGTAAACTCCACAAAGAAGGGCCTTCCTGCAAGGTGACTGTGCTAGCAACAGCACCAGCGTGCCAACGAGATGGAATGCAGGGTATCCTCTACCCACAGGGGTGTAGCACACCGGCCTACACCTCTGTGGTCTGGAGGGCCGTGACATTCCATACCATCTAAGGAATCTCTGGTGGATCTCGGGCTGGGTGTCTAACCAAAATACCCCAAAAAGCAAAAAAAAAAGTGTTTTTAAAGTGTTTTTGTTTGTAATATGCATACTAAGCATATCATTTAGTTATAGCTACTGATAATTTAACAAACATAAAAATATGACGTAGATAGGTTTGCAGTTTTCACGGTGTACATTTCAGATTGCATCTATTATACACATGAAAATAACTCACGTTTTCTCCTGAGGTGACGTAAGTTGCTCGTGTTACCACCAGCGGCAACAACAGTGGCTCCAAACTCGCAAAACGTCGGATTTTTTAAAACCAAAACACTTCCAATTTAATGGATCAGTGAATCTTAGTCCTATCTATAAACTCTGTTTTCTGATCTTTGACATCAAAGGACATTGGCTTTGATGTGAAGAAACACTATCTGTATTGTCACGGAAAAAGCTGTTACTATGGAAACGGTGACATCATCTGTGAGGTGGAAGAAGGTAAACAGGCTATATTGGTGCACAAGAGAGGAGCTGTGTCTGCTGTTTGGAAGTGTTTTGGTTTGAAAAAATCCGACAACAACAGTGGCTCCAAACTCGCAAAACGTCCGATTTTTTCAAACCAAAACACTTCCAAACAGCAGACACAGCTCCTCTCTTGTGCACAGACTATATTGGTGCATCTCCGGACTGTCTTTGTTCCTCCTGCATCGCTCTTTTCTGTTCTTTAAGTAACGCGACGGAGCCTCTCCCAGCTGTTAGCAGACTGTTGTGCTAACGGCTAGCTACAGAGCTGTACCAAGCATGCTGTTTGGCGCTGAAATTTTATAAATGTACAATTATTAGTGTCACAAATTGTTGTGTGCTGTGGTGTTTTCCTGTTAAAGAGGATTAGTTGTGGGTTATTAATTGTTGTGTTATAAAGTTATAACCATAATGTAGCAAGTGTAAAGAACGTTTTAACGTTAACCATCAGATTGTAAATAAATCTAAAAGTTATATTTGCTCCCTTGTTTCTTTCGTGCTTATCTGAACCGTGACTTCTATGATCCGTTGCTCCACCAGTCCACTGCTACTAGTAGTATTTTTCCATCCGTCATCTTTAACCTCTTATCCTATTCTGGGTTGTGTGGGGACCGGAGCCGAAGGCAAGGTTCACCCTGGACAGGGATCCAGATTCTGGCAGGACTGAGACAGACATTCACACTCACATTCACACAACCTGACATGTCTTGACATTGTGGGGGAATCCCCATCGCCTGGATAGAACCCACTGACGCTGACACGGGAAGAACATGTAAACTCCACACAGGAGGGCCATCCTGCGAGGTGACTGTGCTAGCCACAGCACCAGCGTGCCAACGAGATGGAATGCAGGGTATTCTCTACCCACATAGGTGTAGCACACCGGCCTACACTTCTGTGGTCTGGAGGATACCCCATGGCACTCCATTCCATCTAAGGAATCTGGTGGACCCAACTCATATTCACCCAACTCACATTTACACAACTCACATTCACACAACCTAACATGTTTTGACATTGTGGGGGAATCCCCATCGCCTGGATAGAACCCACTGACGCGCTGACACGGGGAGAACATGTAAACTCCACAAAGAACGGCCTTCCTGCAAGGTGACTGTGCTAGCAACAGCACCAGCGTGCCAACGAGATGGAATGCAGGGTATCCTCTACCCACATAGGTGTAGCACACCGGCCTACACCTCTGTGGTCTGGAGGGCCGTGACATTCCATACCATCTAAGGAATCTCTGGTGGATCTCGGGCTGGGTGTCTAACCAAAATACCCCAAAAAGCAAAAAAATAAGTGTTATTAAAGTGTTTTTGTTTGTAATATGCATACTAAGCATATCATTTAGTTATAGCTACTGATAATTTAACAAACATAAAAATATGACGTAGATAGGTTTGCAGTTTTCACGGTGTACATTTCAGATTGCATCTATTATACACATGAAAATAACTAAATAACTCACGTTTTCTCCTGAGGTGACGTAAGTTGCTCGTGTTACCACCAGTGGCAACAACAGTGGCTCCAAACTCGCAAAACGTCGGATTTTTTAAAACCAAAACACTTCCAATTTAATGGATCAGTGAATCTTAGTCCTATCTATAAACTCTGTTTTCTGATCTTTGACATCAAAGGACATTGGCTTTGATGTGAAGAAACACTATCTGTATTGTCACGGAAAAAGCTGTTACTATGGAAACGGTGACATCATCTGTGAGGTGGAAGAAGGTAAACAGGCTATATTGGTGCACAAGAGAGGAGCTGTGTCTGCTGTTTGGAAGTGTTTTGGTTTGAAAAAATCCGACAACAACAGTGGCTCCAAACTCGCAAAACGTCCGATTTTTTCAAACCAAAACACTTCCAAACAGCAGACACAGCTCCTCTCTTGTGCACAGACTATATTGGTGCATCTCCGGACTGTCTTTGTTCCTCCTGCATCGCTCTTTTCTGTTCTTTAAGTAACGCGACGGAGCCTCTCCCAGCTGTTAGCAGACTGTTGTGCTAACGGCTAGCTACAGAGCTGTACCAAGCATGCTGTTTGGGGCTGAAATTTTATAAATGTACAATTATTAGTGTCACAAATTGTTGTGTGCTGTGGTGTTTTCCTGTTAAAGAGGATTACTTGTGGGTTATTAATTGTTGTGTTATAAAGTTATAACCATAATGTAGCAAGTGTAAAGAACGTTTTAACGTTAACCATCAGATTGTAAATAAATCTAAAAGTTATATTTGCTCCCTTGTTTCTTTCGTGCTTATCTGAACCGTGACTTCTATGATCCGTTGCTCCACCAGTCCACTGCTACTAGTAGTATTTTTCCATCCGTCATCTTTAACCTCTTATCCTATTCTGGGTTGGGTGGGGACCGGAGCCGAAGGCAAGGTTCACCCTGGACAGGGATCCAGATTCTGGCAGGACTGAGACAGACATTCACACTCACATTCACACAACCTGACATGTCTTGACATTGTGGGGGAATCCCCATCGCCTGGATAGAACCCACTGACGCTGACACGGGAAGAACATGTAAACTCCACACAGGAGGGCCATCCTGCGAGGTGACTGTGCTAGCCACAGCACCAGCGTGCCAACGAGATGGAATGCAGGGTATTCTCTACCCACATAGGTGTAGCACACCGGCCTACACTTCTGTGGTCTGGAGGATACCCCGTGGCACTCCATTCCATCTAAGGAATCTGGTGGACCCAACTCATATTCACCCAACTCACATTTACACAACTCACATTCACACAACCTAACATGTTTTGACATTGTGGGGGAATCCCCATCGCCTGGATAGAACCCACTGACGCGCTGACACGGGGAGAACATGTAAACTCCACAAAGAAGGGCCTTCCTGCAAGGTGACTGTGCTAGCAACAGCACCAGCGTGCCAACGAGATGGAATGCAGGGTATCCTCTACCCACAGGGGTGTAGCACACCGGCCTACACCTCTGTGGTCTGGAGGGCCGTGACATTCCATACCATCTAAGGAATCTCTGGTGGATCTCGGGCTGGGTGTCTAACCAAAATACCCCAAAAAGCAAAAAAAAAAGTGTTTTTAAAGTGTTTTTGTTTGTAATATGCATACTAAGCATATCATTTAGTTATAGCTACTGATAATTTAACAAACATAAAAATATGACGTAGATAGGTTTGCAGTTTTCACGGTGTACATTTCAGATTGCATCTATTATACACATGAAAATAACTCACGTTTTCTCCTGAGGTGACGTAAGTTGCTCGTGTTACCACCAGCGGCAACAACAGTGGCTCCAAACTCGCAAAACGTCGGATTTTTTAAAACCAAAACACTTCCAATTTAATGGATCAGTGAATCTTAGTCCTATCTATAAACTCTGTTTTCTGATCTTTGACATCAAAGGACATTGGCTTTGATGTGAAGAAACACTATCTGTATTGTCACGGAAAAAGCTGTTACTATGGAAACGGTGACATCATCTGTGAGGTGGAAGAAGGTAAACAGGCTATATTGGTGCACAAGAGAGGAGCTGTGTCTGCTGTTTGGAAGTGTTTTGGTTTGAAAAAATCCGACAACAACAGTGGCTCCAAACTCGCAAAACGTCCGATTTTTTCAAACCAAAACACTTCCAAACAGCAGACACAGCTCCTCTCTTGTGCACAGACTATATTGGTGCATCTCCGGACTGTCTTTGTTCCTCCTGCATCGCTCTTTTCTGTTCTTTAAGTAACGCGACGGAGCCTCTCCCAGCTGTTAGCAGACTGTTGTGCTAACGGCTAGCTACAGAGCTGTACCAAGCATGCTGTTTGGCGCTGAAATTTTATAAATGTACAATTATTAGTGTCACAAATTGTTGTGTGCTGTGGTGTTTTCCTGTTAAAGAGGATTAGTTGTGGGTTATTAATTGTTGTGTTATAAAGTTATAACCATAATGTAGCAAGTGTAAAGAACGTTTTAACGTTAACCATCAGATTGTAAATAAATCTAAAAGTTATATTTGCTCCCTTGTTTCTTTCGTGCTTATCTGAACCGTGACTTCTATGATCCGTTGCTCCACCAGTCCACTGCTACTAGTAGTATTCTTCCATCCGTCATCTTTAACCTCTTATCCTATTCTGGGTTGTGTGGGGACCGGAGCCGAAGGCAAGGTTCACCCTGGACAGGGATCCAGATTCTGGCAGGACTGAGACAGACATTCACACTCACATTCACACAACCTGACATGTCTTGACATTGTGGGGGAATCCCCATCGCCTGGATAGAACCCACTGACGCTGACACGGGAAGAACATGTAAACTCCACACAGGAGGGCCATCCTGCGAGGTGACTGTGCTAGCCACAGCACCAGCGTGCCAACGAGATGGAATGCAGGGTATTCTCTACCCACATAGGTGTAGCACACCGGCCTACACTTCTGTGGTCTGGAGGATACCCCATGGCACTCCATTCCATCTAAGGAATCTGGTGGACCCAACTCATATTCACCCAACTCACATTTACACAACTCACATTCACACAACCTAACATGTTTTGACATTGTGGGGGAATCCCCATCGCCTGGATAGAACCCACTGACGCGCTGACACGGGGAGAACATGTAAACTCCACAAAGAACGGCCTTCCTGCAAGGTGACTGTGCTAGCAACAGCACCAGCGTGCCAACGAGATGGAATGCAGGGTATCCTCTACCCACATAGGTGTAGCACACCGGCCTACACCTCTGTGGTCTGGAGGGCCGTGACATTCCATACCATCTAAGGAATCTCTGGTGGATCTCGGGCTGGGTGTCTAACCAAAATACCCCAAAAAGCAAAAAAATAAGTGTTATTAAAGTGTTTTTGTTTGTAATATGCATACTAAGCATATCATTTAGTTATAGCTACTGATAATTTAACAAACATAAAAATATGACGTAGATAGGTTTGCAGTTTTCACGGTGTACATTTCAGATTGCATCTATTATACACATGAAAATAACTAAATAACTCACGTTTTCTCCTGAGGTGACGTAAGTTGCTCGTGTTACCACCAGTGGCAACAACAGTGGCTCCAAACTCGCAAAACGTCGGATTTTTTAAAACCAAAACACTTCCAATTTAATGGATCAGTGAATCTTAGTCCTATCTATAAACTCTGTTTTCTGATCTTTGACATCAAAGGACATTGGCTTTGATGTGAAGAAACACTATCTGTATTGTCACGGAAAAAGCTGTTACTATGGAAACGGTGACATCATCTGTGAGGTGGAAGAAGGTAAACAGGCTATATTGGTGCACAAGAGAGGAGCTGTGTCTGCTGTTTGGAAGTGTTTTGGTTTGAAAAAATCCGACAACAACAGTGGCTCCAAACTCGCAAAACGTCCGATTTTTTCAAACCAAAACACTTCCAAACAGCAGACACAGCTCCTCTCTTGTGCACAGACTATATTGGTGCATCTCCGGACTGTCTTTGTTCCTCCTGCATCGCTCTTTTCTGTTCTTTAAGTAACGCGACGGAGCCTCTCCCAGCTGTTAGCAGACTGTTGTGCTAACGGCTAGCTACAGAGCTGTACCAAGCATGCTGTTTGGGGCTGAAATTTTATAAATGTACAATTATTAGTGTCACAAATTGTTGTGTGCTGTGGTGTTTTCCTGTTAAAGAGGATTAGTTGTGGGTTATTAATTGTTGTGTTATAAAGTTATAACCATAATGTAGCAAGTGTAAAGAACGTTTTAACGTTAACCATCAGATTGTAAATAAATCTAAAAGTTATATTTGCTCCCTTGTTTCTTTCGTGCTTATCTGAACCGTGACTTCTATGATCCGTTGCTCCACCAGTCCACTGCTACTAGTAGTATTTTTCCATCCGTCATCTTTAACCTCTTATCCTATTCTGGGTTGGGTGGGGACCGGAGCCGAAGGCAAGGTTCACCCTGGACAGGGATCCAGATTCTGGCAGGACTGAGACAGACATTCACACTCACATTCACACAACCTGACATGTCTTGACATTGTGGGGGAATCCCCATCGCCTGGATAGAACCCACTGACGCTGACACGGGAAGAACATGTAAACTCCACACAGGAGGGCCATCCTGCGAGGTGACTGTGCTAGCCACAGCACCAGCGTGCCAACGAGATGGAATGCAGGGTATTCTCTACACACAGAGGTGTAGCACACCGGCCTACACTTCTGTGGTCTGGAGGATACCCCGTGGCACTCCATTCTATCTAAGGAATCTGGTGGACCCAACTCATATTCACCCAACTCACATTTACGCAACTCACATTCACACAACCTAACATGTTTTGACATTGTGGGGGAATCCCCATCGCCTGGATAGAACCCACTGACGCTGACACGGGAAGAACATGTAAACTCCACACAGGAGGGCCATCCTGCGAGGTGACTGTGCTGGCCACAGCACCAGCGTGCCAACGAGATGGAATGCAGGGTATTCTCTACCCACAGAGGTGTAGCACACCGGCCTACACTTCTGTGGTCTGGAGGATACCCCGTGGCACTCCATTCCATCTAAGGAATCTGGTGGACCCAACTCATATTCACCCAACTCACATTTACACAACTCACATTCACACAACCTAACATGTTTTGACATTGTGGGGGAATCCCCATCGCCTGGATAGAACCGACTGACGCTGACACGGGAAGAACATGTAAACTCCACACAGGAGGGCCATCCTGCGAGGTGACTGTGCTAGCCACAGCACCAGCGTGCCAACGAGATGGAATGCAGGGTATTCTCTACCCACAGAGGTGTAGCACACCGGCCTACACTTCTGTGGTCTGGAGGATACCCCATGGCACTCCATTCCATCTAAGGAATCTGGTGGACCCAACTCATATTCACCCAACTCACATTTACACAACTCACATTCACACAACCTAACATGTTTTGACATTGTGGGGGAATCCCCATCGCCTGGATAGAACCCACTGACGCGCTGAGACGGGGAGAACATGTAAACTCCACAAAGAAGGGCCTTCCTGCAAGGTGACTGTGCTAGCAACAGCACCAGCGTGCCAACGAGATGGAATGCAGGGTATCCTCTACCCACAGGGGTGTAGCACACCGGCCTACACCTCTGTGGTCTGGAGGGCCGTGACATTCCATACCATCTAAGGAATCTCTAGTGGATCTCGGGCTGGGTGTCTAACCAAAATACCCCAAAAAGCAAAAAAAAAAGTGTTTTTAAAGTGTTTTTGTTTGTAATATGCATACTAAGCATATCATTTAGTTATAGCTACTGATAATTTAACAAACATAAAAATATGACGTAGATAGGTTTGCAGTTTTCACGGTGTACATTTCAGATTGCATCTATTATACACATGAAAATAACTCACGTTTTCTCCTGAGGTGACGTAAGTTGCTCGTGTTACCACCAGTGGCAACAACAGTGGCTCCAAACTCACAAAATGTCGGATTTTTTAAAACCAAAACACTTCCAATTTAATGGATCAGTGAATCTTAGTCCTATCTATAAACTCTGTTTTCTGATCTTTGACATCAAAGGACATTGGCTTTGATGTGAAGAAACACTATCTGTATTGTCACGGAAAAAGCTGTTACTATGGAAACGGTGACATCATCTGTGAGGTGGAAGAAGGTAAACAGGCTATATTGGTGCACAAGAGAGGAGCTGTGTCTGCTGTTTGGAAGTGTTTTGGTTTGAAAAAATCCGACAACAACAGTGGCTCCAAACTCGCAAAACGTCCGATTTTTTCAAACCAAAACACTTCCAAACAGCAGACACAGCTCCTCTCTTGTGCACAGACTATATTGGTGCATCTCCGGACTGTCTTTCTTCCTCCTGCATCGCTCTTTTCTGTTCTTTAAGTAACACGACGGAGCCTCTCCCAGCTGTTAGCAGACTGTTGTGCTAACGGCTAGCTACAGAGCTGTACCAAGCATGCTGTTTGGCGCTGAAATTTTATAAATGTACAATTATTAGTGTCACAAATTGTTGTGTGCTGTGGTGTTTTCCTGTTAAAGAGGATTAGTTGTGGGTTATTAATTGTTGTGTTATAAAGTTATAACCATAATGTAGCAAGTGTAAAGAACGTTTTAATGTTAACCATCAGATTGTAAATAAATCTAAAAGTTATATTTGCTCCCTTGTTTCTTTCGTGCTTATCTGAACCGTGACTTCTATGATCCGTTGCTCCACCAGTCCACTGCTACTAGTAGTATTTTTCCATCCGTCATCTTTAACCTCTTATCCTATTCTGGGTTGTGTGGGGACCGGAGCCGAAGGCAAGGTTCACCCTGGACAGGGATCCAGATTCTGGCAGGACTGAGACAGACATTCACACTCACATTCACACAACCTGACATGTCTTGACATTGTGGGGGAATCCCCATCGCCTGGATAGAACCCACTGAGATGACACGGAAAGAACATGTAAACTCCACACAGGAAGGCTATCCTGCGAGGTGACTGTGCTAGCCACAGCACCAGCGTGCCAACGAGATGGAATGCAGGGTATTCTCTACCCACAGAGGTGTAGCACACCGGCATACACTTCTGTGATCTGGAGGATACCCCGTGGCACTCCATTCCATCTAAAGAATCTGGTGGGCCCAACTCATATTCACCCAACTCACATTTACGCAACTCACATTCACACAACCTAACATGTTTTGACATTGTGGGGGAATCCCCATCGCCTGGATAGAACCCACTGACGCTGACACAGGAAGAACATGTAAACTCCACACAGGAGGGCCATCCTGCGAGGTGACTGTGCTAGCCACAGCACCAGCGTGCCAACGAGATGGAATGCAGGGTATTCTCTACCCACATAGGTGTAGCACACCGGCCTACACTTCTGTGGTCTGGAGGATACCCCGTGGCACTCCATTCCATCTAAGGAATGTGGTGGACCCAACTCATATTCACCCAACTCACATTTACACAACTCACATTCACACAACCTAACATGTTTTGACATTGTGGGGGAATCCCCATCGCCTGGATAGAACCCACTGACGCGCTGACACGGAGAGAACATGTAAACTCCACAAAGAAGGGCCTTCCTGCAAGGTGACTGTGCTAGCAACAGCACCAGCGTGCCAACGAGATGGAATGCAGGGTATCCTCTACCCACAGGGGTGTAGCACACCGGCCTACACCTCTGTGGTCTGGAGGGCCGTGACAGTCCATACCATCTAAGGAATCTCTAGTGGATCTCGGGCTGGGTGTCTAACCAAAATACCCCAAAAAGCAAAAAAAAAAGTGTTTTTAAAGTGTTTTTGTTTGGAATATGCATACTAAGCATATCATTTAGTTATAGCTACTGATAATTTAACAAACATAAAAATATGACGTAGATAGGTTTGCAGTTTTCACGGTGTACATTTCAGATTGCATCTATTATACACATGAAAATAACTCACGTTTTCTCCTGAGGTGACGTAAGTTGCTCGTGTTACCACCAGTGGCAACAACAGTGGCTCCAAACTCGCAAAACGTCGGATTTTTTAAAACCAAAACACTTCCAATTTAATGGATCAGTGAATCTTAGTCCTATCTATAAACTCTGTTTTCTGATCTTTGACATCAAAGGACATTGGCTTTGATGTGAAGAAATACTATCTGTATTGTCACGGAAAAAGCTGTTACTATGGAAACGGTGACATCATCTGTGAGGTGGAAGAAGGTAAACTGGCTATATTGGTGCACAAGAGAGGAGCTGTGTCTGCTGTTTGGAAGTGTTTTGGTTTGAAAAAATCCGACAACAACAGTGGCTCCAAACTCGCAAAACGTCCGATTTTTTCAAACCAAAACACTTCCAAACAGCAGACACAGCTCCTCTCTTGTGCACAGACTATATTGGTGCATCTCCGGACTGTCTTTCTTCCTCCTGCATCGCTCTTTTCTGTTCTTTAAGTAACACGACGGAGCCTCTCCCAGCTGTTAGCAGACTGTTGTGCTAACGGCTAGCTACAGAGCTGTACCAAGCATGCTGTTTGGCGCTGAAATTTTATAAATGTACAATTATTAGTGTCACAAATTGTTGTGTGCTGTGGTGTTTTCCTGTTAAAGAGGATTAGTTGTGGGTTATTAATTGTTGTGTTATAAAGTTATAACCATAATGTAGCAAGTGTAAAGAACGTTTTAATGTTAACCATCAGATTGTAAATAAATCTAAAAGTTATATTTGCTCCCTTGTTTCTTTCGTGCTTATCTGAACCGTGACTTCTATGATCCGTTGCTCCACCAGTCCACTGCTACTAGTAGTATTTTTCCATCCGTCATCTTTAACCTCTTATCCTATTCTGGGTTGTGTGGGGACCGGAGCCGAAGGCAAGGTTCACCCTGGACAGGGATCCAGATTCTGGCAGGACTGAGACAGACATTCACACTCACATTCACACAACCTGACATGTCTTGACATTGTGGGGGAATCCCCATCGCCTGGATAGAACCCACTGAGATGACACGGAAAGAACATGTAAACTCCACACAGGAAGGCTATCCTGCGAGGTGACTGTGCTAGCCACAGCACCAGCGTGCCAACGAGATGGAATGCAGGGTATTCTCTACCCACAGAGGTGTAGCACACCGGCATACACTTCTGTGATCTGGAGGATACCCCGTGGCACTCCATTCCATCTAAAGAATCTGGTGGGCCCAACTCATATTCACCCAACTCACATTTACGCAACTCACATTCACACAACCTAACATGTTTTGACATTGTGGGGGAATCCCCATCGCCTGGATAGAACCCACTGACGCTGACACGGGAAGAACATGTAAACTCCACACAGGAGGGCCATCCTGCGAGGTGACTGTGCTAGCCACAGCACCAGCGTGCCAACGAGATGGAATGCAGGGTATTCTCTACCCACAGAGGTGTAGCACACCGGCCTACACTTCTGTGGTCTGGAGGATACCCCGTGGCACTCCATTCCATCTAAGGAATGTGGTGGACCCAACTCATATTCACCCAACTCACATTTACACAACTCACATTCACACAACCTAACATGTTTTGACATTGTGGGGGAATCCCCATCGCCTGGATAGAACCCACTGACGCGCTGACACGGGGAGAACATGTAAACTCCACAAAGAAGGGCCTTCCTGCAAGGTGACTGTGCTAGCAACAGCACCAGCGTGCCAACGAGATGGAATGCAGGGTATCCTCTACCCACAGGGGTGTAGCACACCGGCCTACACCTCTGTGGTCTGGAGGGCCGTGACATTCCATACCATCTAAGGAATCTCTAGTGGATCTCGGGCTGGGTGTCTAACCAAAATACCCCAAAAAGCAAAAAAAAAGTGTTTTTAAAGTGTTTTTGTTTGTAATATGCATACTAAGCATATCATTTAGTTATAGCTACTGATAATTTAACAAACATAAAAATATGACGTAGATAGGTTTGCAGTTTTCACGGTGTACATTTCAGATTGCATCTATTATACACATGAAAATAACTCACGTTTTCTCCTGAGGTGACGTAAGTTGCTCGTGTTACCACCAGTGGCAACAACAGTGGCTCCAAACTCGCAAAACGTCAGATTTTTTAAAACCAAAACACTTCCAATTTAATGGATCAGTGAATCTTAGTCCTATCTATAAACTCTGTTTTCTGATCTTTGACATCAAAGGACATTGGCTTTGATGTGAAGAAACACTATCTGTATTGTCACGGAAAAAGCTGTTACTATGGAAACGGTGACATCATCTGTGAGGTGGAAGAAGGTAAACAGGCTATATTGGTGCACAAGAGAGGAGCTGTGTCTGCTGTTTGGAAGTGTTTTGGTTTGAAAAAATCCGACAACAACAGTGGCTCCAAACTCGCAAAACGTCCGATTTTTTCAAACCAAAACACTTCCAAACAGCAGACACAGCTCCTCTCTTGTGCACAGACTATATTGGTGCATCTCCGGTCTGTCTTTGTTCCTCCTGCATTGCTCTTTTCTGTTCTTTAAGTAACACGACGGAGCCTCTCCCAGCTGTTAGCAGACTGTTGTGCTAACGGCTAGCTACAGAGCTGTACCAAGCATGCTGTTTGGCGCTGAAATTTTATAAATGTACAATTATTAGTGTCACAAATTGTTGTGTGCTGTGGTGTTTTCCTGTTAAAGAGGATTAGTTGTGGGTTATTAATTGTTGTGTTATAAAGTTATAACCATAATGTAGCAAGTGTAAAGAACGTTTTAATGTTAACCATCAGATTGTAAATAAATCTAAAAGTTATATTTGCTCCCTTGTTTCTTTCGTGCTTATCTGAACCGTGACTTCTATGATCCGTTGCTCCACCAGTCCACTGCTACTAGTAGTATTTTTCCATCCGTCATCTTTAACCTCTTATCCTATTCTGGGTTGTGTGGGGACCGGAGCCGAAGGCAAGGTTCACCCTGGACAGGGATCCAGATTCTGGCAGGACTGAGACAGACATTCACACTCACATTCACACAACCTGACATGTCTTGACATTGTGGGGGAATCCCCATCGCCTGGATAGAACCCACTGAGATGACACGGAAAGAACATGTAAACTCCACACAGGAAGGCTATCCTGCGAGGTGACTGTGCTAGCCACAGCACCAGCGTGCCAACGAGATGGAATGCAGGGTATTCTCTACACACAGAGGTGTAGCACACCGGCATACACTTCTGTGATCTGGAGGATACCCCGTGGCACTCCATTCCATCTAAAGAATCTGGTGGGCCCAACTCATATTCACCCAACTCACATTTACGCAACTCACATTCACACAACCTAACATGTTTTGACATTGTGGGGGAATCCCCATCGCCTGGATAGAACCCACTGACGCTGACACGGGAAGAACATGTAAACTCCACACAGGAGGGCCATCCTGCGAGGTGACTGTGCTAGCCACAGCACCAGCGTGCCAACGAGATGGAATGCAGGGTATTCTCTACCCACATAGGTGTAGCACACCGGCCTACACTTCTGTGGTCTGGAGGATACCCCGTGGCACTCCATTCCATCTAAGGAATGTGGTGGACCCAACTCATATTCACCCAACTCACATTTACACAACTCACATTCACACAACCTAACATGTTTTGACATTGTGGGGGAATCCCCATCGCCTGGATAGAACCCACTGACGCGCTGACACGGAGAGAACATGTAAACTCCACAAAGAAGGGCCTTCCTGCAAGGTGACTGTGCTAGCAACAGCACCAGCGTGCCAACGAGATGGAATGCAGGGTATCCTCTACCCACAGGGGTGTAGCACACCGGCCTACACCTCTGTGGTCTGGAGGGCCGTGACAGTCCATACCATCTAAGGAATCTCTAGTGGATCTCGGGCTGGGTGTCTAACCAAAATACCCCAAAAAGCAAAAAAAAAAGTGTTTTTAAAGTGTTTTTGTTTGGAATATGCATACTAAGCATATCATTTAGTTATAGCTACTGATAATTTAACAAACATAAAAATATGACGTAGATAGGTTTGCAGTTTTCACGGTGTACATTTCAGATTGCATCTATTATACACATGAAAATAACTCACGTTTTCTCCTGAGGTGACGTAAGTTGCTCGTGTTACCACCAGTGGCAACAACAGTGGCTCCAAACTCGCAAAACGTCGGATTTTTTAAAACCAAAACACTTCCAATTTAATGGATCAGTGAATCTTAGTCCTATCTATAAACTCTGTTTTCTGATCTTTGACATCAAAGGACATTGGCTTTGATGTGAAGAAATACTATCTGTATTGTCACGGAAAAAGCTGTTACTATGGAAACGGTGACATCATCTGTGAGGTGGAAGAAGGTAAACTGGCTATATTGGTGCACAAGAGAGGAGCTGTGTCTGCTGTTTGGAAGTGTTTTGGTTTGAAAAAATCCGACAACAACAGTGGCTCCAAACTCGCAAAACGTCCGATTTTTTCAAACCAAAACACTTCCAAACAGCAGACACAGCTCCTCTCTTGTGCACAGACTATATTGGTGCATCTCCGGACTGTCTTTCTTCCTCCTGCATCGCTCTTTTCTGTTCTTTAAGTAACACGACGGAGCCTCTCCCAGCTGTTAGCAGACTGTTGTGCTAACGGCTAGCTACAGAGCTGTACCAAGCATGCTGTTTGGCGCTGAAATTTTATAAATGTACAATTATTAGTGTCACAAATTGTTGTGTGCTGTGGTGTTTTCCTGTTAAAGAGGATTAGTTGTGGGTTATTAATTGTTGTGTTATAAAGTTATAACCATAATGTAGCAAGTGTAAAGAACGTTTTAATGTTAACCATCAGATTGTAAATAAATCTAAAAGTTATATTTGCTCCCTTGTTTCTTTCGTGCTTATCTGAACCGTGACTTCTATGATCCGTTGCTCCACCAGTCCACTGCTACTAGTAGTATTTTTCCATCCGTCATCTTTAACCTCTTATCCTATTCTGGGTTGTGTGGGGACCGGAGCCGAAGGCAAGGTTCACCCTGGACAGGGATCCAGATTCTGGCAGGACTGAGACAGACATTCACACTCACATTCACACAACCTGACATGTCTTGACATTGTGGGGGAATCCCCATCGCCTGGATAGAACCCACTGAGATGACACGGAAAGAACATGTAAACTCCACACAGGAAGGCTATCCTGCGAGGTGACTGTGCTAGCCACAGCACCAGCGTGCCAACGAGATGGAATGCAGGGTATTCTCTACCCACAGAGGTGTAGCACACCGGCATACACTTCTGTGATCTGGAGGATACCCCGTGGCACTCCATTCCATCTAAAGAATCTGGTGGGCCCAACTCATATTCACCCAACTCACATTTACGCAACTCACATTCACACAACCTAACATGTTTTGACATTGTGGGGGAATCCCCATCGCCTGGATAGAACCCACTGACGCTGACACGGGAAGAACATGTAAACTCCACACAGGAGGGCCATCCTGCGAGGTGACTGTGCTAGCCACAGCACCAGCGTGCCAACGAGATGGAATGCAGGGTATTCTCTACCCACATAGGTGTAGCACACCGGCCTACACTTCTGTGGTCTGGAGGATACCCCGTGGCACTCCATTCCATCTAAGGAATGTGGTGGACCCAACTCATATTCACCCAACTCACATTTACACAACTCACATTCACACAACCTAACATGTTTTGACATTGTGGGGGAATCCCCATCGCCTGGATAGAACCCACTGACGCGCTGACACGGGGAGAACATGTAAACTCCACAAAGAAGGGCCTTCCTGCAAGGTGACTGTGCTAGCAACAGCACCAGCGTGCCAACGAGATGGAATGCAGGGTATCCTCTACCCACAGGGGTGTAGCACACCGGCCTACACCTCTGTGGTCTGGAGGGCCGTGACATTCCATACCATCTAAGGAATCTCTAGTGGATCTCGGGCTGGGTGTCTAACCAAAATACCCCAAAAAGCAAAAAAAAAAGTGTTTTTAAAGTGTTTTTGTTTGTAATATGCATACTAAGCATATCATTTAGTTATAGCTACTGATAATTTAACAAACATAAAAATATGACGTAGATAGGTTTGCAGTTTTCACGGTGTACATTTCAGATTGCATCTATTATACACATGAAAATAACTCACGTTTTCTCCTGAGGTGACGTAAGTTGCTCGTGTTACCACCAGTGGCAACAACAGTGGCTCCAAACTCGCAAAACGTCGGATTTTTTAAAACCAAAACACTTCCAATTTAATGGATCAGTGAATCTTAGTCCTATCTATAAACTCTGTTTTCTGATCTTTGACATCAAAGGACATTGGCTTTGATGTGAAGAAACACTATCTGTATTGTCACGGAAAAAGCTGTTACTATGGAAACGGTGACATCATCTGTGAGGTGGAAGAAGGTAAACAGGCTATATTGGTGCACAAGAGAGGAGCTGTGTCTGCTGTTTGGAAGTGTTTTGGTTTGAAAAAATCCGACAACAACAGTGGCTCCAAACTCGCAAAACGTCCGATTTTTTCAAACCAAAACACTTCCAAACAGCAGACACAGCTCCTCTCTTGTGCACAGACTATATTGGTGCATCTCCGGACTGTCTTTGTTCCTCCTGCATCGCTCTTTTCTGTTCTTTAAGTAACGCGACGGAGCCTCTCCCAGCTGTTAGCAGACTGTTGTGCTAACGGCTAGCTACAGAGCTGTACCAAGCATGCTGTTTGGCGCTGAAATTTTATAAATGTACAATTATTAGTGTCACAAATTGTTGTGTGCTGTGGTGTTTTCCTGTTAAAGAGGATTAGTTGTGGGTTATTAATTGTTGTGTTATAAAGTTATAACCATAATGTAGCAAGTGTAAAGAACGTTTTAACGTTAACCATCAGATTGTAAATAAATCTAAAAGTTATATTTGCTCCCTTGTTTCTTTCGTGCTTATCTGAACCGTGACTTCTATGATCCGTTGCTCCACCAGTCCACTGCTACTAGTAGTATTTTTCCATCCGTCATCTTTAACCTCTTATCCTATTCTGGGTTGTGTGGGGACCGGAGCCGAAGGCAAGGTTCACCCTGGACAGGGATCCAGATTCTGGCAGGACTGAGACAGACATTCACACTCACATTCACACAACCTGACATGTCTTGACATTGTGGGGGAATCCCCATCGCCTGGATAGAACCCACTGAGATGACACGGAAAGAACATGTAAACTCCACACAGGAGGGCCATCCTGCGAGGTGACTGTGCTAGCCACAGCACCAGCGTGCCAACGAGATGGAATGCAGGGTATTCTCTACCCACAGAGGTGTAGCACACCGGCATACACTTCTGTGGTCTGGAGGATACCCCGTGGCACTCCATTCCATCTAAGGAATCTGGTGGACCCAACTCATATTCACCCAACTCACATTTACGCAACTCACATTCACACAACCTAACATGTTTTGACATTGTGGGGGAATCCCCATCGCCTGGATAGAACCCACTGACCCTGACACGGGAAGAACATGTAAACTCCACACAGGAGGGCCATCCTGCGAGGTGACTGTGCTAGCCACAGCACCAGCGTGCCAACGAGATGGAATGCAGGGTATTCTCTACCCACAGAGGTGTAGCACACCGGCCTACACTTCTGTGGTCTGGAGGATACCCCGTGGCACTCCATTCCATATAAGGAATCTGGTGGACCCAACTCATATTCACTCAACTCACATTTACGCAACTCACATTCACACAACCTAACATGTTTTGACATTGTGGGGGAATCCCCATCGCCTGGATAGAACCCACTGACGCTGACACGGGAAGAACATGTCAACTCCACACAGGAGGGCCATCCTGCGAGGTGACTGTGCTAGCCACAGCACCAGCGTGCCAACGAGATGGAATGCAGGGTATCCTCTACCCACAGAGGTGTAGCACACCGGCCTACACTTCTGTGGTCTGGAGGATACCCCGTGGCACTCCATTCCATCTAAGGAATCTGGTGGACCCAACTCATATTCACCCAACTCACATTTACACAACTCACATTCACACAACCTAACATGTTTTGACATTGTGGGGGAATCCCCATCGCCTGGATAGAACCCACTGACGCTGACACGGGAAGAACATGTAAACTCCACAAAGAAGGGCCTTCCTGCAAGGTGTGCTAGCCACAGCACCAGCGTGCCAACGAGATGGAATGCAGGGTATTCTCTACCCACAGAGGTGTAGCACACCGGCCTACACTTCTGTGGTCTGGAGGATACCCCGTGGCACTCCATTCCATCTAAGGAATCTGGTGGACCCAACTCATATTCACCCAACTCACATTTACACAACTCACATTCACACAACCTAACATGTTTTGACATTGTGGGGGAATCCCCATCGCCTGGATAGAACCCACTGACGCTGACACGGGAAGAACATGTAAACTCCACAAAGAAGGGCCTTCCTGCAAGGTGACTGTGCTAGCAACAGCACCAGCGTGCCAACGAGATGGAATGCAGGGTATCCTCTACCCACAGGGGTGTAGCACACCGGCCTACACCTCTGTGGTCTGGAGGGCCGTGACATTCCATACCATCTAAGGAATCTCTAGTGGATCTCGGGCTGGGTGTCTAACCAAAATACCCCAAAAAGCAAAAAAAAAAGTGTTTTTAAAGTGTTTTTGTTTGTAATATGCATACTAAGCATATCATTTAGTTATAGCTACTGATAATTTAACAAACATAAAAATATGACGTAGATAGGTTTGCAGTTTTCACGGTGTACATTTCAGATTGCATCTATTATACACATGAAAATAACTCACGTTTTCTCCTGAGGTGACGTAAGTTGCTCGTGTTACCACCAGTGGCAACAACAGTGGCTCCAAACTCGCAAAACGTCGGATTTTTTAAAACCAAAACACTTCCAATTTAATGGATCAGTGAATCTTAGTCCTATCTATAAACTCTGTTTTCTGATCTTTGACATCAAAGGACATTGGCTTTGATGTGAAGAAACACTATCTGTATTGTCACGGAAAAAGCTGTTACTATGGAAACGGTGACATCATCTGTGAGGTGGAAGAAGGTAAACAGGCTATATTGGTGCACAAGAGAGGAGCTGTGTCTGCTGTTTGGAAGTGTTTTGGTTTGAAAAAATCCGACAACAACAGTGGCTCCAAACTCGCAAAACGTCCGATTTTTTCAAACCAAAACACTTCCAAACAGCAGACACAGCTCCTCTCTTGTGCACAGACTATATTGGTGCATCTCCGGACTGTCTTTGTTCCTCCTGCATCGCTCTTTTCTGTTCTTTAAGTAACGCGACGGAGCCTCTCCCAGCTGTTAGCAGACTGTTCTGCTAACGGCTAGCTACAGAGCTGTACCAAGCATGCTGTTTGGCGCTGAAATTTTATAAATGTACAATTATTAGTGTCACAAATTGTTGTGTGCTGTGGTGTTTTCCTGTTAAAGAGGATTAGTTGTGGGTTATTAATTGTTGTGTTATAAAGTTATAACCATAATGTAGCAAGTGTAAAGAACGTTTTAACGTTAACCATCAGATTGTAAATAAATCTAAAAGTTATATTTGCTCCCTTGTTTCTTTCGTGCTTATCTGAACCGTGACTTCTATGATCCGTTGCTCCACCAGTCCACTGCTACTAGTAGTATTTTTCCATTCGTCATCTTTAACCTCTTATCCTATTCTGGATTGTGTGGGGACCAGGAGCCGAAGGCAAGGTTCACCCTGGACAGGGATCCAGATTCCGGCAGGACTGAGACAGATATTCACACTCACATTCACACAACCTGACATGTCTTGACATTGTGGGGGAATCCCCATCGCCTGGATAGAACCCACTGACCCTGACACGGGAAGAACATGTAAACTCCACACAGGAGGGCCATCCTGCGAGGTGACTGTGCTAGCCACAGCACCAGCGTGCCAACGAGATGGAATGCAGGGTATTCTCTACCCACAGAGGTGTAGCACACCGGCCTACACTTCTGTGGTCTGGAGGATACCCCGTGGCACTCCATTCCATCTAAGGAATCTGGTGGACCCAACTCATATTCACCCAACTCACATTTACGCAACTCACATTCACACAACCTAACATGTTTTGACATTGTGGGGGAATCCCCATCGCCTGGATAGAACCCACTGACGCTGACACGGGAAGAACATGTAAACTCCACACAGGAGGGCCATCCTGCGAGGTGACTGTGCTAGCCACAGCACCAGCGTGCCAACGAGATGGAATGCAGGGTATCCTCTACCCACAGAGGTGTAGCACACCGGCCTACACTTCTGTGGTCTGGAGGATACCCCGTGGCACTCCATTCCATCTAAGGAATCTGGTGGACCCAACTCATATTCACCCAACTCACATTTACGCAACTCACATTCACACAACCTAACATGTTTTGACATTGTGGGGGAATCCCCATCGCCTGGATAGAACCCACTGACGCTGACACGGGAAGAACATGTAAACTCCACACAGGAGGGCCATCCTGCGAGGTGACTGTGCTAGCCACAGCACCAGCGTGCCAACGAGATGGAATGCAGGGTATTCTCTACCCACAGAGGTGTAGCACACCGGCCTACACTTCTGTGGTCTGGAGGATACCCCGTGGCACTCCATTCCATCTAAGGAATCTGGTGGACCCAACTCATATTCACCCAACTCACATTTACACAACTCACATTCACACAACCTAACATGTTTTGACATTGTGGGGGAATCCCCATCGCCTGGATAGAACCCACTTGCGCGCTGACACGGGGAGAACATGTAAACTCCACAAAGAAGGGCCTTCCTGCAAGGTGACTGTGCTAGCAACAGCACCAGCGTGCCAACGAGATGGAATGCAGGGTATCCTCTACCCACAGGGGTGTAGCACACCGGCCTACACCTCTGTGGTCTGGAGGGCCGTGACATTCCATACCATCTAAGGAATCTCTGGTGGATCTCGGGCTGGGTGTCTAACCAAAATACCCCAAAAAGCAAAAAAAAAAGTGTTTTTAAAGTGTTTTTGTTTGTAATATGCATACTAAGCATATCATTTAGTTATAGCTACTGATAATTTAACAAACATAAAAATATGACGTAGATAGGTTTGCAGTTTTCACGGTGTACATTTCAGATTGCATCTATTATACACATGAAAATAACTCACGTTTTCTCCTGAGGTGACGTAAGTTGCTCGTGTTACCACCAGCGGCAACAACAGTGGCTCCAAACTCGCAAAACGTCGGATTTTTTAAAACCAAAACACTTCCAATTTAATGGATCAGTGAATCTTAGTCCTATCTATAAACTCTGTTTTCTGATCTTTGACATCAAAGGACATTGGCTTTGATGTGAAGAAACACTATCTGTATTGTCACGGAAAAAGCTGTTACTATGGAAACGGTGACATCATCTGTGAGGTGGAAGAAGGTAAACAGGCTATATTGGTGCACAAGAGAGGAGCTGTGTCTGCTGTTTGGAAGTGTTTTGGTTTGAAAAAATCCGACAACAACAGTGGCTCCAAACTCGCAAAACGTCCGATTTTTTCAAACCAAAACACTTCCAAACAGCAGACACAGCTCCTCTCTTGTGCACAGACTATATTGGTGCATCTCCGGACTGTCTTTGTTCCTCCTGCATCGCTCTTTTCTGTTCTTTAAGTAACGCGACGGAGCCTCTCCCAGCTGTTAGCAGACTGTTGTGCTAACGGCTAGCTACAGAGCTGTACCAAGCATGCTGTTTGGCGCTGAAATTTTATAAATGTACAATTATTAGTGTCACAAATTGTTGTGTGCTGTGGTGTTTTCCTGTTAAAGAGGATTAGTTGTGGGTTATTAATTGTTGTGTTATAAAGTTATAACCATAATGTAGCAAGTGTAAAGAACGTTTTAACGTTAACCATCAGATTGTAAATAAATCTAAAAGTTATATTTGCTCCCTTGTTTCTTTCGTGCTTATCTGAACCGTGACTTCTATGATCCGTTGCTCCACCAGTCCACTGCTACTAGTAGTATTTTTCCATCCGTCATCTTTAACCTCTTATCCTATTCTGGGTTGTGTGGGGACCGGAACCGAAGGCAAGGTTCACCCTGGACAGGGATCCAGATTCTGGCAGGACTGAGACAGACATTCACACTCACATTCACACAACCTGACATGTCTTGACATTGTGGGGGAATCCCCATCGCCTGGATAGAACCCACTGACGCTGACACGGGAAGAACATGTAAACTCCACACAGGAGGGCCATCCTGCGAGGTGACTGTGCTAGCCACAGCACCAGCGTGCCAACGAGATGGAATGCAGGGTATTCTCTACCCACAGAGGTGTAGCACACCGGCCTACACTTCTGTGGTCTGAAGGATACCCCGTGGCACTCCATTCCATCTAAGGAATCTGGTGGACCCAACTCATATTCACCCAACTCACATTTACGCAACTCACATTCACACAACCTAACATGTTTTGACATTGTGGGGGAATCCCCATCGCCTGGATAGAACCCACTGACGCTGACACGGGAAGAACATGTAAACTCCACACAGGAGGGCCATCCTGCGAGGTGACTGTGCTAGCCACAGCACCAGCGTGCCAACGAGATGGAATGCAGGGTATTCTCTACCCACAGAGGTGTAGCACACCGGCCTACACTTCTGTGGTCTGGAGGATACCCCGTGGCACTCCATTCCATCTAAGGAATCTGGTGGACCCAACTCATATTCACCCAACTCACATTTACACAACTCACATTCACACAACCTAACATGTTTTGACATTGTGGGGGAATCCCCATGGCCTGGATAGAACCCACTGACGCGCTGACACGGGGAGAACATGTAAACTCCACAAAGAAGGGCCTTCCTGCAAGGTGACTGTGCTAGCAACAGCACCAGCGTGCCAACGAGATGGAATGCAGGGTATCCTCTACCCACAGGGGTGTAGCACACCGGCCTACACCTCTGTGGTCTGGAGGGCCGTGACATTCCATACCATCTAAGGAATCTCTGGTGGATCTCGGGCTGGGTGTCTAACCAAAATACCCCAAAAAGCAAAAACAAAAGTGTTTTTAAAGTGTTTTTGTTTGTAATATGCATACTAAGCATATCATTTAGTTATAGCTACTGATAATTTAACAAACATAAAAATATGACGTAGATAGGTTTGCAGTTTTCACGGTGTACATTTCAGATTGCATCTATTATACACATGAAAATAACTCACGTTTTCTCCTGAGGTGACGTAAGTTGCTCGTGTTACCACCAGCGGCAACAACAGTGGCTCCAAACTCGCAAAACGTCGGATTTTTTAAAACCAAAACACTTCCAATTTAATGGATCAGTGAATCTTAGTCCTACCTATAAACTCTGTTTTCTGATCTTTGACATCAAAGGACATTGGCTTTGATGTGAAGAAACACTATCTGTATTGTCACGGAAAAAGCTGTTACTATGGAAACGGTGACATCATCTGTGAGGTGGAAGAAGGTAAACAGGCTATATTGGTGCACAAGAGAGGAGCTGTGTCTGCTGTTTGGAAGTGTTTTGGTTTGAAAAAATCCGACAACAACAGTGGCTCCAAACTCGCAAAACGTCCGATTTTTTCAAACCAAAACACTTCCAAACAGCAGACACAGCTCCTCTCTTGTGCACAGACTATATTGGTGCATCTCCAGACTGTCTTTGTTCCTCCTGCATCGCTCTTTTCTGTTCTTTAAGTAACGCGACGGAGCCTCTCCCAGCTGTTAGCAGACTGTTGTGCTAACGGCTAGCTACAGAGCTGTACCAAGCATGCTGTTTGGCGCTGAAATTTTATAAATGTACAATTATTAGTGTCACAAATTGTTGTGTGCTGTGGTGTTTTCCTGTTAAAGAGGATTAGTTGTGGGTTATTAATTGTTGTGTTATAAAGTTATAACCATAATGTAGCAAGTGTAAAGAACGTTTTAACGTTAACCATCAGATTGTAAATAAATCTAAAAGTTATATTTCCTCCCTTGTTTCTTTCGTGCTTATCTGAACCGTGACTTCTATGATCCGTTGCTCCACCAGTCCACTGCTACTAGTAGTATTTTTCCATCCGTCATCTTTAACCTCTTATCCTATTCTGGGTTGTGTCGGGACCGGAGCCGAAGGCAAGGTTCACCTTGGACAGGGATCCAGATTCTGGCAGGACTGAGACAGACATTCACACTCACATTCACACAACCTGACATGTCTTGACATTGTGGGGGAATCCCCATCGCCTGGATAGAACCCACTGAGATGACGCGGAAAGAACATGTAAACTCCACACAGGAGGGCCATCCTGCGAGGTGACTGTGCTAGCCACAGCACCAGCGTGCCAACGAGATGGAATGCAGGGTATTCTCTACCCACATAGGTGTAGCACACCGGCCTACACTTCTGTGGTCTGGAGGATACCCCGTGGCACTCCATTCCATCTAAGGAATCTGGTGGACCCAACTCATATTCACCCAACTCACATTTACGCAACTCACATTCACACAACCTAACATGTTTTGACATTGTGGGGGAATCCCCATCGCCTGGATAGAACCCACTGACGCTGACACGGGAAGAACATGTAAACTCCACACAGGAGGGCCATCCTGCGAGGTGACTGTGCTAGCCACAGCACCAGCGTGCCAACGAGATGGAATGCAGGGTATTCTCTACCCACAGGGGTGTAGCACACCGGCCTACACTTCTGTGTTCTGGAGGATACCCCGTGGCACTCCATTCCATCTAAGGAATCTGGTGGACCCAACTCATATTCACCCAACTCACATTTACACAACTCACATTCACACAACCTAACATGTTTTGACATTGTGGGGGAATCCCCATCGCCTGGATAGAACCCACTGACGCGCTGACACGGGGAGAACATGTAAACTCCACAAAGAAGGGCCTTCCTGCAAGGTGACTGTGCTAGCAACAGCACCAGCGTGCCAACGAGATGGAATGCAGGGTATCCTCTACCCACAGGGGTGTAGCACACCGGCCTACACCTCTGTGGTCTGGAGGGCCGTGACATTCCATACCATCTAAGGAATCTCTGGTGGATCTCGGGCTGGGTGTCTAACCAAAATACCCCAAAAAGCAAAAAAAAAAGTGTTTTTAAAGTGTTTTTGTTTGTAATATGCATACTAAGCATATCATTTAGTTATAGCTACTGATAATTTAACAAACATAAAAATATGACGTAGATAGGTTTGCAGTTTTCACGGTGTACATTTCAGATTGCATCTATTATACACATGAAAATAACTCACGTTTTCTCCTGAGGTGACGTAAGTTGCTCGTGTTACCACCAGCGGCAACAACAGTGGCTCCAAACTCGCAAAACGTCGGATTTTTTAAAACCAAAACACTTCCAATTTAATGGATCAGTGAATCTTAGTCCTATCTATAAACTCTGTTTTCTGATCTTTGACATCAAAGGACATTGGCTTTGATGTGAAGAAACACTATCTGTATTGTCACGGAAAAAGCTGTTACTATGGAAACGGTGACATCATCTGTGAGGTGGAAGAAGGTAAACAGGCTATATTGTTGCACAAGAGAGGAGCTGTGTCTGCTGTTTGGAAGTGTTTTGGTTTGAAAAAATCCGACAACAACAGTGGCTCCAAACTCGCAAAACGTCCGATTTTTTCAAACCAAAACACTTCCAAACAGCAGACACAGCTCCTCTCTTGTGCACAGACTATATTGGTGCATCTCCGGACTGTCTTTGTTCCTCCTGCATCGCTCTTTTCTGTTCTTTAAGTAACGCGACGGAGCCTCTCCCAGCTGTTAGCAGACTGTTGTGCTAACGGCTAGCTACAGAGCTGTACCAAGCATGCTGTTTGGCGCTGAAATTTTATAAATGTACAATTATTAGTGTCACAAATTGTTGTGTGCTGTGGTGTTTTCCTGTTAAAGAGGATTAGTTGTGGGTTATTAATTGTTGTGTTATAAAGTTATAACCATAATGTAGCAAGTGTATAGAACGTTGTAACGTTAACCATCAGATTGTAAATAAATCTAAAAGTTATATTTGCTCCCTTGTTTCTTTCGTGCTTATCTGAACCGTGACTTCTATGATCCGTTGCTCCACCAGTCCACTGCTACTAGTAGTATTTTTCCATCCGTCATCTTTAACCTCTTATCCTATTCTGGGTTGGGTGGGGACCGGAGCCGAAGGCAAGGTTCACCCTGGACAGGGATCCAGATTCTGGCAGGACTGAGACAGACATTCACACTCACATTCACACAACCTGACATGTCTTGACATTGTGGGGGAATCCCCATCGCCTGGATAGAACCCACTGACGCTGACACGGGAAGAACATGTAAACTCCACACAGGAGGGCCATCCTGCGAGGTGACTGTGCTAGCCACAGCACCAGCGTGCCAACGAGATGGAATGCAGGGTATTCTCTACCCACATAGGTGTAGCACACCGGCCTACACTTCTGTGGTCTGGAGGATACCCCGTGGCACTCCATTCCATCTAAGGAATCTGGTGGACCCAACTCATATTCACCGAACTCACATTTACGCAACTCACATTCACACAACCTAACATGTTTTGACATTGTGGGGGAATCCCCATCGCCTGGATAGAACCCACTGACGCTGACACGGGAAGAACATGTAAACTCCACACAGGAGGGCCATCCTGCGAGGTGACTGTGCTAGCCACAGCACCAGCGTGCCAACGAGATGGAATGCAGGGTATTCTCTACCCACATAGGTGTAGCACACCGGCCTACACTTCTGTGGTCTGGAGGATACCCCGTGGCACTCCATTCCATCTAAGGAATCTGGTGGACCCAACTCATATTCACCCAACTCACATTTACACAACTCACATTCACACAACCTAACATGTTTTGACATTGTGGGGGAATCCCCATCGCCTGGATAGAACCCACTGACGCGCTGACACGGGGAGAACATGTAAACTCCACAAAGAAGGGCCTTCCTGCAAGGTGACTGTGCTAGCAACAGCACCAGCGTGCCAACGAGATGGAATGCAGGGTATCCTCTACCCACAGGGGTGTAGCACACCGGCCTACACCTCTGTGGTCTGGAGGGCCGTGACATTCCATACCATCTAAGGAATCTCTGGTGGATCTCGGGCTGGGTGTCTAACCAAAATACCCCAAAAAGCAAAAAAAAAAGTGTTTTTAAAGTGTTTTTGTTTGTAATATGCATACTAAGCATATCATTTAGTTATAGCTACTGATAATTTAACAAACATAAAAATATGACGTAGATAGGTTTGCAGTTTTCACGGTGTACATTTCAGATTGCATCTATTATACACATGAAAATAACTAAATAACTCACGTTTTCTCCTGAGGTGACGTAAGTTGCTCGTGTTACCACCAGTGGCAACAACAGTGGCTCCAAACTCGCAAAACGTCGGATTTTTTAAAACCAAAACACTTCCAATTTAATGGATCAGTGAATCTTAGTCCTATCTATAAACTCTGTTTTCTGATCTTTGACATCAAAGGACATTGGCTTTGATGTGAAGAAACACTATCTGTATTGTCACGGAAAAAGCTGTTACTATGGAAACGGTGACATCATCTGTGAGGTGGAAGAAGGTAAACAGGCTATATTGTTGCACAAGAGAGGAGCTGTGTCTGCTGTTTGGAAGTGTTTTGGTTTAAAAAAATCCGACAACAACAGTGGCTCCAAACTCGCAAAACGTCCGATTTTTTCAAACCAAAACACTTCCAAACAGCAGACACAGCTCCTCTCTTGTGCACAGACTATATTGGTGCATCTCCGGACTGTCTTTGTTCCTCCTGCATCGCTCTTTTCTGTTCTTTAAGTAACGCGACGGAGCCTCTCCCAGCTGTTAGCAGACTGTTGTGCTAACGGCTAGCTACAGAGCTGTACCAAGCATGCTGTTTGGGGCTGAAATTTTATAAATGTACAATTATTAGTGTCACAAATTGTTGTGTGCTGTGGTGTTTTCCTGTTAAAGAGGATTACTTGTGGGTTATTAATTGTTGTGTTATAAAGTTATAACCATAATGTAGCAAGTGTAAAGAACGTTTTAACGTTAACCATCAGATTGTAAATAAATCTAAAAGTTATATTTGCTCCCTTGTTTCTTTCGTGCTTATCTGAACCGTGACTTCTATGATCCGTTGCTCCACCAGTCCACTGCTACTAGTAGTATTTTTCCATCCGTCATCTTTAACCTCTTATCCTATTCTGGGTTGGGTGGGGACCGGAGCCGAAGGCAAGGTTCACCCTGGACAGGGATCCAGATTCTGGCAGGACTGAGACAGACATTCACACTCACATTCACACAACCTGACATGTCTTGACATTGTGGGGGAATCCCCATCGCCTGGATAGAACCCACTGACGCTGACACGGGAAGAACATGTAAACTCCACACAGGAGGGCCATCCTGCGAGGTGACTGTGCTAGCCACAGCACCAGCGTGCCAACGAGATGGAATGCAGGGTATTCTCTACACACAGAGGTGTAGCACACCGGCCTACACTTCTGTGGTCTGGAGGATACCCCGTGGCACTCCATTCTATCTAAGGAATCTGGTGGACCCAACTCATATTCACCCAACTCACATTTACGCAACTCACATTCACACAACCTAACATGTTTTGACATTGTGGGGGAATCCCCATCGCCTGGATAGAACCCACTGACGCTGACACGGGAAGAACATGTAAACTCCACACAGGAGGGCCATCCTGCGAGGTGACTGTGCTGGCCACAGCACCAGCGTGCCAACGAGATGGAATGCAGGGTATTCTCTACCCACAGAGGTGTAGCACACCGGCCTACACTTCTGTGGTCTGGAGGATACCCCGTGGCACTCCATTCCATCTAAGGAATCTGGTGGACCCAACTCATATTCACCCAACTCACATTTACACAACTCACATTCACACAACCTAACATGTTTTGACATTGTGGGGGAATCCCCATCGCCTGGATAGAACCCACTGACGCTGACACGGGAAGAACATGTAAACTCCACACAGGAGGGCCATCCTGCGAGGTGACTGTGCTAGCCACAGCACCAGCGTGCCAACGAGATGGAATGCAGGGTATTCTCTACCCACAGAGGTGTAGCACACCGGCCTACACTTCTGTGGTCTGGAGGATACCCCATGGCACTCCATTCCATCTAAGGAATCTGGTGGACCCAACTCATATTCACCCAACTCACATTTACACAACTCACATTCACACAACCTAACATGTTTTGACATTGTGGGGGAATCCCCATCGCCTGGATAGAACCCACTGACGCGCTGACACGGGGAGAACATGTAAACTCCACAAAGAAGGGCCTTCCTGCAAGGTGACTGTGCTAGCAACAGCACCAGCGTACCAACGAGATGGAATGCAGGGTATCCTCTACCCACAGGGGTGTAGCACACCGGCCTACACCTCTGTGGTCTGGAGGGCCGTGACATTCCATACCATCTAAGGAATCTCTGGTGGATCTCGGGCTGGGTGTCTAACCAAAATACCCCAAAAAGCAAAAAAAAAAGTGTTTTTAAAGTGTTTTTGTTTGGAATATGCATACTAAGCATATCATTTAGTTATAGCTACTGATAATTTAACAAACATAAAAATATGACGTAGATAGGTTTGCAGTTTTCACGGTGTACATTTCAGATTGCATCTATTATACACATGAAAATAACTCACGTTTTCTCCTGAGGTGACGTAAGTTGCTCGTGTTACCACCAGTGGCAACAACAGTGGCTCCAAACTCGCAAAACGTCGGATTTTTTAAAACCAAAACACTTCCAATTTAATGGATCAGTGAATCTTAGTCCTACCTATAAACTCTGTTTTCTGATCTTTGACATCAAAGGACATTGGCTTTGATGTGAAGAAACACTGTCTGTATTGTCACGGAAAAAGCTGTTACTATGGAAACGGTGACATCATCTGTGAGGTGGAAGAAGGTAAACAGGCTATATTGGTGCACAAGAGAGGAGCTGTGTCTGCTGTTTGGAAGTGTTTTGGTTTGAAAAAATCCGACAACAACAGTGGCTCCAAACTCGCAAAACGTCCGATTTTTTCAAACCAAAACACTTCCAAACAGCAGACACAGCTCCTCTCTTGTGCACAGACTATATTGGTGCATCTCCGGACTGTCTTTGTTCCTCCTGCATCGCTCTTTTCTGTTCTTTAAGTAACGCGACGGAGCCTCTCCCAGCTGTTAGCAGACTGTTGTGCTAACGGCTAGCTACAGAGCTGTACCAAGCTTGCTGTTTGGCGCTGAAATTTTATAAATGTACAATTATTAGTGTCACAAATTGTTGTGTGCTGTGGTGTTTTCCTGTTAAAGAGCATTAGTTGTGGGTTATTAATTGTTGTGTTATAATGTTATAACCATAATGTAGCAATTGTAAAGAACGTTTTAACGTTAACCATCAGATTGTAAATAAATCTAAAAGTTATATTTGATCCCTTGTTTCTTTCGTGTTTATCTGAACTGTGACTTCTATGATCCGTTGCTCCACCAGTCCACTGCTACGAGTAGTATTTTTCCATCCGTCATCTTTAACCTCTTATCCTATTCTGGGTTGTGTGGGGACCGGAGCCAAAGGCAAGGTTCACCCTGGACAGGGATCCAGATTCTGGCAGGACTGAGACAGACATTCACACTCACATTCACACAACCTGACATGTCTTGACATTGTGGGGGAATCCCCATCGCCTGGATAGAACCCACTGACGCTGACACGGGAAGAACATGTAAACTCCACACAGGAGGGCCATCCTGCGAGGTGACTGTGCTAGCCACAGCACCAGCGTGCCAACGAGATGGAATGCAGGGTATTCTCTACCCACATAGGTGTAGCACACCGGCCTACACTTCTGTGGTCTGGAGGATACCCCGTGGCACTCCATTCCATCTAAGGAATCTGGTGGACCCAACTCATATTCACCCAACTCACATTTACGCAACTCACATTCACACAACCTAAAATGTTTTGACATTGTGGGGGAATCCCCATCGCCTGGATAGAACCCACTGACGCTGACACGGGAAGAACATGTAAACTCCACACAGGAGGGCCATCCTGCGAGGTGACTGTGCTAGCCACAGCACCAGCGTGCCAACGAGATGGAATGCAGGGTATTCTCTACCCACATAGGTGTAGCACACCGGCCTACACTTCTGTGGTCTGGAGGATACCCCGTGGCACTCCATTCCATCGAAGGAATCTGGTGGACCCAACTCATATTCACCCAACTCACATTTACGCAACTCACATTCACACAACCTAACATGTTTTGACATTGTGGGGGAATCCCCATCGCCTGGATAGAACCCACTGACGCTGACACGGGAAGAACATGTAAACTCCACACAGGAGGGCCATCCTGCGAGGTGACTGTGCTAGCCACAGCACCAGCGTGCCAACGAGATGGAATGCAGGGTATTCTCTACCCACATAGGTGTAGCACACCGGCCTACACTTCTGTGGTCTGGAGGATACCCCGTGGCACTCCATTCCATCTAAGGAATCTGGTGGACCCAACTCATATTCACCCAACTCACATTTACACAACTCACATTCACACAACCTAACATGTTTTGACATTGTGGGGGAATCCCCATCGCCTGGATAGAACCCACTGACGCGCTGACACGAGGAGAACATGTAAACTCCACAAAGAAGGGCCTTCCTGCAAGGTGACTGTGCTAGCAACAGCACCAGCGTGCCAACGAGATGGAATGCAGGGTATCCTCTACCCACAGGGGTGTAGCACACCGGCCTACACCTCTGTGGTCTGGAGTGCCGTGACATTACATACCATCTAAGGAATCTCTAGTGGATCTCGGGCTGGGTGTCTAACCAAAATACCCCAAAAAGCAAAAAAAAAAGTGTTTTTAAAGTGTTTTTGTTTGTAATATGCATACTAAGCATATCATTTAGTTATAGCTACTGATAATTTAACAAACATAAAAATATGACGTAGATAGGTTTGCAGTTTTCACGGTGTACATTTCAGATTGCATCTATTATACACATGAAAATAACTCACGTTTTCTCCTGAGGTGACGTAAGTTGCTCGTGTTACCACCAGTGGCAACAACAGTGGCTCCAAACTCGCAAAACGTCGGATTTTTTAAAACCAAAACACTTCCAATTTAATGGATCAGTGAATCTTAGTCCTATCTATAAACTCTGTTTTCTGATCTTTGACATCAAAGGACATTGGCTTTGATGTGAAGAAACACTGTCTGTATTGTCACGGAAAAAGCTGTTACTATGGAAACGGTGACATCATCTGTGAGGTGGAAGAAGGTAAACAGGCTATATTGGTGCACAAGAGAGGAGCTGTGTCTGCTGTTTGGAAGTGTTTTGGTTTGAAAAAATCCGACAACAACAGTGGCTCCAAACTCGCAAAACGTCCGATTTTTTCAAACCAAAACACTTCCAAACAGCAGACACAGCTCCTCTCTTGTGCACAGACTATATTGGTGCATCTCCGGACTGTCTTTGTTCCTCCTGCATCGCTCTTTTCTGTTCTTTAAGTAACGCGACGGAGCCTCTCCCAGCTGTTAGCAGACTGTTGTGCTAACGGCTAGCTACAGAGCTGTACCAAGCATGCTGTTTGGCGCTGAAATTTTATAAATGTACAATTATTAGTGTCACAAATTGTTGTGTGCTGTGGTGTTTTCCTGTTAAAGAGGATTAGTTGTGGGTTATTAATTGTTGTGTTATAAAGTTATAACCATAATGTAGCAAGTGTAAAGAACGTTTTAACGTTAACCATCAGATTGTAAATAAATCTAAAAGTTATATTTGCTCCCTTGTTTCTTTCGTGCTTATCTGAACCGTGACTTCTATGATCCGTTGCTCCACCAGTCCACTGCTACTAGTAGTATTTTTCCATCCGTCATCTTTAACCTCTTATCCTATTCTGGGTTGTGTGGGGACCGGAGCCGAAGGCAAGGTTCACCCTGGACAGGGATCCAGATTCTGGCAGGACTGAGACAGACATTCACACTCACATTCACACAACCTGACATGTCTTGACATTGTGGGGGAATCCCCATCGCCTGGATAGAACCCACTGAGATGACACGGAAAGAACATGTAAACTCCACACAGGAAGGCTATCCTGCGAGGTGACTGTGCTAGCCACAGCACCAGCGTGCCAACGAGATGGAATGCAGGGTATTCTCTACCCACAGAGGTGTAGCACACCGGCATACACTTCTGTGATCTGGAGGATACCCCGTGGCACTCCATTCCATCTAAAGAATCTGGTGGGCCCAACTCATATTCACCCAACTCACATTTACGCAACTCACATTCACACAACCTAACATGTTTTGACATTGTGGGGGAATCCCCATCGCCTGGATAGAACCCACTGACGCTGACACGGGAAGAACATGTAAACTCCACACAGGAGGGCCATCCTGCGAGGTGACTGTGCTAGCCACAGCACCAGCGTGCCAACGAGATGGAATGCAGGGTATTCTCTACCCACATAGGTGTAGCACACCGGCCTACACTTCTGTGGTCTGGAGGATACCCCGTGGCACTCCATTCCATCTAAGGAATGTGGTGGACCCAACTCATATTCACCCAACTCACATTTACACAACTCACATTCACACAACCTAACATGTTTTGACATTGTGGGGGAATCCCCATCGCCTGGATAGAACCCACTGACGCGCTGACACGGGGAGAACATGTAAACTCCACAAAGAAGGGCCTTCCTGCAAGGTGACTGTGCTAGCAACAGCACCAGCGTGCCAACGAGATGGAATGCAGGGTATCCTCTACCCACAGGGGTGTAGCACACCGGCCTACACCTCTGTGGTCTGGAGGGCCGTGACATTCCATACCATCTAAGGAATCTCTAGTGGATCTCGGGCTGGGTGTCTAACCAAAATACCCCAAAAAGCAAAAAAAAAAGTGTTTTTAAAGTGTTTTTGTTTGTAATATGCATACTAAGCATATCATTTAGTTATAGCTACTGATAATTTAACAAACATAAAAATATGACGTAGATAGGTTTGCAGTTTTCACGGTGTACATTTCAGATTGCATCTATTATACACATGAAAATAACTCACGTTTTCTCCTGAGGTGACGTAAGTTGCTCGTGTTACCACCAGTGGCAACAACAGTGGCTCCAAACTCGCAAAACGTCGGATTTTTTAAAACCAAAACACTTCCAATTTAATGGATCAGTGAATCTTAGTCCTATCTATAAACTCTGTTTTCTGATCTTTGACATCAAAGGACATTGGCTTTGATGTGAAGAAACACTATCTGTATTGTCACGGAAAAAGCTGTTACTATGGAAACGGTGACATCATCTGTGAGGTGGAAGAAGGTAAACAGGCTATATTGGCGCACAAGAGAGGAGCTGTGTCTGCTGTTTGGAAGTGTTTTGGTTTGAAAAAATCCGACAACAACAGTGGCTCCAAACTCGCAAAACGTCCGATTTTTTCAAACCAAAACACTTCCAAACAGCAGACACAGCTCCTCTCTTGTGCACAGACTATATTGGTGCATCTCCGGACTGTCTTTGTTCCTCCTGCATCGCTCTTTTCTGTTCTTTAAGTAACGCGACGGAGCCTCTCCCAGCTGTTAGCAGACTGTTGTGCTAACGGCTAGCTACAGAGCTGTACCAAGCATGCTGTTTGGCGCTGAAATTTTATAAATGTACAATTATTAGTGTCACAAATTGTTGTGTGCTGTGGTGTTTTCCTGTTAAAGAGGATTAGTTGTGGATTATTAATTGTTGTGTTATAAAGTTATAACCATAATGTAGCAAGTGTAAAGAACGTTTTAACGTTAACCATCAGATTGTAAATAAATCTAAAAGTTATATTTGCTCCCTTGTTTCTTTCGTGCTTATCTGAACCGTGACTTCTATGATCCGTTGCTCCACCAGTCCACTGCTACTAGTATTATTTTTCCATCCGTCATCTTTAACCTCTTATCCTATTCTGGGTTGGGTGGGGACCGGAGCCGAAAGCAAGGTTCACCCTGGACAGGGATCCAGATTCTGGCAGGACTGAGACAGACATTCACACTCACATTCACACAACCTGACATGTCTTGACATTGTGGGGGAATCCCCATCGCCTGGATAGAACCCACTGACGCTGACACGGGAAGAACATGTAAACTCCACACAGGAGGGCCATCCTGCGAGGTGACTGTGCTAGCCACAGCACCAGCGTGCCAACGAGATGGAATGCAGGGTATTCTCTACCCACAGAGGTGTAGCACACCGGCCTACACTTCTGTGGTCTGGAGGATACCCCGTGGCACTCCATTCCATCTAAGGAATCTGGTGGACCCAACTCATATTCACCCAACTCACATTTACACAACTCACATTCACACAACCTAACATGTTTTGACATTGTGGGGGAATCCCCATCGCCTGGATAGAACCCACTGACGCTGACACGGGAAGAACATGTAAACTCCACAAAGAAGGGCCTTCCTGCAAGGTGTGCTAGCCACAGCACCAGCGTGCCAACGAGATGGAATGCAGGGTATCCTCTACCCACAGGGGTGTAGCACACCGGCCTACACCTCTGTGGTCTGGAGGGCCGTGACATTCCATACCATCTAAGGAATCTCTGGTGGATCTCGGGCTGGGTGTCTCACCAAAATACCCCAAAAAGCAAAAAAAAAGTGTTTTTAAAGTGTTTTTGTTTGGAATATGCATACTAAGCATATCATTTAGTTATAGCTACTGATAATTTAACAAACATAAAAATATGACGTAGATAGGTTTGCAGTTTTCACGGTGTACATTTCAGATTGCATCTATTATACACATGAAAATAACTCACGTTTTCTCCTGAGGTGACGTAAGTTGCTCGTGTTACCACCAGTGGCAACAACAGTGGCTCCAAACTCGCAAAAAGTCGGATTTTTTAAAACCAAAACACTTCAAATTTAATGGATCAGTGAATCTTAGTCCTATCTATAAACTCTGTTTTCTGATCTTTGACATCAAAGGACATTGGCTTTGATGTGAAGAAACACTATCTGTATTGTCACGGAAAAAGCTGTTACTATGGAAACGGTGACATCATCTGTGAGGTGGAAGAAGGTGAACAGGCTATATTGGTGCACAAGAGAGGAGCTGTGTCTGCTGTTTGGAAGTGTTTTGGTTTGAAAAAATCCGATAACAACAGTGGCTCCAAACTCGCAAAACGTCCGATTTTTTCAAACCAAAGCACTTCCAAACAGCAGACACAGCTCCTCTCTTGTGCACAGACTATATTGGTGCATCTCCGGACTGTCTTTGTTCCTCCTGCATCGCTCTTTTCTGTTCTTTAAGTAACGCGACGGAGCCTCTCCCAGCTGTTAGCAGAGTGTTGTGCTAACGGCTAGCTACAGAGCTGTACCAAGCATGCTGTTTGGCGCTGAAATTTTATAAATGTACAATTATTAGTGTCACAAATTGTTGTGTGCTGTGGTGTTTTCCTGTTAAAGAGGATTAGTTGTGGGTTATTAATTGTTGTGTTATAAAGTTATAACCATAATGTAGCAAGTGTAAAGAACGTTTTAACGTTAACCATCAGATTGTAAATAAATCTAAAAGTTATGTTTGCTCCCTTGTTTCTTTCGTGCTTATCTGAACCGTGACTTCTATGATCCATTGCTCCACCAGTCCACTACTACTAGTAGTATTTTTCCATCCGTCATCTTTAACCTCTTATCCTATTCTGGGTTGTGTGGGGACCGGAGCCGAAGGCAAGGTTCACCCTGGACAGGGATCCAGATTCTGGCAGGACTGAGACAGACATTCACACTCACATTCACACAACCTGACATGTCTTGACATTGTGGGGGAATCCCCATCGCCTGGATAGAACCCACTGACGCTGACACGGGAAGAACATGTAAACTCCACACAGGAGGGCCATCCTGCGAGGTGACTGTGCTAGCCACAGCACCAGCGTGCCAACGAGATGGAATGCAGGGTATTCTCTACCCACATAGGTGTAGCACACCGGCCTACACTTCTGTGGTCTGGAGGATACCCCGTGGCACTCCATTCCATCGAAGGAATCTGGTGGACCCAACTCATATTCACCCAACTCACATTTACGCAACTCACATTCACACAACCTAACATGTTTTGACATTGTGGGGGAATCCCCATCGCCTGGATAGAACCCACTGACGCTGACACGGGAAGAACATGTAAACTCCACACAGGAGGGCCATCCTGCGAGGTGACTGTGCTAGCCACAGCACCAGCGTGCCAACGAGATGGAATGCAGGGTATTCTCTACCCACATAGGTGTAGCACACCGGCCTACACTTCTGTGGTCTGGAGGATACCCCGTGGCACTCCATTCCATCTAAGGAATCTGGTGGACCCAACTCATATTCACCCAACTCACATTTACACAACTCACATTCACACAACCTAACATGTTTTGACATTGTGGGGGAATCCCCATCGCCTGGATAGAACCCACTGACGCGCTGACACGGGGAGAACATGTAAACTCCACAAAGAAGGGCCTTCCTGCAAGGTGACTGTGCTAGCAACAGCACCAGCGTGCCAACGAGATGGAATGCAGGGTATCCTCTACCCACAGGGGTGTAGCACACCGGCCTACACCTCTGTGGTCTGGAGGGCCGTGACATTACATACCATCTAAGGAATCTCTAGTGGATCTCGGGCTGGGTGTCCAACCAAAATACCCCAAAAAGCAAAAAAAAAAGTGTTTTTAAAGTGTTTTTGTTTGTAATATGCATACTAAGCATATCATTTAGTTATAGCTACTGATAATTTAACAAACATAAAAATATGACGTAGATAGGTTTGCAGTTTTCACGGTGTACATTTCAGATTGCATCTATTATACACATGAAAATAACTCACGTTTTCTCCTGAGGTGACGTAAGTTGCTCGTGTTACCACCAGTGGCAACAACAGTGGCTCCAAACTCGCAAAACGTCGGATTTTTTAAAACCAAAACACTTCCAATTTAATGGATCAGTGAATCTTAGTCCTATCTATAAACTCTGTTTTCTGATCTTTGACATCAAAGGACATTGGCTTTGATGTGAAGAAACACTGTCTGTATTGTCACGGAAAAAGCTGTTACTATGGAAACGGTGACATCATCTGTGAGGTGGAAGAAGGTAAACAGGCTATATTGGTGCACAAGAGAGGAGCTGTGTCTGCTGTTTGGAAGTGTTTTGGTTTGAAAAAATCCGACAACAACAGTGGCTCCAAACTCGCAAAACGTCCGATTTTTTCAAACCAAAACACTTCCAAACAGCAGACACAGCTCCTCTCTTGTGCACAGACTATATTGGTGCATCTCCGGACTGTCTTTGTTCCTCCTGCATCGCTCTTTTCTGTTCTTTAAGTAACGCGACGGAGCCTCTCCCAGCTGTTAGCAGACTGTTGTGCTAACGGCTAGCTACAGAGCTGTACCAAGCATGCTGTTTGGCGCTGAAATTTTATAAATGTACAATTATTAGTGTCACAAATTGTTGTGTGCTGTGGTGTTTTCCTGTTAAAGAGGATTAGTTGTGGGTTATTAATTGTTGTGTTATAAAGTTATAACCATAATGTAGCAAGTGTAAAGAACGTTTTAACGTTAACCATCAGATTGTAAATAAATCTAAAAGTTATATTTGCTCCCTTGTTTCTTTCGTGCTTATCTGAACCGTGACTTCTATGATCCGTTGCTCCACCAGTCCACTGCTACTAGTAGTATTTTTCCATCCGTCATCTTTAACCTCTTATCCTATTCTGGGTTGTGTGGGGACCGGAGCCGAAGGCAAGGTTCACCCTGGACAGGGATCCAGATTCTGGCAGGACTGAGACAGACATTCACACTCACATTCACACAACCTGACATGTCTTGACATTGTGGGGGAATCCCCATCGCCTGGATAGAACCCACTGAGATGACACGGAAAGAACATGTAAACTCCACACAGGAAGGCTATCCTGCGAGGTGACTGTGCTAGCCACAGCACCAGCGTGCCAACGAGATGGAATGCAGGGTATTCTCTACCCACAGAGGTGTAGCACACCGGCATACACTTCTGTGATCTGGAGGATACCCCGTGGCACTCCATTCCATCTAAAGAATCTGGTGGGCCCAACTCATATTCACCCAACTCACATTTACGCAACTCACATTCACACAACCTAACATGTTTTGACATTGTGGGGGAATCCCCATCGCCTGGATAGAACCCACTGACGCTGACACGGGAAGAACATGTAAACTCCACACAGGAGGGCCATCCTGCGAGGTGACTGTGCTAGCCACAGCACCAGCGTGCCAACGAGATGGAATGCAGGGTATTCTCTACCCACATAGGTGTAGCACACCGGCCTACACTTCTGTGGTCTGGAGGATACCCCGTGGCACTCCATTCCATCTAAGGAATGTGGTGGACCCAACTCATATTCACCCAACTCACATTTACACAACTCACATTCACACAACCTAACATGTTTTGACATTGTGGGGGAATCCCCATCGCCTGGATAGAACCCACTGACGCGCTGACACGGGGAGAACATGTAAACTCCACAAAGAAGGGCCTTCCTGCAAGGTGACTGTGCTAGCAACAGCACCAGCGTGCCAACGAGATGGAATGCAGGGTATCCTCTACCCACAGGGGTGTAGCACACCGGCCTACACCTCTGTGGTCTGGAGGGCCGTGACATTACATACCATCTAAGGAATCTCTAGTGGATCTCGGGCTGGGTGTCCAACCAAAATACCCCAAAAAGCAAAAAAAAAAGTGTTTTTAAAGTGTTTTTGTTTGTAATATGCATACTAAGCATATCATTTAGTTATAGCTACTGATAATTTAACAAACATAAAAATATGACGTAGATAGGTTTGCAGTTTTCACGGTGTACATTTCAGATTGCATCTATTATACACATGAAAATAACTCACGTTTTCTCCTGAGGTGACGTAAGTTGCTCGTGTTACCACCAGTGGCAACAACAGTGGCTCCAAACTCGCAAAACGTCGGATTTTTTAAAACCAAAACACTTCCAATTTAATGGATCAGTGAATCTTAGTCCTATCTATAAACTCTGTTTTCTGATCTTTGACATCAAAGGACATTGGCTTTGATGTGAAGAAACACTGTCTGTATTGTCACGGAAAAAGCTGTTACTATGGAAACGGTGACATCATCTGTGAGGTGGAAGAAGGTAAACAGGCTATATTGGTGCACAAGAGAGGAGCTGTGTCTGCTGTTTGGAAGTGTTTTGGTTTGAAAAAATCCGACAACAACAGTGGCTCCAAACTCGCAAAACGTCCGATTTTTTCAAACCAAAACACTTCCAAACAGCAGACACAGCTCCTCTCTTGTGCACAGACTATATTGGTGCATCTCCGGACTGTCTTTGTTCCTCCTGCATCGCTCTTTTCTGTTCTTTAAGTAACGCGACGGAGCCTCTCCCAGCTGTTAGCAGACTGTTGTGCTAACGGCTAGCTACAGAGCTGTACCAAGCATGCTGTTTGGCGCTGAAATTTTATAAATGTACAATTATTAGTGTCACAAATTGTTGTGTGCTGTGGTGTTTTCCTGTTAAAGAGGATTAGTTGTGGGTTATTAATTGTTGTGTTATAAAGTTATAACCATAATGTAGCAAGTGTAAAGAACGTTTTAACGTTAACCATCAGATTGTAAATAAATCTAAAAGTTATATTTGCTCCCTTGTTTCTTTCGTGCTTATCTGAACCGTGACTTCTATGATCCGTTGCTCCACCAGTCCACTGCTACTAGTAGTATTTTTCCATCCGTCATCTTTAACCTCTTATCCTATTCTGGGTTGTGTGGGGACCGGAGCCGAAGGCAAGGTTCACCCTGGACAGGGATCCAGATTCTGGCAGGACTGAGACAGACATTCACACTCACATTCACACAACCTGACATGTCTTGACATTGTGGGGGAATCCCCATCGCCTGGATAGAACCCACTGAGATGACACGGAAAGAACATGTAAACTCCACACAGGAAGGCTATCCTGCGAGGTGACTGTGCTAGCCACAGCACCAGCGTGCCAACGAGATGGAATGCAGGGTATTCTCTACCCACAGAGGTGTAGCACACCGGCATACACTTCTGTGATCTGGAGGATACCCCGTGGCACTCCATTCCATCTAAAGAATCTGGTGGGCCCAACTCATATTCACCCAACTCACATTTACGCAACTCACATTCACACAACCTAACATGTTTTGACATTGTGGGGGAATCCCCATCGCCTGGATAGAACCCACTGACGCTGACACGGGAAGAACATGTAAACTCCACACAGGAGGGCCATCCTGCGAGGTGACTGTGCTAGCCACAGCACCAGCGTGCCAACGAGATGGAATGCAGGGTATTCTCTACCCACATAGGTGTAGCACACCGGCCTACACTTCTGTGGTCTGGAGGATACCCCGTGGCACTCCATTCCATCTAAGGAATGTGGTGGACCCAACTCATATTCACCCAACTCACATTTACACAACTCACATTCACACAACCTAACATGTTTTGACATTGTGGGGGAATCCCCATCGCCTGGATAGAACCCACTGACGCGCTGACACGGGGAGAACATGTAAACTCCACAAAGAAGGGCCTTCCTGCAAGGTGACTGTGCTAGCAACAGCACCAGCGTGCCAACGAGATGGAATGCAGGGTATCCTCTACCCACAGGGGTGTAGCACACCGGCCTACACCTCTGTGGTCTGGAGGGCCGTGACATTCCATACCATCTAAGGAATCTCTAGTGGATCTCGGGCTGGGTGTCTAACCAAAATACCCCAAAAAGCAAAAAAAAAAGTGTTTTTAAAGTGTTTTTGTTTGTAATATGCATACTAAGCATATCATTTAGTTATAGCTACTGATAATTTAACAAACATAAAAATATGACGTAGATAGGTTTGCAGTTTTCACGGTGTACATTTCAGATTGCATCTATTATACACATGAAAATAACTCACGTTTTCTCCTGAGGTGACGTAAGTTGCTCGTGTTACCACCAGTGGCAACAACAGTGGCTCCAAACTCGCAAAACGTCGGATTTTTTAAAACCAAAACACTTCCAATTTAATGGATCAGTGAATCTTAGTCCTATCTATAAACTCTGTTTTCTGATCTTTGACATCAAAGGACATTGGCTTTGATGTGAAGAAACACTATCTGTATTGTCACGGAAAAAGCTGTTACTATGGAAACGGTGACATCATCTGTGAGGTGGAAGAAGGTAAACAGGCTATATTGGCGCACAAGAGAGGAGCTGTGTCTGCTGTTTGGAAGTGTTTTGGTTTGAAAAAATCCGACAACAACAGTGGCTCCAAACTCGCAAAACGTCCGATTTTTTCAAACCAAAACACTTCCAAACAGCAGACACAGCTCCTCTCTTGTGCACAGACTATATTGGTGCATCTCCGGACTGTCTTTGTTCCTCCTGCATCGCTCTTTTCTGTTCTTTAAGTAACGCGACGGAGCCTCTCCCAGCTGTTAGCAGACTGTTGTGCTAACGGCTAGCTACAGAGCTGTACCAAGCATGCTGTTTGGCGCTGAAATTTTATAAATGTACAATTATTAGTGTCACAAATTGTTGTGTGCTGTGGTGTTTTCCTGTTAAAGAGGATTAGTTGTGGGTTATTAATTGTTGTGTTATAAAGTTATAACCATAATGTAGCAAGTGTAAAGAACGTTTTAACGTTAACCATCAGATTGTAAATAAATCTAAAAGTTATATTTGCTCCCTTGTTTCTTTCGTGCTTATCTGAACCGTGACTTCTATGATCCGTTGCTCCACCAGTCCACTGCTACTAGTAGTATTTTTCCATCCGTCATCTTTAACCTCTTATCCTATTCTGGGTTGTGTGGGGACCGGAGCCGAAGGCAAGGTTCACCCTGGACAGGGATCCAGATTCTGGCAGGACTGAGACAGACATTCACACTCACATTCACACAACCTGACATGTCTTGACATTGTGGGGGAATCCCCATCGCCTGGATAGAACCCACTGAGATGACACGGAAAGAACATGTAAACTCCACACAGGAAGGCTATCCTGCGAGGTGACTGTGCTAGCCACAGCACCAGCGTGCCAACGAGATGGAATGCAGGGTATTCTCTACCCACAGAGGTGTAGCACACCGGCATACACTTCTGTGATCTGGAGGATACCCCGTGGCACTCCATTCCATCTAAAGAATCTGGTGGGCCCAACTCATATTCACCCAACTCACATTTACGCAACTCACATTCACACAACCTAACATGTTTTGACATTGTGGGGGAATCCCCATCGCCTGGATAGAACCCACTGACGCTGACACGGGAAGAACATGTAAACTCCACACAGGAGGGCCATCCTGCGAGGTGACTGTGCTAGCCACAGCACCAGCGTGCCAACGAGATGGAATGCAGGGTATTCTCTACCCACATAGGTGTAGCACACCGGCCTACACTTCTGTGGTCTGGAGGATACCCCGTGGCACTCCATTCCATCTAAGGAATGTGGTGGACCCAACTCATATTCACCCAACTCACATTTACACAACTCACATTCACACAACCTAACATGTTTTGACATTGTGGGGGAATCCCCATCGCCTGGATAGAACCCACTGACGCGCTGACACGGGGAGAACATGTAAACTCCACAAAGAAGGGCCTTCCTGCAAGGTGACTGTGCTAGCAACAGCACCAGCGTGCCAACGAGATGGAATGCAGGGTATCCTCTACCCACAGGGGTGTAGCACACCGGCCTACACCTCTGTGGTCTGGAGGGCCGTGACATTCCATACCATCTAAGGAATCTCTAGTGGATCTCGGGCTGGGTGTCTAACCAAAATACCCCAAAAAGCAAAAAAAAAAGTGTTTTTAAAGTGTTTTTGTTTGTAATATGCATACTAAGCATATCATTTAGTTATAGCTACTGATAATTTAACAAACATAAAAATATGACGTAGATAGGTTTGCAGTTTTCACGGTGTACATTTCAGATTGCATCTATTATACACATGAAAATAACTCACGTTTTCTCCTGAGGTGATGTAAGTTGCTCGTGTTACCACCAGTGGCAACAACAGTGGCTCCAAACTCGCAAAACGTCGGATTTTTTAAAACCAAAACACTTCCAATTTAATGGATCAGTGAATCTTAGTCCTATCTATAAACTCTGTTTTCTGATCTTTGACATCAAAGGACATTGGCTTTGATGTGAAGAAACACTATCTGTATTGTCACGGAAAAAGCTGTTACTATGGAAACGGTGACATCATCTGTGAGGTGGAAGAAGGTAAACAGGCTATATTGGCGCACAAGAGAGGAGCTGTGTCTGCTGTTTGGAAGTGTTTTGGTTTGAAAAAATCCGACAACAACAGTGGCTCCAAACTCGCAAAACGTCCGATTTTTTCAAACCAAAACACTTCCAAACAGCAGACACAGCTCCTCTCTTGTGCACAGACTATATTGGTGCATCTCCGGACTGTCTTTGTTCCTCCTGCATCGCTCTTTTCTGTTCTTTAAGTAACGCGACGGAGCCTCTCCCAGCTGTTAGCAGACTGTTGTGCTAACGGCTAGCTACAGAGCTGTACCAAGCATGCTGTTTGGCGCTGAAATTTTATAAATGTACAATTATTAGTGTCACAAATTGTTGTGTGCTGTGGTGTTTTCCTGTTAAAGAGGATTAGTTGTGGGTTATTAATTGTTGTGTTATAAAGTTATAACCATAATGTAGCAAGTGTAAAGAACGTTTTAACGTTAACCATCAGATTGTAAATAAATCTAAAAGTTATATTTGCTCCCTTGTTTCTTTCGTGCTTATCTGAACCGTGACTTCTATGATCCGTTGCTCCACCAGTCCACTGCTACTAGTAGTATTTTTCCATCCGTCATCTTTAACCTCTTATCCTATTCTGGGTTGTGTGGGGACCGGAGCCGAAGGCAAGGTTCACCCTGGACAGGGATCCAGATTCTGGCAGGACTGAGACAGACATTCACACTCACATTCACACAACCTGACATGTCTTGACATTGTGGGGGAATCCCCATCGCCTGGATAGAACCCACTGAGATGACACGGAAAGAACATGTAAACTCCACACAGGAAGGCTATCCTGCGAGGTGACTGTGCTAGCCACAGCACCAGCGTGCCAACGAGATGGAATGCAGGGTATTCTCTACCCACAGAGGTGTAGCACACCGGCATACACTTCTGTGATCTGGAGGATACCCCGTGGCACTCCATTCCATCTAAAGAATCTGGTGGGCCCAACTCATATTCACCCAACTCACATTTACGCAACTCACATTCACACAACCTAACATGTTTTGACATTGTGGGGGAATCCCCATCGCCTGGATAGAACCCACTGACGCTGACACGGGAAGAACATGTAAACTCCACACAGGAGGGCCATCCTGCGAGGTGACTGTGCTAGCCACAGCACCAGCGTGCCAACGAGATGGAATGCAGGGTATTCTCTACCCACATAGGTGTAGCACACCGGCCTACACTTCTGTGGTCTGGAGGATACCCCGTGGCACTCCATTCCATCTAAGGAATGTGGTGGACCCAACTCATATTCACCCAACTCACATTTACACAACTCACATTCACACAACCTAACATGTTTTGACATTGTGGGGGAATCCCCATCGCCTGGATAGAACCCACTGACGCGCTGACACGGGGAGAACATGTAAACTCCACAAAGAAGGGCCTTCCTGCAAGGTGACTGTGCTAGCAACAGCACCAGCGTGCCAACGAGATGGAATGCAGGGTATCCTCTACCCACAGGGGTGTAGCACACCGGCCTACACCTCTGTGGTCTGGAGGGCCGTGACATTCCATACCATCTAAGGAATCTCTAGTGGATCTCGGGCTGGGTGTCTAACCAAAATACCCCAAAAAGCAAAAAAAAAAGTGTTTTTAAAGTGTTTTTGTTTGTAATATGCATACTAAGCATATCATTTAGTTATAGCTACTGATAATTTAACAAACATAAAAATATGACGTAGATAGGTTTGCAGTTTTCACGGTGTACATTTCAGATTGCATCTATTATACACATGAAAATAACTCACGTTTTCTCCTGAGGTGACGTAAGTTGCTCGTGTTACCACCAGTGGCAACAACAGTGGCTCCAAACTCGCAAAACGTCGGATTTTTTAAAACCAAAACACTTCCAATTTAATGGATCAGTGAATCTTAGTCCTATCTATAAACTCTGTTTTCTGATCTTTGACATCAAAGGACATTGGCTTTGATGTGAAGAAACACTATCTGTATTGTCACGGAAAAAGCTGTTACTATGGAAACGGTGACATCATCTGTGAGGTGGAAGAAGGTAAACAGGCTATATTGGCGCACAAGAGAGGAGCTGTGTCTGCTGTTTGGAAGTGTTTTGGTTTGAAAAAATCCGACAACAACAGTGGCTCCAAACTCGCAAAACGTCCGATTTTTTCAAACCAAAACACTTCCAAACAGCAGACACAGCTCCTCTCTTGTGCACAGACTATATTGGTGCATCTCCGGACTGTCTTTGTTCCTCCTGCATCGCTCTTTTCTGTTCTTTAAGTAACGCGACGGAGCCTCTCCCAGCTGTTAGCAGACTGTTGTGCTAACGGCTAGCTACAGAGCTGTACCAAGCATGCTGTTTGGCGCTGAAATTTTATAAATGTACAATTATTAGTGTCACAAATTGTTGTGTGCTGTGGTGTTTTCCTGTTAAAGAGGATTAGTTGTGGATTATTAATTGTTGTGTTATAAAGTTATAACCATAATGTAGCAAGTGTAAAGAACGTTTTAACGTTAACCATCAGATTGTAAATAAATCTAAAAGTTATATTTGCTCCCTTGTTTCTTTCGTGCTTATCTGAACCGTGACTTCTATGATCCGTTGCTCCACCAGTCCACTGCTACTAGTATTATTTTTCCATCCGTCATCTTTAACCTCTTATCCTATTCTGGGTTGGGTGGGGACCGGAGCCGAAAGCAAGGTTCACCCTGGACAGGGATCCAGATTCTGGCAGGACTGAGACAGACATTCACACTCACATTCACACAACCTGACATGTCTTGACATTGTGGGGGAATCCCCATCGCCTGGATAGAACCCACTGACGCTGACACGGGAAGAACATGTAAACTCCACACAGGAGGGCCATCCTGCGAGGTGACTGTGCTAGCCACAGCACCAGCGTGCCAACGAGATGGAATGCAGGGTATTCTCTACCCACAGAGGTGTAGCACACCGGCCTACACTTCTGTGGTCTGGAGGATACCCCGTGGCACTCCATTCCATCTAAGGAATCTGGTGGACCCAACTCATATTCACCCAACTCACATTTACACAACTCACATTCACACAACCTAACATGTTTTGACATTGTGGGGGAATCCCCATCGCCTGGATAGAACCCACTGACGCTGACACGGGAAGAACATGTAAACTCCACACAGGAGGGCCATCCTGCGAGGTGACTGTGCTAGCCACAGCACCAGCGTGCCAACGAGATGGAATGCAGGGTATTCTCTACCCACAGAGGTGTAGCACACCGGCCTACACTTCTGTGGTCTGGAGGATACCCCGTGGCACTCCATTCCATCTAAGGAATCTGGTGGACCCAACTCATATTCACCCAACTCACATTTACACAACTCACATTCACACAACCTAACATGTTTTGACATTGTGGGGGAATCCCCATCGCCTGGATAGAACCCACTGACGCTGACACGGGAAGAACATGTAAACTCCACAAAGAAGGGCCTTCCTGCAAGGTGTGCTAGCCACAGCACCAGCGTGCCAACGAGATGGAATGCAGGGTATCCTCTACCCACAGGGGTGTAGCACACCGGCCTACACCTCTGTGGTCTGGAGGGCCGTGACATTCCATACCATCTAAGGAATCTCTGGTGGATCTCGGGCTGGGTGTCTCACCAAAATACCCCAAAAAGCAAAAAAAAAGTGTTTTTAAAGTGTTTTTGTTTGGAATATGCATACTAAGCATATCATTTAGTTATAGCTACTGATAATTTAACAAACATAAAAATATGACGTAGATAGGTTTGCAGTTTTCACGGTGTACATTTCAGATTGCATCTATTATACACATGAAAATAACTCACGTTTTCTCCTGAGGTGACGTAAGTTGCTCGTGTTACCACCAGTGGCAACAACAGTGGCTCCAAACTCGCAAAAAGTCGGATTTTTTAAAACCAAAACACTTCAAATTTAATGGATCAGTGAATCTTAGTCCTATCTATAAACTCTGTTTTCTGATCTTTGACATCAAAGGACATTGGCTTTGATGTGAAGAAACACTATCTGTATTGTCACGGAAAAAGCTGTTACTATGGAAACGGTGACATCATCTGTGAGGTGGAAGAAGGTGAACAGGCTATATTGGTGCACAAGAGAGGAGCTGTGTCTGCTCTTTGGAAGTGTTTTGGTTTGAAAAAATCCGATAACAACAGTGGCTCCAAACTCGCAAAACGTCCGATTTTTTCAAACCAAAGCACTTCCAAACAGCAGACACAGCTCCTCTCTTGTGCACAGACTATATTGGTGCATCTCCGGACTGTCTTTGTTCCTCCTGCATCGCTCTTTTCTGTTCTTTAAGTAACGCGACGGAGCCTCTCCCAGCTGTTAGCAGAGTGTTGTGCTAACGGCTAGCTACAGAGCTGTACCAAGCATGCTGTTTGGCGCTGAAATTTTATAAATGTACAATTATTAGTGTCACAAATTGTTGTGTGCTGTGGTGTTTTCCTGTTAAAGAGGATTAGTTGTGGGTTATTAATTGTTGTGTTATAAAGTTATAACCATAATGTAGCAAGTGTAAAGAACGTTTTAACGTTAACCATCAGATTGTAAATAAATCTAAAAGTTATGTTTGCTCCCTTGTTTCTTTCGTGCTTATCTGAACCGTGACTTCTATGATCCATTGCTCCACCAGTCCACTACTACTAGTAGTATTTTTCCATCCGTCATCTTTAACCTCTTATCCTATTCTGGGTTGTGTGGGGACCGGAGCCGAAGGCAAGGTTCACCCTGGACAGGGATCCAGATTCTGGCAGGACTGAGACAGACATTCACACTCACATTCACACAACCTGACATGTCTTGACATTGTGGGGGAATCCCCATCGCCTGGATAGAACCCACTGACGCTGACACGGGAAGAACATGTAAACTCCACACAGGAGGGCCATCCTGCGAGGTGACTGTGCTAGCCACAGCACCAGCGTGCCAACGAGATGGAATGCAGGGTATTCTCTACCCACATAGGTGTAGCACACCGGCCTACACTTCTGTGGTCTGGAGGATACCCCGTGGCACTCCATTCCATCGAAGGAATCTGGTGGACCCAACTCATATTCACCCAACTCACATTTACGCAACTCACATTCACACAACCTAACATGTTTTGACATTGTGGGGGAATCCCCATCGCCTGGATAGAACCCACTGACGCTGACACGGGAAGAACATGTAAACTCCACACAGGAGGGCCATCCTGCGAGGTGACTGTGCTAGCCACAGCACCAGCGTGCCAACGAGATGGAATGCAGGGTATTCTCTACCCACATAGGTGTAGCACACCGGCCTACACTTCTGTGGTCTGGAGGATACCCCGTGGCACTCCATTCCATCTAAGGAATCTGGTGGACCCAACTCATATTCACCCAACTCACATTTACACAACTCACATTCACACAACCTAACATGTTTTGACATTGTGGGGGAATCCCCATCGCCTGGATAGAACCCACTGACGCGCTGACACGGGGAGAACATGTAAACTCCACAAAGAAGGGCCTTCCTGCAAGGTGACTGTGCTAGCAACAGCACCAGCGTGCCAACGAGATGGAATGCAGGGTATCCTCTACCCACAGGGGTGTAGCACACCGGCCTACACCTCTGTGGTCTGGAGGGCCGTGACATTACATACCATCTAAGGAATCTCTAGTGGATCTCGGGCTGGGTGTCCAACCAAAATACCCCAAAAAGCAAAAAAAAAAGTGTTTTTAAAGTGTTTTTGTTTGTAATATGCATACTAAGCATATCATTTAGTTATAGCTACTGATAATTTAACAAACATAAAAATATGACGTAGATAGGTTTGCAGTTTTCACGGTGTACATTTCAGATTGCATCTATTATACACATGAAAATAACTCACGTTTTCTCCTGAGGTGACGTAAGTTGCTCGTGTTACCACCAGTGGCAACAACAGTGGCTCCAAACTCGCAAAACGTCGGATTTTTTAAAACCAAAACACTTCCAATTTAATGGATCAGTGAATCTTAGTCCTATCTATAAACTCTGTTTTCTGATCTTTGACATCAAAGGACATTGGCTTTGATGTGAAGAAACACTGTCTGTATTGTCACGGAAAAAGCTGTTACTATGGAAACGGTGACATCATCTGTGAGGTGGAAGAAGGTAAACAGGCTATATTGGTGCACAAGAGAGGAGCTGTGTCTGCTGTTTGGAAGTGTTTTGGTTTGAAAAAATCCGACAACAACAGTGGCTCCAAACTCGCAAAACGTCCGATTTTTTCAAACCAAAACACTTCCAAACAGCAGACACAGCTCCTCTCTTGTGCACAGACTATATTGGTGCATCTCCGGACTGTCTTTGTTCCTCCTGCATCGCTCTTTTCTGTTCTTTAAGTAACGCGACGGAGCCTCTCCCAGCTGTTAGCAGACTGTTGTGCTAACGGCTAGCTACAGAGCTGTACCAAGCATGCTGTTTGGCGCTGAAATTTTATAAATGTACAATTATTAGTGTCACAAATTGTTGTGTGCTGTGGTGTTTTCCTGTTAAAGAGGATTAGTTGTGGGTTATTAATTGTTGTGTTATAAAGTTATAACCATAATGTAGCAAGTGTAAAGAACGTTTTAACGTTAACCATCAGATTGTAAATAAATCTAAAAGTTATATTTGCTCCCTTGTTTCTTTCGTGCTTATCTGAACTGTGACTTCTATGATCCGTTGCTCCACCAGTCCACTGCTACTAGTAGTATTTTTCCATCCGTCATCTTTAACCTCTTATCCTATTCTGGGTTGGGTGGGGACCGGAGCCGAAAGCAAGGTTCACCCTGGACAGGGATCCAGATTCTGGCAGGACTGAGACAGACATTCACACTCACATTCACACAACCTGACATGTCTTGACATTGTGGGGGAATCCCCATCGCCTGGATAGAACCCACTGACGCTGACACGGGAAGAACATGTAAACTCCACACAGGAGGGCCATCCTGCGAGGTGACTGTGCTAGCCACAGCACCAGCGTGCCAACGAGATGGAATGCAGGGTATTCTCTACCCACAGAGGTGTAGCACACCGGCCTACACTTCTGTGGTCTGGAGGATACCCCGTGGCACTCCATTCCATCTAAGGAATCTGGTGGACCCAACTCATATTCACCCAACTCACATTTACACAACTCACATTCACACAACCTAACATGTTTTGACATTGTGGGGGAATCCCCATCGCCTGGATAGAACCCACTGACGCTGACACGGGAAGAACATGTAAACTCCACACAGGAGGGCCATCCTGCGAGGTGACTGTGCTAGCCACAGCACCAGCGTGCCAACGAGATGGAATGCAGGGTATTCTCTACCCACAGAGGTGTAGCACACCGGCCTACACTTCTGTGGTCTGGAGGATACCCCGTGGCACTCCATTCCATCTAAGGAATCTGGTGGACCCAACTCATATCCACCCAACTCACATTTACACAACTCACATTCACACAACCTAACATGTTTTGACATTGTGGGGGAATCCCCATCGCCTGGATAGAACCCACTGACGCTGACACGGGAAGAACATGTAAACTCCACAAAGAAGGGCCTTCCTGCAAGGTGTGCTAGCCACAGCACCAGCGTGCCAACGAGATGGAATGCAGGGTATCCTCTACCCACAGGGGTGTAGCACACCGGCCTACACCTCTGTGGTCTGGAGGGCCGTGACATTCCATACCATCTAAGGAATCTCTGGTGGATCTCGGGCTGGGTGTCTCACCAAAATACCCCAAAAAGCAAAAAAAAAGTGTTTTTAAAGTGTTTTTGTTTGGAATATGCATACTAAGCATATCATTTAGTTATAGCTACTGATAATTTAACAAACATAAAAATATGACGTAGATAGGTTTGCAGTTTTCACGGTGTACATTTCAGATTGCATCTATTATACACATGAAAATAACTCACGTTTTCTCCTGAGGTGACGTAAGTTGCTCGTGTTACCACCAGTGGCAACAACAGTGGCTCCAAACTCGCAAAAAGTCGGATTTTTTAAAACCAAAACACTTCAAATTTAATGGATCAGTGAATCTTAGTCCTATCTATAAACTCTGTTTTCTGATCTTTGACATCAAAGGACATTGGCTTTGATGTGAAGAAACACTATCTGTATTGTCACGGAAAAAGCTGTTACTATGGAAACGGTGACATCATCTGTGAGGTGGAAGAAGGTGAACAGGCTATATTGGTGCACAAGAGAGGAGCTGTGTCTGCTCTTTGGAAGTGTTTTGGTTTGAAAAAATCCGATAACAACAGTGGCTCCAAACTCGCAAAACGTCCGATTTTTTCAAACCAAAGCACTTCCAAACAGCAGACACAGCTCCTCTCTTGTGCACAGACTATATTGGTGCATCTCCGGACTGTCTTTGTTCCTCCTGCATCGCTCTTTTCTGTTCTTTAAGTAACGCGACGGAGCCTCTCCCAGCTGTTAGCAGAGTGTTGTGCTAACGGCTAGCTACAGAGCTGTACCAAGCATGCTGTTTGGCGCTGAAATTTTATAAATGTACAATTATTAGTGTCACAAATTGTTGTGTGCTGTGGTGTTTTCCTGTTAAAGAGGATTAGTTGTGGGTTATTAATTGTTGTGTTATAAAGTTATAACCATAATGTAGCAAGTGTAAAGAACGTTTTAACGTTAACCATCAGATTGTAAATAAATCTAAAAGTTATGTTTGCTCCCTTGTTTCTTTCGTGCTTATCTGAACCGTGACTTCTATGATCCATTGCTCCACCAGTCCACTACTACTAGTAGTATTTTTCCATCCGTCATCTTTAACCTCTTATCCTATTCTGGGTTGTGTGGGGACCGGAGCCGAAGGCAAGGTTCACCCTGGACAGGGATCCAGATTCTGGCAGGACTGAGACAGACATTCACACTCACATTCACACAACCTGACATGTCTTGACATTGTGGGGGAATCCCCATCGCCTGGATAGAACCCACTGACGCTGACACGGGAAGAACATGTAAACTCCACACAGGAGGGCCATCCTGCGAGGTGACTGTGCTAGCCACAGCACCAGCGTGCCAACGAGATGGAATGCAGGGTATTCTCTACCCACATAGGTGTAGCACACCGGCCTACACTTCTGTGGTCTGGAGGATACCCCGTGGCACTCCATTCCATCGAAGGAATCTGGTGGACCCAACTCATATTCACCCAACTCACATTTACGCAACTCACATTCACACAACCTAACATGTTTTGACATTGTGGGGGAATCCCCATCGCCTGGATAGAACCCACTGACGCTGACACGGGAAGAACATGTAAACTCCACACAGGAGGGCCATCCTGCGAGGTGACTGTGCTAGCCACAGCACCAGCGTGCCAACGAGATGGAATGCAGGGTATTCTCTACCCACATAGGTGTAGCACACCGGCCTACACTTCTGTGGTCTGGAGGATACCCCGTGGCACTCCATTCCATCTAAGGAATCTGGTGGACCCAACTCATATTCACCCAACTCACATTTACACAACTCACATTCACACAACCTAACATGTTTTGACATTGTGGGGGAATCCCCATCGCCTGGATAGAACCCACTGACGCGCTGACACGGGGAGAACATGTAAACTCCACAAAGAAGGGCCTTCCTGCAAGGTGACTGTGCTAGCAACAGCACCAGCGTGCCAACGAGATGGAATGCAGGGTATCCTCTACCCACAGGGGTGTAGCACACCGGCCTACACCTCTGTGGTCTGGAGGGCCGTGACATTACATACCATCTAAGGAATCTCTAGTGGATCTCGGGCTGGGTGTCCAACCAAAATACCCCAAAAAGCAAAAAAAAAAGTGTTTTTAAAGTGTTTTTGTTTGTAATATGCATACTAAGCATATCATTTAGTTATAGCTACTGATAATTTAACAAACATAAAAATATGACGTAGATAGGTTTGCAGTTTTCACGGTGTACATTTCAGATTGCATCTATTATACACATGAAAATAACTCACGTTTTCTCCTGAGGTGACGTAAGTTGCTCGTGTTACCACCAGTGGCAACAACAGTGGCTCCAAACTCGCAAAACGTCGGATTTTTTAAAACCAAAACACTTCCAATTTAATGGATCAGTGAATCTTAGTCCTATCTATAAACTCTGTTTTCTGATCTTTGACATCAAAGGACATTGGCTTTGATGTGAAGAAACACTGTCTGTATTGTCACGGAAAAAGCTGTTACTATGGAAACGGTGACATCATCTGTGAGGTGGAAGAAGGTAAACAGGCTATATTGGTGCACAAGAGAGGAGCTGTGTCTGCTGTTTGGAAGTGTTTTGGTTTGAAAAAATCCGACAACAACAGTGGCTCCAAACTCGCAAAACGTCCGATTTTTTCAAACCAAAACACTTCCAAACAGCAGACACAGCTCCTCTCTTGTGCACAGACTATATTGGTGCATCTCCGGACTGTCTTTGTTCCTCCTGCATCGCTCTTTTCTGTTCTTTAAGTAACGCGACGGAGCCTCTCCCAGCTGTTAGCAGACTGTTGTGCTAACGGCTAGCTACAGAGCTGTACCAAGCATGCTGTTTGGCGCTGAAATTTTATAAATGTACAATTATTAGTGTCACAAATTGTTGTGTGCTGTGGTGTTTTCCTGTTAAAGAGGATTAGTTGTGGGTTATTAATTGTTGTGTTATAAAGTTATAACCATAATGTAGCAAGTGTAAAGAACGTTTTAACGTTAACCATCAGATTGTAAATAAATCTAAAAGTTATATTTGCTCCCTTGTTTCTTTCGTGCTTATCTGAACCGTGACTTCTATGATCCGTTGCTCCACCAGTCCACTGCTACTAGTAGTATTTTTCCATCCGTCATCTTTAACCTCTTATCCTATTCTGGGTTGTGTGGGGACCGGAGCCGAAGGCAAGGTTCACCCTGGACAGGGATCCAGATTCTGGCAGGACTGAGACAGACATTCACACTCACATTCACACAACCTGACATGTCTTGACATTGTGGGGGAATCCCCATCGCCTGGATAGAACCCACTGAGATGACACGGAAAGAACATGTAAACTCCACACAGGAAGGCTATCCTGCGAGGTGACTGTGCTAGCCACAGCACCAGCGTGCCAACGAGATGGAATGCAGGGTATTCTCTACCCACAGAGGTGTAGCACACCGGCATACACTTCTGTGATCTGGAGGATACCCCGTGGCACTCCATTCCATCTAAAGAATCTGGTGGGCCCAACTCATATTCACCCAACTCACATTTACGCAACTCACATTCACACAACCTAACATGTTTTGACATTGTGGGGGAATCCCCATCGCCTGGATAGAACCCACTGACGCTGACACGGGAAGAACATGTAAACTCCACACAGGAGGGCCATCCTGCGAGGTGACTGTGCTAGCCACAGCACCAGCGTGCCAACGAGATGGAATGCAGGGTATTCTCTACCCACATAGGTGTAGCACACCGGCCTACACTTCTGTGGTCTGGAGGATACCCCGTGGCACTCCATTCCATCTAAGGAATGTGGTGGACCCAACTCATATTCACCCAACTCACATTTACACAACTCACATTCACACAACCTAACATGTTTTGACATTGTGGGGGAATCCCCATCGCCTGGATAGAACCCACTGACGCGCTGACACGGGGAGAACATGTAAACTCCACAAAGAAGGGCCTTCCTGCAAGGTGACTGTGCTAGCAACAGCACCAGCGTGCCAACGAGATGGAATGCAGGGTATCCTCTACCCACAGGGGTGTAGCACACCGGCCTACACCTCTGTGGTCTGGAGGGCCGTGACATTCCATACCATCTAAGGAATCTCTAGTGGATCTCGGGCTGGGTGTCTAACCAAAATACCCCAAAAAGCAAAAAAAAAAGTGTTTTTAAAGTGTTTTTGTTTGTAATATGCATACTAAGCATATCATTTAGTTATAGCTACTGATAATTTAACAAACATAAAAATATGACGTAGATAGGTTTGCAGTTTTCACGGTGTACATTTCAGATTGCATCTATTATACACATGAAAATAACTCACGTTTTCTCCTGAGGTGACGTAAGTTGCTCGTGTTACCACCAGTGGCAACAACAGTGGCTCCAAACTCGCAAAACGTCGGATTTTTTAAAACCAAAACACTTCCAATTTAATGGATCAGTGAATCTTAGTCCTATCTATAAACTCTGTTTTCTGATCTTTGACATCAAAGGACATTGGCTTTGATGTGAAGAAACACTATCTGTATTGTCACGGAAAAAGCTGTTACTATGGAAACGGTGACATCATCTGTGAGGTGGAAGAAGGTAAACAGGCTATATTGGCGCACAAGAGAGGAGCTGTGTCTGCTGTTTGGAAGTGTTTTGGTTTGAAAAAATCCGACAACAACAGTGGCAACAAACTCGCAAAACGTCCGATTTTTTCAAACCAAAACACTTCCAAACAGCAGACACAGCTCCTCTCTTGTGCACAGACTATATTGGTGCATCTCCGGACTGTCTTTGTTCCTCCTGCATCGCTCTTTTCTGTTCTTTAAGTAACGCGACGGAGCCTCTCCCAGCTGTTAGCAGACTGTTGTGCTAACGGCTAGCTACAGAGCTGTACCAAGCATGCTGTTTGGCGCTGAAATTTTATAAATGTACAATTATTAGTGTCACAAATTGTTGTGTGCTGTGGTGTTTTCCTGTTAAAGAGGATTAGTTGTGGATTATTAATTGTTGTGTTATAAAGTTATAACCATAATGTAGCAAGTGTAAAGAACGTTTTAACGTTAACCATCAGATTGTAAATAAATCTAAAAGTTATATTTGCTCCCTTGTTTCTTTCGTGCTTATCTGAACCGTGACTTCTATGATCCGTTGCTCCACCAGTCCACTGCTACTAGTAGTATTTTTCCATCCGTCATCTTTAACCTCTTATCCTATTCTGGGTTGGGTGGGGACCGGAGCCGAAAGCAAGGTTCACCCTGGACAGGGATCCAGATTCTGGCAGGACTGAGACAGACATTCACACTCACATTCACACAACCTGACATGTCTTGACATTGTGGGGGAATCCCCATCGCCTGGATAGAACCCACTGACGCTGACACGGGAAGAACATGTAAACTCCACAAAGAAGGGCCTTCCTGCAAGGTGACTGTGCTAGCCACAGCACCAGCGTGCCAACGAGATGGAATGCAGGGTATTCTCTACCCACAGAGGTGTAGCACACCGGCATACACTTCTGTGATCTGGAGGATACCCCGTGGCACTCCATTCCATCTAAGGAATCTGGTGGACCCAACTCATATTCACCCAACTCACATTTACGCAACTCACATTCACACAACCTAACATGTTTTGACATTGTGGGGGAATCCCCATCGCCTGGATAGAACCCACTGACGCTGACACGGGAAGAACATGTAAACTCCACACAGGAGGGCCATCCTGCGAGGTGACTGTGCTAGCCACAGCACCGGCGTGCCAACGAGATGGAATGCAGGGTATTCTCTACCCACAGAGGTGTAGCACACCGGCCTACACTTCTGTGGTCTGGAGGATACCCCGTGGCACTCCATTCCATCTAAGGAATCTGGTGGACCCAACTCATATTCACCCAACTCACATTTACACAACTCACATTCACACAACCTAACATGTTTTGACACTGTGGGGGAATCCCCATCGCCTGGATAGAACCCACTGACGCGCTGACACGGGGAGAACATGTAAACTCCACAAAGAAGGGCCTTCCTGCAAGGTGACTGTGCTAGCAACAGCACCAGCGTACCAACGAGATGGAATGCAGGGTATCCTCTACCCACAGGGGTGTAGCACACCGGCCTACACCTCTGTGGTCTGGAGGGCCGTGACATTCCATACCATCTAAGGAATCTCTGGTGGATCTCGGGCTGGGTGTCTAACCAAAATACCCCAAAAATCAAAAAAAAAAGTGTTTTTAAAGTGTTTTTGTTTGGAATATGCATACTAAGCATATCATTTAGTTATAGCTACTGATAATTTAACAAACATAAAAATATGACGTAGATAGGTTTGCAGTTTTCACGGTGTACATTTCAGATTGCATCTATTATACACATGAAAATAACTCACGTTTTCTCCTGAGGTGACGTAAGTTGCTCGTGTTACCACCAGCGGCAACAACAGTGGCTCCAAACTCGCAAAACGTCGGATTTTTTAAAACCAAAACACTTCCAATTTAATGGATCAGTGAATCTTAGTCCTATCTATAAACTCTGTTTTCTGATCTTTGACATCAAAGGACATTGGCTTTGATGTGAAGAAACACTATCTGTATTGTCACGGAAAAAGCTGTTACTATGGAAACGGTGACATCATCTGTGAGGTGGAAGAAGGTAAACAGGCTATATTGGTGCACAAGAGAGGAGCTGTGTCTGCTGTTTGGAAGTGTTTTGGTTTGAAAAAATCCGACAACAACAGTGGCTCCAAACTCGCAAAACGTCCGATTTTTTCAAACCAAAACACTTCCAAACAGCAGACACAGCTCCTCTCTTGTGCACAGACTATATTGGTGCATCTCCGGACTGTCTTTGTTCCTCCTGCATCGCTCTTTTCTGTTCTTTAAGTAACGCGACGGAGCCTCTCCCAGCTGTTAGCAGACTGTTGTGCTAACGGCTAGCTACAGAGCTGTACCAAGCATGCTGTTTGGCGCTGAAATTTTATAAATGTACAATTATTAGTGTCACAAATTGTTGTGTGCTGTGGTGTTTTCCTGTTAAAGAGGATTAGTTGTGGGTTATTAATTGTTGTGTTATAAAGTTACAACCATAATGTAGCAAGTGTAAAGAACGTTTTAACGTTAACCATCAGATTGTAAATAAATCTAAAAGTTATATTTGCTCCCTTGTTTCTTTCGTGCTTATCTGAACCAAGACTTCTATGATCCGTTGCTCCACCAGTCCACTGCTACTAGTAGTATTTTTCCATACGTCATCTTTAACCTCTTATCCTATTCTGGATTGTGTGGGGACCAGGAGCCGAAGGCAAGGTTCACCCTGGACAGGGATCCAGATTCCGGCAGGACTGAGACAGATATTCACACTCACATTCACACAACCTGACATGTCTTGACATTTTGGGGGAATCCCCATCGCCTGGATAGAACCCACTGACGCTGACACGGGAAGAACATGTAAACTCCACACAGGAGGGCCATCCTGCGAGGTGACTGTGCTAGCCACAGCACCAGCGTGCCAACGAGATGGAATGCAGGGTATTCTCTACCCACAGAGGTGTAGCACACCGGCCTACACTTCTGTGGTCTGGAGGATACCCCGTGGCACTCCATTCCATCGAAGGAATCTGGTGGACCCAACTCATATTCACCCAACTCACATTTACGCAACTCACATTCACACAACCTAACATGTTTTGACATTGTGGGGGAATCCCCATCGCCTGGATAGAACCCACTGACCCTGACACGGGAAGAACATGTAAACTCCACACAGGAGGGCCATCCTGCGAGGTGACTGTGCTAGCCACAGCACCAGCGTGCCAACGAGATGGAATGCAGGGTATTCTCTACCCACAGAGGTGTAGCACACCGGCCTACACTTCTGTGGTCTGGAGGATACCCCGTGGCACTCCATTCCATCTAAGGAATCTGGTGGACCCAACTCATATTCACCCAACTCACATTTACACAACTCACATTCACACAACCTAACATGTTTTGACATTGTGGGGGAATCCCCATCGCCTGGATAGAACCCACTGACGCGCTGACACGGGGAGAACATGTAAACTCCACAAAGAAGGGCCTTCCTGCAAGGTGACTGTGCTAGCAACAGCACCAGCGTGCCAACGAGATGGAATGCAGGGTATCCTCTACCCACAGGGGTGTAGCACACCGGCCTACACCTCTGTGGTCTGGAGGGCCGTGACATTACATACCATCTAAGGAATCTCTAGTGGATCTCGGGCTGGGTGTCCAACCAAAATACCCCAAAAAGCAAAAAAAAAAGTGTTTTTAAAGTGTTTTTGTTTGTAATATGCATACTAAGCATATCATTTAGTTATAGCTACTGATAATTTAACAAACATAAAAATATGACGTAGATAGGTTTGCAGTTTTCACGGTGTACATTTCAGATTGCATCTATTATACACATGAAAATAACTCACGTTTTCTCCTGAGGTGACGTAAGTTGCTCGTGTTACCACCAGTGGCAACAACAGTGGCTCCAAACTCGCAAAACGTCGGATTTTTTAAAACCAAAACACTTCCAATTTAATGGATCAGTGAATCTTAGTCCTATCTATAAACTCTGTTTTCTGATCTTTGACATCAAAGGACATTGGCTTTGATGTGAAGAAACACTGTCTGTATTGTCACGGAAAAAGCTGTTACTATGGAAACGGTGACATCATCTGTGAGGTGGAAGAAGGTAAACAGGCTATATTGGTGCACAAGAGAGGAGCTGTGTCTGCTGTTTGGAAGTGTTTTGGTTTGAAAAAATCCGACAACAACAGTGGCTCCAAACTCGCAAAACGTCCGATTTTTTCAAACCAAAACACTTCCAAACAGCAGACACAGCTCCTCTCTTGTGCACAGACTATATTGGTGCATCTCCGGACTGTCTTTGTTCCTCCTGCATCGCTCTTTTCTGTTCTTTAAGTAACGCGACGGAGCCTCTCCCAGCTGTTAGCAGACTGTTGTGCTAACGGCTAGCTACAGAGCTGTACCAAGCATGCTGTTTGGCGCTGAAATTTTATAAATGTACAATTATTAGTGTCACAAATTGTTGTGTGCTGTGGTGTTTTCCTGTTAAAGAGGATTAGTTGTGGGTTATTAATTGTTGTGTTATAAAGTTATAACCATAATGTAGCAAGTGTAAAGAACGTTTTAACGTTAACCATCAGATTGTAAATAAATCTAAAAGTTATATTTGCTCCCTTGTTTCTTTCGTGCTTATCTGAACCGTGACTTCTATGATCCGTTGCTCCACCAGTCCACTGCTACTAGTAGTATTTTTCCATCCGTCATCTTTAACCTCTTATCCTATTCTGGGTTGTGTGGGGACCGGAGCCGAAGGCAAGGTTCACCCTGGACAGGGATCCAGATTCTGGCAGGACTGAGACAGACATTCACACTCACATTCACACAACCTGACATGTCTTGACATTGTGGGGGAATCCCCATCGCCTGGATAGAACCCACTGAGATGACACGGAAAGAACATGTAAACTCCACACAGGAAGGCTATCCTGCGAGGTGACTGTGCTAGCCACAGCACCAGCGTGCCAACGAGATGGAATGCAGGGTATTCTCTACCCACAGAGGTGTAGCACACCGGCATACACTTCTGTGATCTGGAGGATACCCCGTGGCACTCCATTCCATCTAAAGAATCTGGTGGGCCCAACTCATATTCACCCAACTCACATTTACGCAACTCACATTCACACAACCTAACATGTTTTGACATTGTGGGGGAATCCCCATCGCCTGGATAGAACCCACTGACGCTGACACGGGAAGAACATGTAAACTCCACACAGGAGGGCCATCCTGCGAGGTGACTGTGCTAGCCACAGCACCAGCGTGCCAACGAGATGGAATGCAGGGTATTCTCTACCCACATAGGTGTAGCACACCGGCCTACACTTCTGTGGTCTGGAGGATACCCCGTGGCACTCCATTCCATCTAAGGAATGTGGTGGACCCAACTCATATTCACCCAACTCACATTTACACAACTCACATTCACACAACCTAACATGTTTTGACATTGTGGGGGAATCCCCATCGCCTGGATAGAACCCACTGACGCGCTGACACGGGGAGAACATGTAAACTCCACAAAGAAGGGCCTTCCTGCAAGGTGACTGTGCTAGCAACAGCACCAGCGTGCCAACGAGATGGAATGCAGGGTATCCTCTACCCACAGGGGTGTAGCACACCGGCCTACACCTCTGTGGTCTGGAGGGCCGTGACATTCCATACCATCTAAGGAATCTCTAGTGGATCTCGGGCTGGGTGTCTAACCAAAATACCCCAAAAAGCAAAAAAAAAAGTGTTTTTAAAGTGTTTTTGTTTGTAATATGCATACTAAGCATATCATTTAGTTATAGCTACTGATAATTTAACAAACATAAAAATATGACGTAGATAGGTTTGCAGTTTTCACGGTGTACATTTCAGATTGCATCTATTATACACATGAAAATAACTCACGTTTTCTCCTGAGGTGACGTAAGTTGCTCGTGTTACCACCAGTGGCAACAACAGTGGCTCCAAACTCGCAAAACGTCGGATTTTTTAAAACCAAAACACTTCCAATTTAATGGATCAGTGAATCTTAGTCCTATCTATAAACTCTGTTTTCTGATCTTTGACATCAAAGGACATTGGCTTTGATGTGAAGAAACACTATCTGTATTGTCACGGAAAAAGCTGTTACTATGGAAACGGTGACATCATCTGTGAGGTGGAAGAAGGTAAACAGGCTATATTGGCGCACAAGAGAGGAGCTGTGTCTGCTGTTTGGAAGTGTTTTGGTTTGAAAAAATCCGACAACAACAGTGGCAACAAACTCGCAAAACGTCCGATTTTTTCAAACCAAAACACTTCCAAACAGCAGACACAGCTCCTCTCTTGTGCACAGACTATATTGGTGCATCTCCGGACTGTCTTTGTTCCTCCTGCATCGCTCTTTTCTGTTCTTTAAGTAACGCGACGGAGCCTCTCCCAGCTGTTAGCAGACTGTTGTGCTAACGGCTAGCTACAGAGCTGTACCAAGCATGCTGTTTGGCGCTGAAATTTTATAAATGTACAATTATTAGTGTCACAAATTGTTGTGTGCTGTGGTGTTTTCCTGTTAAAGAGGATTAGTTGTGGATTATTAATTGTTGTGTTATAAAGTTATAACCATAATGTAGCAAGTGTAAAGAACGTTTTAACGTTAACCATCAGATTGTAAATAAATCTAAAAGTTATATTTGCTCCCTTGTTTCTTTCGTGCTTATCTGAACCGTGACTTCTATGATCCGTTGCTCCACCAGTCCACTGCTACTAGTAGTATTTTTCCATCCGTCATCTTTAACCTCTTATCCTATTCTGGGTTGGGTGGGGACCGGAGCCGAAAGCAAGGTTCACCCTGGACAGGGATCCAGATTCTGGCAGGACTGAGACAGACATTCACACTCACATTCACACAACCTGACATGTCTTGACATTGTGGGGGAATCCCCATCGCCTGGATAGAACCCACTGACGCTGACACGGGAAGAACATGTAAACTCCACAAAGAAGGGCCTTCCTGCAAGGTGACTGTGCTAGCCACAGCACCAGCGTGCCAACGAGATGGAATGCAGGGTATTCTCTACCCACAGAGGTGTAGCACACCGGCATACACTTCTGTGATCTGGAGGATACCCCGTGGCACTCCATTCCATCTAAGGAATCTGGTGGACCCAACTCATATTCACCCAACTCACATTTACGCAACTCACATTCACACAACCTAACATGTTTTGACATTGTGGGGGAATCCCCATCGCCTGGATAGAACCCACTGACGCTGACACGGGAAGAACATGTAAACTCCACACAGGAGGGCCATCCTGCGAGGTGACTGTGCTAGCCACAGCACCGGCGTGCCAACGAGATGGAATGCAGGGTATTCTCTACCCACAGAGGTGTAGCACACCGGCCTACACTTCTGTGGTCTGGAGGATACCCCGTGGCACTCCATTCCATCTAAGGAATCTGGTGGACCCAACTCATATTCACCCAACTCACATTTACACAACTCACATTCACACAACCTAACATGTTTTGACACTGTGGGGGAATCCCCATCGCCTGGATAGAACCCACTGACGCGCTGACACGGGGAGAACATGTAAACTCCACAAAGAAGGGCCTTCCTGCAAGGTGACTGTGCTAGCAACAGCACCAGCGTACCAACGAGATGGAATGCAGGGTATCCTCTACCCACAGGGGTGTAGCACACCGGCCTACACCTCTGTGGTCTGGAGGGCCGTGACATTCCATACCATCTAAGGAATCTCTGGTGGATCTCGGGCTGGGTGTCTAACCAAAATACCCCAAAAATCAAAAAAAAAAGTGTTTTTAAAGTGTTTTTGTTTGGAATATGCATACTAAGCATATCATTTAGTTATAGCTACTGATAATTTAACAAACATAAAAATATGACGTAGATAGGTTTGCAGTTTTCACGGTGTACATTTCAGATTGCATCTATTATACACATGAAAATAACTCACGTTTTCTCCTGAGGTGACGTAAGTTGCTCGTGTTACCACCAGCGGCAACAACAGTGGCTCCAAACTCGCAAAACGTCGGATTTTTTAAAACCAAAACACTTCCAATTTAATGGATCAGTGAATCTTAGTCCTATCTATAAACTCTGTTTTCTGATCTTTGACATCAAAGGACATTGGCTTTGATGTGAAGAAACACTATCTGTATTGTCACGGAAAAAGCTGTTACTATGGAAACGGTGACATCATCTGTGAGGTGGAAGAAGGTAAACAGGCTATATTGGTGCACAAGAGAGGAGCTGTGTCTGCTGTTTGGAAGTGTTTTGGTTTGAAAAAATCCGACAACAACAGTGGCTCCAAACTCGCAAAACGTCCGATTTTTTCAAACCAAAACACTTCCAAACAGCAGACACAGCTCCTCTCTTGTGCACAGACTATATTGGTGCATCTCCGGACTGTCTTTGTTCCTCCTGCATCGCTCTTTTCTGTTCTTTAAGTAACGCGACGGAGCCTCTCCCAGCTGTTAGCAGACTGTTGTGCTAACGGCTAGCTACAGAGCTGTACCAAGCATGCTGTTTGGCGCTGAAATTTTATAAATGTACAATTATTAGTGTCACAAATTGTTGTGTGCTGTGGTGTTTTCCTGTTAAAGAGGATTAGTTGTGGGTTATTAATTGTTGTGTTATAAAGTTACAACCATAATGTAGCAAGTGTAAAGAACGTTTTAACGTTAACCATCAGATTGTAAATAAATCTAAAAGTTATATTTGCTCCCTTGTTTCTTTCGTGCTTATCTGAACCAAGACTTCTATGATCCGTTGCTCCACCAGTCCACTGCTACTAGTAGTATTTTTCCATACGTCATCTTTAACCTCTTATCCTATTCTGGATTGTGTGGGGACCAGGAGCCGAAGGCAAGGTTCACCCTGGACAGGGATCCAGATTCCGGCAGGACTGAGACAGATATTCACACTCACATTCACACAACCTGACATGTCTTGACATTTTGGGGGAATCCCCATCGCCTGGATAGAACCCACTGACGCTGACACGGGAAGAACATGTAAACTCCACACAGGAGGGCCATCCTGCGAGGTGACTGTGCTAGCCACAGCACCAGCGTGCCAACGAGATGGAATGCAGGGTATTCTCTACCCACAGAGGTGTAGCACACCGGCCTACACTTCTGTGGTCTGGAGGATACCCCGTGGCACTCCATTCCATCGAAGGAATCTGGTGGACCCAACTCATATTCACCCAACTCACATTTACGCAACTCACATTCACACAACCTAACATGTTTTGACATTGTGGGGGAATCCCCATCGCCTGGATAGAACCCACTGACCCTGACACGGGAAGAACATGTAAACTCCACACAGGAGGGCCATCCTGCGAGGTGACTGTGCTAGCCACAGCACCAGCGTGCCAACGAGATGGAATGCAGGGTATTCTCTACCCACAGAGGTGTAGCACACCGGCCTACACTTCTGTGGTCTGGAGGATACCCCGTGGCACTCCATTCCATCTAAGGAATCTGGTGGACCCAACTCATATTCACCCAACTCACATTTACACAACTCACATTCACACAACCTAACATGTTTTGACATTGTGGGGGAATCCCCATCGCCTGGATAGAACCCACTGACGCGCTGACACGGGGAGAACATGTAAACTCCACAAAGAAGGGCCTTCCTGCAAGGTGACTGTGCTAGCAACAGCACCAGCGTGCCAACGAGATGGAATGCAGGGTATCCTCTACCCACAGGGGTGTAGCACACCGGCCTACACCTCTGTGGTCTGGAGGGCCGTGACATTACATACCATCTAAGGAATCTCTAGTGGATCTCGGGCTGGGTGTCCAACCAAAATACCCCAAAAAGCAAAAAAAAAAGTGTTTTTAAAGTGTTTTTGTTTGTAATATGCATACTAAGCATATCATTTAGTTATAGCTACTGATAATTTAACAAACATAAAAATATGACGTAGATAGGTTTGCAGTTTTCACGGTGTACATTTCAGATTGCATCTATTATACACATGAAAATAACTCACGTTTTCTCCTGAGGTGACGTAAGTTGCTCGTGTTACCACCAGTGGCAACAACAGTGGCTCCAAACTCGCAAAACGTCGGATTTTTTAAAACCAAAACACTTCCAATTTAATGGATCAGTGAATCTTAGTCCTATCTATAAACTCTGTTTTCTGATCTTTGACATCAAAGGACATTGGCTTTGATGTGAAGAAACACTGTCTGTATTGTCACGGAAAAAGCTGTTACTATGGAAACGGTGACATCATCTGTGAGGTGGAAGAAGGTAAACAGGCTATATTGGTGCACAAGAGAGGAGCTGTGTCTGCTGTTTGGAAGTGTTTTGGTTTGAAAAAATCCGACAACAACAGTGGCTCCAAACTCGCAAAACGTCCGATTTTTTCAAACCAAAACACTTCCAAACAGCAGACACAGCTCCTCTCTTGTGCACAGACTATATTGGTGCATCTCCGGACTGTCTTTGTTCCTCCTGCATCGCTCTTTTCTGTTCTTTAAGTAACGCGACGGAGCCTCTCCCAGCTGTTAGCAGACTGTTGTGCTAACGGCTAGCTACAGAGCTGTACCAAGCATGCTGTTTGGCGCTGAAATTTTATAAATGTACAATTATTAGTGTCACAAATTGTTGTGTGCTGTGGTGTTTTCCTGTTAAAGAGGATTAGTTGTGGGTTATTAATTGTTGTGTTATAAAGTTATAACCATAATGTAGCAAGTGTAAAGAACGTTTTAACGTTAACCATCAGATTGTAAATAAATCTAAAAGTTATATTTGCTCCCTTGTTTCTTTCGTGCTTATCTGAACCGTGACTTCTATGATCCGTTGCTCCACCAGTCCACTGCTACTAGTAGTATTTTTCCATCCGTCATCTTTAACCTCTTATCCTATTCTGGGTTGTGTGGGGACCGGAGCCGAAGGCAAGGTTCACCCTGGACAGGGATCCAGATTCTGGCAGGACTGAGACAGACATTCACACTCACATTCACACAACCTGACATGTCTTGACATTGTGGGGGAATCCCCATCGCCTGGATAGAACCCACTGAGATGACACGGAAAGAACATGTAAACTCCACACAGGAAGGCTATCCTGCGAGGTGACTGTGCTAGCCACAGCACCAGCGTGCCAACGAGATGGAATGCAGGGTATTCTCTACCCACAGAGGTGTAGCACACCGGCATACACTTCTGTGATCTGGAGGATACCCCGTGGCACTCCATTCCATCTAAAGAATCTGGTGGGCCCAACTCATATTCACCCAACTCACATTTACGCAACTCACATTCACACAACCTAACATGTTTTGACATTGTGGGGGAATCCCCATCGCCTGGATAGAACCCACTGACGCTGACACGGGAAGAACATGTAAACTCCACACAGGAGGGCCATCCTGCGAGGTGACTGTGCTAGCCACAGCACCAGCGTGCCAACGAGATGGAATGCAGGGTATTCTCTACCCACATAGGTGTAGCACACCGGCCTACACTTCTGTGGTCTGGAGGATACCCCGTGGCACTCCATTCCATCTAAGGAATGTGGTGGACCCAACTCATATTCACCCAACTCACATTTACACAACTCACATTCACACAACCTAACATGTTTTGACATTGTGGGGGAATCCCCATCGCCTGGATAGAACCCACTGACGCGCTGACACGGGGAGAACATGTAAACTCCACAAAGAAGGGCCTTCCTGCAAGGTGACTGTGCTAGCAACAGCACCAGCGTGCCAACGAGATGGAATGCAGGGTATCCTCTACCCACAGGGGTGTAGCACACCGGCCTACACCTCTGTGGTCTGGAGGGCCGTGACATTCCATACCATCTAAGGAATCTCTAGTGGATCTCGGGCTGGGTGTCTAACCAAAATACCCCAAAAAGCAAAAAAAAAAGTGTTTTTAAAGTGTTTTTGTTTGTAATATGCATACTAAGCATATCATTTAGTTATAGCTACTGATAATTTAACAAACATAAAAATATGACGTAGATAGGTTTGCAGTTTTCACGGTGTACATTTCAGATTGCATCTATTATACACATGAAAATAACTCACGTTTTCTCCTGAGGTGACGTAAGTTGCTCGTGTTACCACCAGTGGCAACAACAGTGGCTCCAAACTCGCAAAACGTCGGATTTTTTAAAACCAAAACACTTCCAATTTAATGGATCAGTGAATCTTAGTCCTATCTATAAACTCTGTTTTCTGATCTTTGACATCAAAGGACATTGGCTTTGATGTGAAGAAACACTATCTGTATTGTCACGGAAAAAGCTGTTACTATGGAAACGGTGACATCATCTGTGAGGTGGAAGAAGGTAAACAGGCTATATTGGCGCACAAGAGAGGAGCTGTGTCTGCTGTTTGGAAGTGTTTTGGTTTGAAAAAATCCGACAACAACAGTGGCTCCAAACTCGCAAAACGTCCGATTTTTTCAAACCAAAACACTTCCAAACAGCAGACACAGCTCCTCTCTTGTGCACAGACTATATTGGTGCATCTCCGGACTGTCTTTGTTCCTCCTGCATCGCTCTTTTCTGTTCTTTAAGTAACGCGACGGAGCCTCTCCCAGCTGTTAGCAGACTGTTGTGCTAACGGCTAGCTACAGAGCTGTACCAAGCATGCTGTTTGGCGCTGAAATTTTATAAATGTACAATTATTAGTGTCACAAATTGTTGTGTGCTGTGGTGTTTTCCTGTTAAAGAGGATTAGTTGTGGATTATTAATTGTTGTGTTATAAAGTTATAACCATAATGTAGCAAGTGTAAAGAACGTTTTAACGTTAACCATCAGATTGTAAATAAATCTAAAAGTTATATTTGCTCCCTTGTTTCTTTCGTGCTTATCTGAACCGTGACTTCTATGATCCGTTGCTCCACCAGTCCACTGCTACTAGTAGTATTTTTCCATCCGTCATCTTTAACCTCTTATCCTATTCTGGGTTGGGTGGGGACCGGAGCCGAAAGCAAGGTTCACCCTGGACAGGGATCCAGATTCTGGCAGGACTGAGACAGACATTCACACTCACATTCACACAACTTGACATGTCTTGACATTGTGGGGGAATCCCCATCGCCTGGATAGAACCCACTGACGCTGACACGGGAAGAACATGTAAACTCCACACAGGAGGGCCATCCTGCGAGGTGACTGTGCTAGCCACAGCACCAGCGTGCCAACGAGATGGAATGCAGGGTATTCTCTACCCACAGAGGTGTAGCACACCGGCCTACACTTCTGTGGTCTGGAGGATACCCCGTGGCACTCCATTCCATCTAAGGAATCTGGTGGACCCAACTCATATTCACCCAACTCACATTTACACAACTCACATTCACACAACCTAACATGTTTTGACATTGTGGGGGAATCCCCATCGCCTGGATAGAACCCACTGACGCTGACACGGGAAGAACATGTAAACTCCACAAAGAAGGGCCTTCCTGCAAGGTGTGCTAGCCACAGCACCAGCGTGCCAACGAGATGGAATGCAGGGTATCCTCTACCCACAGGGGTGTAGCACACCGGCCTACACCTCTGTGGTCTGGAGGGCCGTGACATTCCATACCATCTAAGGAATCTCTGGTGGATCTCGGGCTGGGTGTCTCACCAAAATACCCCAAAAAGCAAAAAAAAAAGTGTTTTTAAAGTGTTTTTGTTTGGAATATGCATACTAAGCATATCATTTAGTTATAGCTACTGATAATTTAACAAACATAAAAATATGACGTAGATAGGTTTGCAGTTTTCACGGTGTACATTTCAGATTGCATCTATTATACACATGAAAATAACTCACGTTTTCTCCTGAGGTGACGTAAGTTGCTCGTGTTACCACCAGCGGCAACAACAGTGGCTCCAAACTCGCAAAACGTCGGATTTTTTAAAACCAAAACACTTCCAATTTAATGGATCAGTGAATCTTAGTCCTATCTATAAACTCTGTTTTCTGATCTTTGACATCAAAGGACATTGGCTTTGATGTGAAGAAACACTATCTGTATTGTCACGGAAAAAGCTGTTACTATGGAAACGGTGACATCATCTGTGAGGTGGAAGAAGGTAAACAGGCTATATTGGTGCACAAGAGAGGAGCTGTGTCTGCTGTTTGGAAGTGTTTTGGTTTGAAAAAATCCGACAACAACAGTGGCTCCAAACTCGCAAAACGTCCGATTTTTTCAAACCAAAACACTTCCAAACAGCAGACACAGCTCCTCTCTTGTGCACAGACTATATTGGTGCATCTCCGGACTGTCTTTGTTCCTCCTGCATCGCTCTTTTCTGTTCTTTAAGTAACGCGACGGAGCCTCTCCCAGCTGTTAGCAGACTGTTGTGCTAACGGCTAGCTACAGAGCTGTACCAAGCATGCTGTTTGGCGCTGAAATTTTATAAATGTACAATTATTAGTGTCACAAATTGTTGTGTGCTGTGGTGTTTTCCTGTTAAAGAGGATTAGTTGTGGGTTATTAATTGTTGTGTTATAAAGTTATAACCATAATGTAGCAAGTGTAAAGAACGTTTTAACGTTAACCATCAGATTGTAAATAAATCTAAAAGTTATATTTGCTCCCTTGTTTCTTTCGTGCTTATCTGAACCGTGACTTCTATGATCCGTTGCTCCACCAGTCCACTGCTACTAGTAGTATTTTTCCATCCGTCATCTTTAACCTCTTATCCTATTCTGGGTTGTGTGGGGACCGGAGCCGAAGGCAAGGTTCACCCTGGACAGGGATCCAGATTCTGGCAGGACTGAGACAGACATTCACACTCACATTCACACAACCTGACATGTCTTGACATTGTGGGGGAATCCCCATCGCCTGGATAGAACCCACTGAGATGACACGGAAAGAACATGTAAACTCCACACAGGAGGGCCATCCTGCGAGGTGACTGTGCTAGCCACAGCACCAGCGTGCCAACGAGATGGAATGCAGGGTATTCTCTACCCACAGAGGTGTAGCACACCGGCATACACTTCTGTGATCTGGAGGATACCCCGTGGCACTCCATTCCATCTAAGGAATCTGGTGGACCCAACTCATATTCACCCAACTCACATTTACGCAACTCACATTCACACAACCTAACATGTTTTGACATTGTGGGGGAATCCCCATCGCCTGGATAGAACCCACTGACGCTGACACGGGAAGAACATGTAAACTCCACACAGGAGGGCCATCCTGCGAGGTGACTGTGCTAGCCACAGCACCGGCGTGCCAACGAGATGGAATGCAGGGTATTCTCTACCCACAGAGGTGTAGCACACCGGCCTACACTTCTGTGGTCTGGAGGATACCCCGTGGCACTCCATTCCATCTAAGGAATCTGGTGGACCCAACTCATATTCACCCAACTCACATTTACACAACTCACATTCACACAACCTAACATGTTTTGACACTGTGGGGGAATCCCCATCGCCTGGATAGAACCCACTGACGCGCTGACACGGGGAGAACATGTAAACTCCACAAAGAAGGGCCTTCCTGCAAGGTGACTGTGCTAGCAACAGCACCAGCGTACCAACGAGATGGAATGCAGGGTATCCTCTACCCACAGGGGTGTAGCACACCGGCCTACACCTCTGTGGTCTGGAGGGCCGTGACATTCCATACCATCTAAGGAATCTCTGGTGGATCTCGGGCTGGGTGTCTAACCAAAATACCCCAAAAATCAAAAAAAAAAGTGTTTTTAAAGTGTTTTTGTTTGGAATATGCATACTAAGCATATCATTTAGTTATAGCTACTGATAATTTAACAAACATAAAAATATGACGTAGATAGGTTTGCAGTTTTCACGGTGTACATTTCAGATTGCATCTATTATACACATGAAAATAACTCACGTTTTCTCCTGAGGTGACGTAAGTTGCTCGTGTTACCACCAGCGGCAACAACAGTGGCTCCAAACTCGCAAAACGTCGGATTTTTTAAAACCAAAACACTTCCAATTTAATGGATCAGTGAATCTTAGTCCTATCTATAAACTCTGTTTTCTGATCTTTGACATCAAAGGACATTGGCTTTGATGTGAAGAAACACTATCTGTATTGTCACGGAAAAAGCTGTTACTATGGAAACGGTGACATCATCTGTGAGGTGGAAGAAGGTAAACAGGCTATATTGGTGCACAAGAGAGGAGCTGTGTCTGCTGTTTGGAAGTGTTTTGGTTTGAAAAAATCCGACAACAACAGTGGCTCCAAACTCGCAAAACGTCCGATTTTTTCAAACCAAAACACTTCCAAACAGCAGACACAGCTCCTCTCTTGTGCACAGACTATATTGGTGCATCTCCGGACTGTCTTTGTTCCTCCTGCATCGCTCTTTTCTGTTCTTTAAGTAACGCGACGGAGCCTCTCCCAGCTGTTAGCAGACTGTTGTGCTAACGGCTAGCTACAGAGCTGTACCAAGCATGCTGTTTGGCGCTGAAATTTTATAAATGTACAATTATTAGTGTCACAAATTGTTGTGTGCTGTGGTGTTTTCCTGTTAAAGAGGATTAGTTGTGGGTTATTAATTGTTGTGTTATAAAGTTACAACCATAATGTAGCAAGTGTAAAGAACGTTTTAACGTTAACCATCAGATTGTAAATAAATCTAAAAGTTATATTTGCTCCCTTGTTTCTTTCGTGCTTATCTGAACCAAGACTTCTATGATCCGTTGCTCCACCAGTCCACTGCTACTAGTAGTATTTTTCCATACGTCATCTTTAACCTCTTATCCTATTCTGGATTGTGTGGGGACCAGGAGCCGAAGGCAAGGTTCACCCTGGACAGGGATCCAGATTCCGGCAGGACTGAGACAGATATTCACACTCACATTCACACAACCTGACATGTCTTGACATTTTGGGGGAATCCCCATCGCCTGGATAGAACCCACTGACGCTGACACGGGAAGAACATGTAAACTCCACACAGGAAGGCCATCCTGCGAGGTGACTGTGCTAGCCACAGCACCAGCGTGCCAACGAGATGGAATGCAGGGTATTCTCTACCCACAGAGGTGTAGCACACCGGCCTACACTTCTGTGGTCTGGAGGATACCCCGTGGCACTCCATTCCATCGAAGGAATCTGGTGGACCCAACTCATATTCACCCAACTCACATTTACGCAACTCACATTCACACAACCTAACATGTTTTGACATTGTGGGGGAATCCCCATCGCCTGGATAGAACCCACTGACCCTGACACGGGAAGAACATGTAAAATCCACACAGGAGGGCCATCCTGCGAGGTGACTGTGCTAGCCACAGCACCAGCGTGCCAACGAGATGGAATGCAGGGTATTCTCTACCCACAGAGGTGTAGCACACCGGCCTACACTTCTGTGGTCTGGAGGATACCCCGTGGCACTCCATTCCATCTAAGGAATCTGGTGGACCCAACTCATATTCACTCAACTCACATTTACGCAACTCACATTCACACAACCTAACATGTTTTGACATTGTGGGGGAATCCCCATCGCCTGGATAGAACCCACTGACGCTGACACGGGAAGAACATGTAAACTCCACACAGGAGGGCCATCCTGCGAGGTGACTGTGCTAGCCACAGCACCAGCGTGCCAACGAGATGGAATGCAGGGTATCCTCTACCGACAGAGGTGTAGCACACCGGCCTACACTTCTGTGGTCTGGAGGATACCCCGTGGCACTCCATTCCATCTAAGGAATCTGGTGGACCCAACTCATATTCACCCAACTCACATCTACGCAACTCACATTCACACAACCTAACATGTTTTGACATTGTGGGGGAATCCCCATCGCCTGGATAGAACCCACTGACGCGCTGACACGGGGAGAACATGTAAACTCCACAAAGAAGGGCCTTCCTGCAAGGTGACTGTGCTAGCAACAGCACCAGCGTGCCAACGAGATGGAATGCAGGGTATCCTCTACCCACAGGGGTGTAGCACACCGGCCTACACCTCTGTGGTCTGGAGGATACCCCGTGGCACTCCATTCCATCTAAGGAATCTGGTGGACCCAACTCATATTCACCCAACTCACATTTACACAACTCACATTCACACAACCTAACATGTTTTGACATTGTGGGGGAATCCCATCGCCTGGATAGAACCCACTGACGCTGACACGGGAAGAACATGTAAACTCCACAAAGAAGGGCCTTCCTGCAAGGTGACTGTGCTAGCAACAGCACCAGCGTGCCAACGAGATGGAATGCAGGGTATCCTCTACCCACAGGGGTGTAGCACACCGGCCTACACCTCTGTGGTCTGGAGGGCCGTGACATTCCATACCATCTAAGGAATCTCTAGTGGATCTCGGGCTGGGTGTCTAACCAAAATACCCCAAAAAGCAAAAAAAAAAGTGTTTTTAAAGTGTTTTTGTTTGTAATATGCATACTAAGCATATCATTTAGTTATAGCTACTGATAATTTAACAAACATAAAAATATGACGTAGATAGGTTTGCAGTTTTCACGGTGTACATTTCAGATTGCATCTATTATACACATGAAAATAACTCACGTTTTCTCCTGAGGTGACGTAAGTTGCTCGTGTTACCACCAGTGGCAACAACAGTGGCTCCAAACTCGCAAAACGTCGGATTTTTTAAAACCAAAACACTTCCAATTTAATGGATCAGTGAATCTTAGTCCTATCTATAAACTCTGTTTTCTGATCTTTGACATCAAAGGACATTGGCTTTGATGTGAAGAAACACTATCTGTATTGTCACGGAAAAAGCTGTTACTATGGAAACGGTGACATCATCTGTGAGGTGGAAGAAGGTAAACAGGCTATATTGGTGCACAAGAGAGGAGCTGTGTCTGCTGTTTGGAAGTGTTTTGGTTTGAAAAAATCCGACAACAACAGTGGCTCCAAACTCGCAAAACGTCAGATTTTTTCAAACCAAAACACTTCCAAACAGCAGACACAGCTCCTCTCTTGTGCACAGACTATATTGGTGCATCTCCGGACTGTCTTTGTTCCTCCTGCATCGCTCTTTTCTGTTCTTTAAGTAACGCGACGGAGCCTCTCCCAGCTGTTAGCAGACTGTTCTGCTAACGGCTAGCTACAGAGCTGTACCAAGCATGCTGTTTGGCGCTGAAATTTTATAAATGTACAATTATTAGTGTCACAAATTGTTGTGTGCTGTGGTGTTTTCCTGTTAAAGAGGATTAGTTGTGGGTTATTAATTGTTGTGTTATAAAGTTATAACCATAATGTAGCAAGTGTAAAGAACGTTTTAACGTTAACCATCAGATTGTAAATAAATCTAAAAGTTATATTTGCTCCCTTGTTTCTTTCGTGCTTATCTGAACCGTGACTTCTATGATCCGTTGCTCCACCAGTCCACTGCTACTAGTAGTATTTTTCCATCCGTCATCTTTAACCTCTTATCCTATTCTGGATTGTGTGGGGACCAGGAGCCGAAGGCAAGGTTCACCCTGGACAGGGATCCAGATTCCGGCAGGACTGAGACAGATATTCACACTCACATTCACACAACCTGACATGTCTTGACATTGTGGGGGAATCCCCATCGCCTGGATAGAACCCACTGACGCTGACACGGGAAGAACATGTAAACTCCACACAGGAGGGCCATCCTGCGAGGTGACTGTGCTAGCCACAGCACCAGCGTGCCAACGAGATGGAATGCAGGGTATTCTCTACCCACAGAGGTGTAGCACACCGGCCTACACTTCTGTGGTCTGGAGGATACCCCGTGGCACTCCATTCCATCAAAGGAATCTGGTGGAACCAACTCATATTCACCCAACTCACATTTACGCAACTCACATTCACACAACCTAACATGTTTTGACATTGTGGGGGAATCCCCATCGCCTGGATAGAACCCACTGACCCTGACACGGGAAGAACATGTAAACTCCACACAGGAGGGCCATCCTGCGAGGTGACTGTGCTAGCCACAGCACCAGCGTGCCAACGAGATGGAATGCAGGGTATTCTCTACCCACAGAGGTGTAGCACACCGGCCTACACTTCTGTGGTCTGGAGGATACCCCGTGGCACTCCATTCCATCTAAGGAATCTGGTGGACCCAACTCATATTCACCCAACTCACATTTACGCAACTCACATTCACACAACCTAACATGTTTTGACATTGTGGGGGAATCCCCATCGCCTGGATAGAACCCACTGACGCGCTGACACGGGGAGAACATGTAAACTCCACAAAGAAGGGCCTTCCTGCAAGGTGACTGTGCTAGCAACAATCACCAGCGTACCAACGAGATGGAATGCAGGGTATCCTCTACCCACAGGGGTGTAGCACACCGGCCTACACCTCTGTGGTCTGGAGGGCCGTGACATTCCATACCATCTAAGGAATCTCTGGTGGATCTCGGGCTGGGTGTCTAACCAAAATACCCCAAAAATAAAAAAAAAAAGTGTTTTTAAAGTGTTTTTGTTTGGAATATGCATACTAAGCATATCATTTAGTTATAGCTACTGATAATTTAACAAACATAAAAATATGACGTAGATAGGTTTGCAGTTTTCACGGTGTACATTTCAGATTGCATCTATTATACACATGAAAATAACTCACGTTTTCTCCTGAGGTGACGTAAGTTGCTCGTGTTACCACCAGTGGCAACAACAGTGGCTCCAAACTCGCAAAACGTCGGATTTTTTAAAACCAAAACACTTCCAATTTAATGGATCAGTGAATCTTAGTCCTATCTATAAACTCTGTTTTCTGATCTTTGACATCAAAGGACATTGGCTTTGATGTGAAGAAACACTATCTGTATTGTCACGGAAAAAGCTGTTACTATGGAAACGGTGACATCATCTGTGAGGTGGAAGAAGGTAAACAGGCTATATTGGTGCACAAGAGAGGAGCTGTGTCTGCTGTTTGGAAGTGTTTTGGTTTGAAAAAATCCGACAACAACAGTGGCTCCAAACTCGCAAAACGTCCGATTTTTTCAAACCAAAACACTTCCAAACAGCAGACACAGCACCTCTCTTGTGCACAGACTATATTGGTGCATCTCCGGTCTGTCTTTGTTCCTCCTGCATCGCTCTTTTCTGTTCTTTAAGTAACGCGACGGAGCCTCTCCCAGCTGTTGGCAGACTGTTGTGCTAACGGCTAGCTACAGAGCTGTACCAAGCATGCTGTTTGGCGCTGAAATTTTATAAATGTACAATTATTAGTGTCACAAATTGTTGTGTGCTGTGGTGTTTTCCTGTTAAAGAGGATTAGTTGTGGGTTATTAATTGTTGTGTTATAAAGTTATAACCATAATGTAGCAAGTGTAAAGAACGTTTTAACGTTAACCATCAAATTGTAAATAAATCTAAAAGTTATATTTGCTCCCTTGTTTCTTTCGTGCTTATCTGAACCGTGACTTCTATGATCCGTTGCTCCACCAGTCCACTGCTACTAGTAGTATTTTTCCATCCGTCATCTTTAACCTCTTATCCTATTCTGTGTTGGGTGGGGACCAGAGCCGAAGACAAGGTTCACGCTGGACAGGGATCCAGATTCTGGCAGGACTGAGACAGACATTCACACTCACATTCACACAACCTGACATGTCTTGACATTGTGGGGGAATCCCCATCGCCTGGATAGAACCCACTGAGATGACACGGAAAGAACATGTAAACTCCACACAGGAGGGCCATCCTGCGAGGTGACTGTGCTAGCCACAGCACCAGCGTGCCAACGAGATGGAATGCAGGGTATTCTCTACCCACAGAGGTGTAGCACACCGGCATACACTTCTGTGATCTGGAGGATACCCCGTGGCACTCCATTCCATCTAAGGAATCTGGTGGACCCAACTCATATTCACCCAACTCACATTTACGCAACTCACATTCACACAACCTAACATGTTTTGACATTGTGGGGGAATCCCCATCGCCTGGATAGAACCCACTGACGCTGACACGGGAAGAACATGTAAACTCCACACAGGAGGGCCATCCTGCGAGGTGACTGTGCTAGCCACAGCACCAGCGTGCCAACGAGATGGAATGCAGGGTATTCTCTACCCACAGAGGTGTAGCACACCGGCCTACACTTCTGTGGTCTGGAGGATACCCCGTGGCACTCCATTCCATCTAAGGAATCTGGTGGACCCAACTCATATTCACCCAACTCACATTTACACAACTCACATTCACACAACCTAACATGTTTTGACATTGTGGGGGAATCCCCATCGCCTGGATAGAACCCACTGACGCGCTGACACGGGGAGAACATGTAAACTCCACAAAGAAGGGCCTTCCTGCAAGGTGACTGTGCTAGCAACAATCACCAGCGTACCAACGAGATGGAATGCAGGGTATCCTCTACCCACAGGGGTGTAGCACACCGGCCTACACCTCTGTGGTCTGGAGGGCCGTGACATTCCATACCATCTAAGGAATCTCTGGTGGATCTCGGGCTGGGTGTCTCACCAAAATACCCCAAAAAGCAAAAAAAAAAGTGTTTTTAAAGTGTTTTTGTTTGGAATATGCATACTAAGCATATCATTTAGTTATAGCTACTGATAATTTAACAAACATAAAAATATGACGTAGATAGGTTTGCAGTTTTCACGGTGTACATTTCAGATTGCATCTATTATACACATGAAAATAACTCACGTTTTCTCCTGAGGTGACGTAAGTTGCTCGTGTGACCACCAGTGGCAACAACAGTGGCTCCAAAGTCGCAAAACGTCGGATTTTTTAAAACCAAAACACTTCCAATTTAATGGATCAGTGAATCTTAGTCCTATCTATAAACTCTGTTTTCTGATCTTTGACATCAAAGGACATTGGCTTTGATGTGAAGAAACACTATCTGTATTGTCACGGAAAAAGCTGTTACTATGGAAACGGTGACATCATCTGTGAGGTGGAAGAAGGTAAACAGGCTATATTGGTGCACAAGAGAGGAGCTGTGTCTGCTGTTTGGAAGTGTTTTGGTTTGAAAAAATCCGACAACAACAGTGGCTCCAAACTCGCAAAACGTCCGATTTTTTCAAACCAAAACACTTCCAAACAGCAGACACAGCACCTCTCTTGTGCACAGACTATATTGGTGCATCTCCGGTCTGTCTTTGTTCCTCCTGCATTGCTCTTTTCTGTTCTTTAAGTAACGCGACGGAGCCTCTCCCAGCTGTTGGCAGACTGTTGTGCTAACGGCTAGCTACAGAGCTGTACCAAGCATGCTGTTTGGCGCTGAAATTTTATAAATGTACAATTATTAGTGTCACAAATTGTTGTGTGCTGTGGTGTTTTCCTGTTAAAGAGGATTAGTTGTGGGTTATTAATTGTTGTGTTATAAAGTTATAACCATAATGTAGCAAGTGTAAAGAACGTTTTAACGTTAACCATCAGATTGTAAATAAATCTAAAAGTTATATTTGCTCCCTTGTTTCTTTCGTGCTTATCTGAACCGTGACTTCTATGATCCGTTGCTCCACCAGTCCACTGCTACTAGTAGTATTTTTCCATCCGTCATCTTTAACCTCTTATCCTATTCTGGGTTGGGTGGGGACCAGAGCCGAAGACAAGGTTCACGCTGGACAGGGATCCAGATTCTGGCAGGACTGAGACAGACATTCACACTCACATTCACACAACCTGACATGTCTTGACATTGTGGGGGAATCCCCATCGCCTGGATAGAACCCACTGACGCTGACACGGGAAGAACATGTAAACTCCACACAGGAGGGCCATCCTGCGAGGTGACTGTGCTAGCCACAGCACCAGCGTGCCAACGAGATGGAATGTAGGGTATTCTCTACCCACAGAGGTGTAGCACACCGGCCTACACTTCTGTGGTCTGGAGGATACCCCGTGGCACTCCATTCTATCTAAGGAATCTGGTGGACCCAACTCATATTCACCCAACTCACATTTACGCAACTCACATTCACACAACCTAACATGTTTTGACATTGTGGGGGAATCCCCATCGCCTGGATAGAACCCACTGACGCTGACACGGGAAGAACATGTAAACTCCACACAGGAGGGCCATCCTGCGAGGTGACTGTGCTAGCCACAGCACCAGCGTGCCAACGAGATGGAATGCAGGGTATTCTCTACCCACAGAGGTGTAGCACACCGGCCTACACTTCTGTGGTCTGGAGGATACCCCGTGGCACTCCATTCCATCTAAGGAATCTGGTGGACATAAACTCATATTCACCCAACTCACATTTACACAACTCACATTCACACAACCTAACATGTTTTGACATTGTGGGGGAATCCCCATCGCCTGGATAGAACCCACTGACGCTGACACGGGAAGAACATGTAAACTCCACACAGGAGGGCCATCCTGCGAGGTGACTTTGCTAGCCACAGCACCAGCGTGCCAACGAGATGGAATGCAGGGTATTCTCTACCCACAGAGGTGTAGCACACCGGCCTACACTTCTGTGGTCTGGAGGATACCCCATGGCACTCCATTCCATCTAAGGAATCTGGTGGACCCAACTCATATTCACCCAACTCACATTTACACAACTCACATTCACACAACCTAACATGTTTTGACATTGTGGGGGAATCCCCATCGCCTGGATAGAACCCACTGACGCTGACACGGGAAGAACATGTAAACTCCACACAGGAGGGCCTTCCTGCAAGGTGACTGTGCTAGCAACAGCACCAGCGTGCCAACGAGATGGAATGCAGGGTATCCTCTACCCACAGGGGTGTAGCACACCGGCCTACACCTCTGTGGTCTGGAGGGCCGTGACATTACATACCATCTAAGGAATCTCTAGTGGATCTCGGGCTGGGTGTCCAACCAAAATACCCCAAAAAGCAAAAAAAAAAGTGTTTTTAAAGTGTTTTTGTTTGTAATATGCATACTAAGCATATCATTTAGTTATAGCTACTGATAATTTAACAAACATAAAAATATGACGTAGATAGGTTTGCAGTTTTCACGGTGTACATTTCAGATTGCATCTATTATACACATGAAAATAACTCACGTTTTCTCCTGAGGTGACGTAAGTTGCTCGTGTTACCACCAGTGGCAACAACAGTGGCTCCAAACTCGCAAAACGTCGGATTTTTTAAAACCAAAACACTTCCAATTTAATGGATCAGTGAATCTTAGTCCTACCTATAAACTCTGTTTTCTGATCTTTGACATCAAAGGACATTGGCTTTGATGTGAAGAAACACTGTCTGTATTGTCACGGAAAAAGCTGTTACTATGGAAACGGTGACATCATCTGTGAGGTGGAAGAAGGTAAACAGGCTATATTGGTGCACAAGAGAGGAGCTGTGTCTGCTGTTTGGAAGTGTTTTGGTTTGAAAAAATCCGACAACAACAGTGGCTCCAAACTCGCAAAACGTCCGATTTTTTCAAACCAAAACACTTCCAAACAGCAGACACAGCTCCTCTCTTGTGCACAGACTATATTGGTGCATCTCCGGACTGTCTTTGTTCCTCCTGCATCGCTCTTTTCTGTTCTTTAAGTAACGCGACGGAGCCTCTCCCAGCTGTTAGCAGACTGTTGTGCTAACGGCTAGCTACAGAGCTGTACCAAGCATGCTGTTTGGCGCTGAAATTTTATAAATGTACAATTATTAGTGTCACAAATTGTTGTGTGCTGTGGTGTTTTCATGTTAAAGAGGATTAGTTGTGGGTTATTAATTGTTGTGTTATAAAGTTATAACCATAATGTAGCAAGTGTAAAGAACGTTTTAACGTTAACCATCAGATTGTAAATAAATCTAAAAGTTATATTTGCTCCCTTGTTTCTTTCGTGCTTATCTGAACCGTGACTTCTATGATCCGTTGCTCCACCAGTCCACTGCTACTAGTAGTATTTTTCCATCCGTCATCTTTAACCTCTTATCCTATTCTGGGTTGTGTGGGGACCGGAGCCGAAGGCAAGGTTCACCCTGGACAGGGATCCAGATTCTGGCAGGACTGAGACAGACATTCACACTCACATTCACACAACCTGACATGTCTTGACATTGTGGGGGAATCCCCATCGCCTGGATAGAACCCACTGACGCTGACACGGGAAGAACATGTAAACTCCACACAGGAGGGCCATCCTGCGAGGTGACTGTGCTAGCCACAGCACCAGCGTGCCAACGAGATGGAATGCAGGGTATTCTCTACCCACAGAGGTGTAGCACACCGGCCTACACTTCTGTGGTCTGGAGGATACCCCGTGGCACTCCATTCCATCTAAGGAATCTGGTGGACCCAACTCATATTCACCCAACTCACATTTACACAACTCACATTCACACAACCTAACATGTTTTGACATTGTGGGGGAATCCCCATCGCCTGGATAGAACCCACTGACGCTGACACGGGAAGAACATGTAAACTCCACACAGGAGGGCCATCCTGCGAGGTGACTGTGCTAGCCACAGCACCAGCGTGCCAACGAGATGGAATGCAGGGTATTCTCTACCCACAGAGGTGTAGCACACCGGCCTACACTTCTGTGGTCTGGAGGATACCCCGTGGCACTCCATTCCATCTAAGGAATCTGGTGGACCCAACTCATATTCACCCAACTCACATTTACACAACTCACATTCACACAACCTAACATGTTTTGACATTGTGGGGGAATCCCCATCGCCTGGATAGAACCCACTGACGCTGACACGGGAAGAACATGTAAACTCCACAAAGAAGGGCCTTCCTGCAAGGTGTGCTAGCCACAGCACCAGCGTGCCAACGAGATGGAATGCAGGGTATCCTCTACCCACAGGGGTGTAGCACACCGGCCTACACCTCTGTGGTCTGGAGGGCCGTGACATTACATACCATCTAAGGAATCTCTAGTGGATCTCGGGCTGGGTGTCCAACCAAAATACCCCAAAAAGCAAAAAAAAAAGTGTTTTTAAAGTGTTTTTGTTTGGAATATGCATACTAAGCATATCATTTAGTTATAGCTACTGATAATTTAACAAACATAAAAATATGACGTAGATAGGTTTGCAGTTTTCACGGTGTACATTTCAGATTGCATCTATTATACACATGAAAATAACTCACGTTTTCTCCTGAGGTGACGTAAGTTGCTCGTGTTACCACCAGTGGCAACAACAGTGGCTCCAAACTCGCAAAACGTCGGATTTTTTAAAACCAAAACACTTCCAATTTAATGGATCAGTGAATCTTAGTCCTATCTATAAACTCTGTTTTCTGATCTTTGACATCAAAGGACATTGGCTTTGATGTGAAGAAACACTGTCTGTATTGTCACGGAAAAAGCTGTTACTATGGAAACAGTGACATCATCTGTGAGGTGGAAGAAGGTAAACAGGCTATATTGGTGCACAAGAGAGGAGCTGTGTCTGCTGTTTGGAAGTGTTTTGGTTTGAAAAAATCCGACAACAACAGTGGCTCCAAACTCGCAAAACGTCCGATTTTTTCAAACCAAAACACTTCCAAACAGCAGACACAGCTCCTCTCTTGTGCACAGACTATATTGGTGCATCTCCGGACTGTCTTTGTTCCTCCTGCATCGCTCTTTTCTGTTCTTTAAGTAACGCGACGGAGCCTCTCCCAGCTGTTAGCAGACTGTTGTGCTAACGGCTAGCTACAGAGCTGTACCAAGCATGCTGTTTGGCGCTGAAATTTTATAAATGTACAATTATTAGTGTCACAAATTGTTGTGTGCTGTGGTGTTTTCCTGTTAAAGAGGATTAGTTGTGGGTTATTAATTGTTGTGTTATAAAGTTATAACCATAATGTAGCAAGTGTAAAGAACGTTTTAACGTTAACCATCAGATTGTAAATAAATCTAAAAGTTATATTTGCTCCCTTGTTTCTTTCGTGCTTATCTGAACCGTGACTTCTATGATCCGTTGCTCCACCAGTCCACTGCTACTAGTAGTATTTTTCCATCCGTCATCTTTAACCTCTTATCCTATTCTGGGTTGTGTGGGGACCGGAGCCGAAGGCAAGGTTCACCCTGGACAGGGATCCAGATTCTGGCAGGACTGAGACAGACATTCACACTCACATTCACACAACCTGACATGTCTTGACATTGTGGGGGAATCCCCATCGCCTGGATAGAACCCACTGAGATGACACGGAAAGAACATGTAAACTCCACACAGGAAGGCTATCCTGCGAGGTGACTGTGCTAGCCACAGCACCAGCGTGCCAACGAGATGGAATGCAGGGTATTCTCTACCCACAGAGGTGTAGCACACCGGCATACACTTCTGTGATCTGGAGGATACCCCGTGGCACTCCATTCCATCTAAAGAATCTGGTGGGCCCAACTCATATTCACCCAACTCACATTTACGCAACTCACATTCACACAACCTAACATGTTTTGACATTGTGGGGGAATCCCCATCGCCTGGATAGAACCCACTGACGCTGACACGGGAAGAACATGTAAACTCCACACAGGAGGGCCATCCTGCGAGGTGACTGTGCTAGCCACAGCACCAGCGTGCCAACGAGATGGAATGCAGGGTATTCTCTACCCACATAGGTGTAGCACACCGGCCTACACTTCTGTGGTCTGGAGGATACCCCGTGGCACTCCATTCCATCTAAGGAATGTGGTGGACCCAACTCATATTCACCCAACTCACATTTACACAACTCACATTCACACAACCTAACATGTTTTGACATTGTGGGGGAATCCCCATCGCCTGGATAGAACCCACTGACGCGCTGACACGGGGAGAACATGTAAACTCCACAAAGAAGGGCCTTCCTGCAAGGTGACTGTGCTAGCAACAGCACCAGCGTGCCAACGAGATGGAATGCAGGGTATCCTCTACCCACAGGGGTGTAGCACACCGGCCTACACCTCTGTGGTCTGGAGGGCCGTGACATTCCATACCATCTAAGGAATCTCTAGTGGATCTCGGGCTGGGTGTCTAACCAAAATACCCCAAAAAGCAAAAAAAAAAGTGTTTTTAAAGTGTTTTTGTTTGTAATATGCATACTAAGCATATCATTTAGTTATAGCTACTGATAATTTAACAAACATAAAAATATGACGTAGATAGGTTTGCAGTTTTCACGGTGTACATTTCAGATTGCATCTATTATACACATGAAAATAACTCACGTTTTCTCCTGAGGTGACGTAAGTTGCTCGTGTTACCACCAGTGGCAACAACAGTGGCTCCAAACTCGCAAAACGTCGGATTTTTTAAAACCAAAACACTTCCAATTTAATGGATCAGTGAATCTTAGTCCTATCTATAAACTCTGTTTTCTGATCTTTGACATCAAAGGACATTGGCTTTGATGTGAAGAAACACTATCTGTATTGTCACGGAAAAAGCTGTTACTATGGAAACGGTGACATCATCTGTGAGGTGGAAGAAGGTAAACAGGCTATATTGGCGCACAAGAGAGGAGCTGTGTCTGCTGTTTGGAAGTGTTTTGGTTTGAAAAAATCCGACAACAACAGTGGCTCCAAACTCGCAAAACGTCCGATTTTTTCAAACCAAAACACTTCCAAACAGCAGACACAGCTCCTCTCTTGTGCACAGACTATATTGGTGCATCTCCGGACTGTCTTTGTTCCTCCTGCATCGCTCTTTTCTGTTCTTTAAGTAACGCGACGGAGCCTCTCCCAGCTGTTAGCAGACTGTTGTGCTAACGGCTAGCTACAGAGCTGTACCAAGCATGCTGTTTGGCGCTGAAATTTTATAAATGTACAATTATTAGTGTCACAAATTGTTGTGTGCTGTGGTGTTTTCCTGTTAAAGAGGATTAGTTGTGGATTATTAATTGTTGTGTTATAAAGTTATAACCATAATGTAGCAAGTGTAAAGAACGTTTTAAGGTTAACCATCAGATTGTAAATAAATCTAAAAGTTATATTTGCTCCCTTGTTTCTTTCGTGCTTATCTGAACCGTGACTTCTATGATCCGTTGCTCCACCAGTCCACTGCTACTAGTAGTATTTTTCCATCCGTCATCTTTAACCTCTTATCCTATTCTGGGTTGGGTGGGGACCGGAGCCGAAAGCAAGGTTCACCCTGGACAGGGATCCAGATTCTGGCAGGACTGAGACAGACATTCACACTCACATTCACACAACCTGACATGTCTTGACATTGTGGGGGAATCCCCATCGCCTGGATAGAACCCACTGACGCTGACACGGGAAGAACATGTAAACTCCACACAGGAGGGCCATCCTGCGAGGTGACTGTGCTAGCCACAGCACCAGCGTGCCAACGAGATGGAATGCAGGGTATTCTCTACCCACAGAGGTGTAGCACACCGGCCTACACTTCTGTGGTCTGGAGGATACCCCGTGGCACTCCATTCCATCTAAGGAATCTGGTGGACCCAACTCATATTCACCCAACTCACATTTACACAACTCACATTCACACAACCTAACATGTTTTGACATTGTGGGGGAATCCCCATCGCCTGGATAGAACCCACTGACGCTGACACGGGAAGAACATGTAAACTCCACACAGGAGGGCCATCCTGCGAGGTGACTGTGCTAGCCACAGCACCAGCGTGCCAACGAGATGGAATGCAGGGTATTCTCTACCCACAGAGGTGTAGCACCCCGGCCTACACTTCTGTGGTCTGGAGGATACCCCGTGGCACTCCATTCCATCTAAGGAATCTGGTGGACCCAACTCATATTCACCCAACTCACATTTACACAACTCACATTCACACAACCTAACATGTTTTGACATTGTGGGGGAATCCCCATCGCCTGGATAGAACCCACTGACGCTGACACGGGAAGAACATGTAAACTCCACAAAGAAGGGCCTTCCTGCAAGGTGTGCTAGCCACAGCACCAGCGTGCCAACGAGATGGAATGCAGGGTATCCTCTACCCACAGGGGTGTAGCACACCGGCCTACACCTCTGTGGTCTGGAGGGCCGTGACATTCCATACCATCTAAGGAATCTCTGGTGGATCTCGGGCTGGGTGTCTCACCAAAATACCCCAAAAAGCAAAAAAAAAGTGTTTTTAAAGTGTTTTTGTTTGGAATATGCATACTAAGCATATCATTTAGTTATAGCTACTGATAATTTAACAAACATAAAAATATGACGTAGATAGGTTTGCAGTTTTCACGGTGTACATTTCAGATTGCATCTATTATACACATGAAAATAACTCACGTTTTCTCCTGAGGTGACGTAAGTTGCTCGTGTTACCACCAGTGGCAACAACAGTGGCTCCAAACTCGCAAAAAGTCGGATTTTTTAAAACCAAAACACTTCAAATTTAATGGATCAGTGAATCTTAGTCCTATCTATAAACTCTGTTTTCTGATCTTTGACATCAAAGGACATTGGCTTTGATGTGAAGAAACACTATCTGTATTGTCACGGAAAAAGCTGTTACTATGGAAACGGTGACATCATCTGTGAGGTGGAAGAAGGTGAACAGGCTATATTGGTGCACAAGAGAGGAGCTGTGTCTGCTCTTTGGAAGTGTTTTGGTTTGAAAAAATCCGACAACAACAGTGGCTCCAAACTCGCAAAACCGTCCGATTTTTTCAAACCAAAGCACTTCCAAACAGCAGACACAGCTCCTCTCTTGTGCACAGACTATATTGGTGCATCTCCGGACTGTCTTTGTTCCTCCTGCATCGCTCTTTTCTGTTCTTTAAGTAACGCGACGGAGCCTCTCCCAGCTGTTAGCAGACTGTTGTGCTAACGGCTAGCTACAGAGCTGTACCAAGCATGCTGTTTGGCGCTGAAATTTTATAAATGTACAATTATTAGTGTCACAAATTGTTGTGTGCTGTGGTGTTTTCCTGTTAAAGAGGATTAGTTGTGGGTTATTAATTGTTGTGTTATAAAGTTATAACCATAATGTAGCAAGTGTAAAGAACGTTTTAACGTTAACCATCAGATTGTAAATAAATCTAAAAGTTATGTTTGCTCCCTTGTTTCTTTCGTGCTTATCTGAACCGTGACTTCTATGATCCATTGCTCCACCAGTCCACTGCTACTAGTAGTATTTTTCCATCCGTCATCTTTAACCTCTTATCCTATTCTGGGTTGTGTGGGGACCGGAGCCGAAGGCAAGGTTCACCCTGGACAGGGATCCAGATTCTGGCAGGACTGAGACAGACATTCACACTCACATTCACACAACCTGACATGTCTTGACATTGTGGGGGAATCCCCATCGCCTGGATAGAACCCACTGACGCTGACACGGGAAGAACATGTAAACTCCACACAGGAGGGCCATCCTGCGAGGTGACTGTGCTAGCCACAGCACCAGCGTGCCAACGAGATGGAATGCAGGGTATTCTCTACCCACAGAGGTGTAGCACACCGGCCTACACTTCTGTGGTCTGGAGGATACCCCGTGGCACTCCATTCCATCTAAGGAATCTGGTGGACCCAACTCATATTCACCCAACTCACATTTACACAACTCACATTCACACAACCTAACATGTTTTGACATTTTGGGGGAATCCCCATCGCCTGGATAGAACCCACTGACGCGCTGACACGGGGAGAACATGTAAACTCCACAAAGAAGGGCCTTCCTGCAAGGTGACTGTGGTAGCAACAGCACCAGCGTGCCAACGAGATGGAATGCAGGGTATCCTCTACCCACAGGGGTGTAGCACACCGGCCTACACCTCTGTGGTCTGGAGGGCCGTGACATTCCATACCATCTAAGGAATCTCTAGTGGATCTCGGGCTGGGTGTCTAACCAAAATACCCCAAAAAGCAAAAAAAAAAGTGTTTTTAAAGTGTTTTTGTTTGTAATATGCATACTAAGCATATCATTTAGTTATAGCTACTGATAATTTAACAAACATAAAAATATGACGTAGATAGGTTTGCAGTTTTCACGGTGTACATTTCAGATTGCATCTATTATACACATGAAAATAACTCACGTTTTCTCCTGAGGTGACGTAAGTTGCTCGTGTTACCACCAGTGGCAACAACAGTGGCTCCAAACTCGCAAAACGTCGGATTTTTTAAAACCAAAACACTTCCAATTTAATGGATCAGTGAATCTTAGTCCTATCTATAAACTCTGTTTTCTGATCTTTGACATCAAAGGACATTGGCTTTGATGTGAAGAAACACTATCTGTATTGTCACGGAAAAAGCTGTTACTATGGAAACGGTGACATCATCTGTGAGGTGGAAGAAGGTAAACAGGCTATATTGGTGCACAAGAGAGGAGCTGTGTCTGCTGTTTGGAAGTGTTTTGGTTTGAAAAAATCCGACAACAACAGTGGCTCCAAACTCGCAAAACGTCCGATTTTTTCAAACCAAAACACTTCCAAACAGCAGACACAGCTCCTCTCTTGTGCACAGACTATATTGGTGCATCTCCGGACTGTCTTTGTTCCTCCTGCATCGCTCTTTTCTGTTCTTTAAGTAACGCGACGGAGCCTCTCCCAGCTGTTAGCAGACTGTTGTGCTAACGGCTAGCTACAGAGCTGTACCAAGCATGCTGTTTGGCGCTGAAATTTTATAAATGTACAATTATTAGTGTCACAAATTGTTGTGTGCTGTGGTGTTTTCCTGTTAAAGAGGATTAGTTGTGGGTTATTAATTGTTGTGTTATAAAGTTATAACCATAATGTAGCAAGTGTAAAGAACGTTTTAACGTTAACCATCAGATTGTAAATAAATCTAAAAGTTATATTTGCTCCCTTGTTTCTTTCGTGCTTATCTGAACCGTGACTTCTATGATCCGTTGCTCCACCAGTCCACTGCTACTAGTAGTATTTTTCCATCCGTCATCTTTAACCTCTTATCCTATTCTGGGTTGGGTGGGGACCGGAGCCGAAGACAAGGTTCACGCTGGACAGGGATCCAGATTCTGGCAGGACTGAGACAGACATTCACACTCACATTCACACAACCTGACATGTCTTGACATTGTGGGGGAATCCCCATCGCCTGGATAGAACCCACTGAGATGACACGGGAAGAACATGTAAACTCCACACAGGAGGGCCATCCTGCGAGGTGACTGTGCTAGCCACAGCACCAGCGTGCCAACGAGATGGAATGCAGGGTATTCTCTACCCACAGAGGTGTAGCACACCGGCCTACACTTCTGTGGTCTGGAGGATACCCCGTGGCACTCCATTCCATCGAAGGAATCTGGTGGACCCAACTCATATTCACCCAACTCACATTTACGCAACTCACATTCACACAACCTAACATGTTTTGACATTGTGGGGGAATCCCCATCGCCTGGATAGAACCCACTGACCCTGACACGGGAAGAACATGTAAACTCCACACAGGAGGGCCATCCTGCGAGGTGACTGTGCTAGCCACAGCACCAGCGTGCCAACGAGATGGAATGCAGGGTATTCTCTACCCACAGAGGTGTAGCACACCGGCCTACACTTCTGTGGTCTGGAGGATACCCCGTGGCACTCCATTCCATCGAAGGAATCTGGTGGACCCAACTCATATTCACCCAACTCACATTTACGCAACTCACATTCACACAACCTAACATGTTTTGACATTGTGGGGGAATCCCCATCGCCTGGATAGAACCCACTGACCCTGACACGGGAAGAACATGTAAACTCCACACAGGAGGGCCATCCTGCGAGGTGACTGTGCTAGCCACAGCACCAGCGTGCCAACGAGATGGAATGCAGGGTATTCTCTACCCACAGAGGTGTAGCACACCGGCCTACACTTCTGTGGTCTGGAGGATACCCCGTGGCACTCCATTCCATCTAAGGAATCTGGTGGACCCAACTCATATTCACTCAACTCACATTTACGCAACTCACATTCACACAACCTAACATGTTTTGACATTGTGGGGGAATCCCCATCGCCTGGATAGAACCCACTGACGCTGACACGGGAAGAACATGTAAACTCCACACAGGAGGGCCATCCTGCGAGGTGACTGTGCTAGCCACAGCACCAGCGTGCCAACGAGATGGAATGCAGGGTATCCTCTACCCACAGAGGTGTAGCACACCGGCCTACACTTCTGTGGTCTGGAGGATACCCCGTGGCACTCCATTCCATCTAAGGAATCTGGTGGACCCAACTCATATTCACCCAACTCACATTTACACAACTCACATTCACACAACCTAACATGTTTTGACATTGTGGGGGAATCCCCATCGCCTGGATAGAACCCACTGACGCTGACACGGGAAGAACATGTAAACTCCACAAAGAAGGGCCTTCCTGCAAGGTGTGCTAGCCACAGCACCAGCGTGCCAACGAGATGGAATGCAGGGTATTCTCTACCCACAGAGGTGTAGCACACCGGCCTACACTTCTGTGGTCTGGAGGATACCCCGTGGCACTCCATTCCATCTAAGGAATCTGGTGGACCCAACTCATATTCACCCAACTCACATTTACACAACTCACATTCACACAACCTAACATGTTTTGACATTGTGGGGGAATCCCCATGGCCTGGATAGAACCCACTGACGCGCTGACACGGGGAGAACATGTAAACTCCACAAAGAAGGGCCTTCCTGCAAGGTGACTGTGCTAGCAACAGCACCAGCGTGCCAACGAGATGGAATGCAGGGTATCCTCTACCCACAAGGGTGTAGCACACCGGCCTACACCTCTGTGGTCTGGAGGGCCGTGACATTCCATACCATCTAAGGAATCTCTGGTGGATCTCGGGCTGGGTGTCTCACCAAAATACCCCAAAAAGCAAAAAAAAAAGTGTTTTTAAAGTGTTTTTGTTTGGAATATGCATACTAAGCATATCATTTAGTTATAGCTACTGATAATTTAACAAACATAAAAATATGACGTAGATAGGTTTGCAGTTTTCACGGTGTACATTTCAGATTGCATCTATTATACACATGAAAATAACTCACGTTTTCTCCTGAGGTGACGTAAGTTGCTCGTGTTACCACCAGTGGCAACAACAGTGGCTCCAAACTCGCAAAACGTCGGATTTTTTAAAACCAAAACACTTCCAATTTAATGGATCAGTGAATCTTAGTCCTATCTATAAACTCTGTTTTCTGATCTTTGACATCAAAGGACATTGGCTTTGATGTGAAGAAACACTATCTGTATTGTCACGGAAAAAGCTGTTACTATGGAAACGGTGACATCATCTGTGAGGTGGAAGAAGGTAAACAGGCTATATTGGTGCACAAGAGAGGAGCTGTGTCTGCTGTTTGGAAGTGTTTTGGTTTGAAAAAATCCGACAACAACAGTGGCTCCAAACTCGCAAAACGTCCGATTTTTTCAAACCAAAACACTTCCAAACAGCAGACACAGCACCTCTCTTGTGCACAGACTATATTGGTGCATCTCCGGTCTGTCTTTGTTCCTCCTGCATTGCTCTTTTCTGTTCTTTAAGTAACGCGACGGAGCCTCTCCCAGCTGTTGGCAGACTGTTGTGCTAACGGCTAGCTACAGAGCTGTACCAAGCATGCTGTTTGGCGCTGAAATTTTATAAATGTACAATTATTAGTGTCACAAATTGTTGTGTGCTGTGGTGTTTTCCTGTTAAAGAGGATTAGTTGTGGGTTATTAATTGTTGTGTTATAAAGTTATAACCATAATGTAGCAAGTGTAAAGAACGTTTTAACGTTAACCATCAGATTGTAAATAAATCTAAAAGTTATATTTGCTCCCTTGTTTCTTTCGTGCTTATCTGAACCGTGACTTCTATGATCCGTTGCTCCACCAGTCCACTGCTACTAGTAGTATTTTTCCATCCGTCATCTTTAACCTCTTATCCTATTCTGGGTTGGGTGGGGACCAGAGCCGAAGACAAGGTTCACGCTGGACAGGGATCCAGATTCTGGCAGGACTGAGACAGACATTCACACTCACATTCACACAACCTGACATGTCTTGACATTGTGGGGGAATCCCCATCGCCTGGATAGAACCCACTGAGATGACACGGAAAGAACATGTAAACTCCACACAGGAGGGCCATCCTGCGAGGTGACTGTGCTAGCCACAGCACCAGCGTGCCAACGAGATGGAATGCAGGGTATTCTCTACCCACAGAGGTGTAGCACACCGGCATACACTTCTGTGATCTGGAGGATACCCCGTGGCACTCCATTCCATCTAAGGAATCTGGTGGACCCAACTCATATTCACCCAACTCACATTTACGCAACTCACATTCACACAACCTAACATGTTTTGACATTGTGGGGGAATCCCCATCGCCTGGATAGAACCCACTGACGCTGACACGGGAAGAACATGTAAACTCCACACAGGAGGGCCATCCTGCGAGGTGACTGTGCTAGCCACAGCACCAGCGTGCCAACGAGATGGAATGCAGGGTATTCTCTACCCACAGAGGTGTAGCACACCGGCCTACACTTCTGTGGTCTGGAGGATACCCCGTGGCACTCCATTCCATCTAAGGAATCTGGTGGACCCAACTCATATTCACCCAACTCACATTTACACAACTCACATTCACACAACCTAACATGTTTTGACATTGTGGGGGAATCCCCATCGCCTGGATAGAACCCACTGACGCGCTGACACGGGGAGAACATGTAAACTCCACAAAGAAGGGCCTTCCTGCAAGGTGACTGTGCTAGCAACAATCACCAGCGTACCAACGAGATGGAATGCAGGGTATCCTCTACCCACAGGGGTGTAGGACACCGGCCTACACCTCTGTGGTCTGGAGGGCCGTGACATTCCATACCATCTAAGGAATCTCTGGTGGATCTCGGGCTGGGTGTCTAACCAAAATACCCCAAAAATAAAAAAAAAAAGTGTTTTTAAAGTGTTTTTGTTTGGAATATGCATACTAAGCATATCATTTAGTTATAGCTACTGATAATTTAACAAACATAAAAATATGACGTAGATAGGTTTGCAGTTTTCACGGTGTACATTTCAGATTGCATCTATTATACACATGAAAATAACTCACGTTTTCTCCTGAGGTGACGTAAGTTGCTCGTGTTACCACCAGTGGCAACAACAGTGGCTCCAAACTCGCAAAACGTCGGATTTTTTAAAACCAAAACACTTCCAATTTAATGGATCAGTGAATCTTAGTCCTATCTATAAACTCTGTTTTCTGATCTTTGACATCAAAGGACATTGGCTTTGATGTGAAGAAACACTATCTGTATTGTCACGGAAAAAGCTGTTACTATGGAAACGGTGACATCATCTGTGAGGTGGAAGAAGGTAAACAGGCTATATTGGTGCACAAGAGAGGAGCTGTGTCTGCTGTTTGGAAGTGTTTTGGTTTGAAAAAATCCGACAACAACAGTGGCTCCAAACTCGCAAAACGTCCGATTTTTTCAAACCAAAACACTTCCAAACAGCAGACACAGCTCCTCTCTTGTGCACAGACTATATTGGTGCATCTCCGGACTGTCTTTGTTCCTCCTGCATCGCTCTTTTCTGTTCTTTAAGTAACGCGACGGAGCCTCTCCCAGCTGTTAGCAGACTGTTGTGCTAACGGCTAGCTACAGAGCTGTACCAAGCATGCTGTTTGGCGCTGAAATTTTATAAATGTACAATTATTAGTGTCACAAATTGTTGTGTGCTGTGGTGTTTTCCTGTTAAAGAGGATTAGTTGTGGGTTATTAATTGTTGTGTTATAAAGTTATAACCATAATGTAGCAAGTGTAAAGAACGTTTTAACGTTAACCATCAGATTGTAAATAAATCTAAAAGTTATATTTGCTCCCTTGTTTCTTTCGTGCTTATCTGAACCGTGACTTCTATGATCCGTTGCTCCACCAGTCCACTGCTACTAGTAGTATTTTTCCATCCGTCATCTTTAACCTCTTATCCTATTCTGGGTTGGGTGGGGACCGGAGCCGAAGACAAGGTTCACGCTGGACAGGGATCCAGATTCTGGCAGGACTGAGACAGACATTCACACTCACATTCACACAACCTGACATGTCTTGACATTGTGGGGGAATCCCCATCGCCTGGATAGAACCCACTGAGATGACACGGGAAGAACATGTAAACTCCACACAGGAGGGCCATCCTGCGAGGTGACTGTGCTAGCCACAGCACCAGCGTGCCAACGAGATGGAATGCAGGGTATTCTCTACCCACAGAGGTGTAGCACACCGGCCTACACTTCTGTGGTCTGGAGGATACCCCGTGGCACTCCATTCCATCGAAGGAATCTGGTGGACCCAACTCATATTCACCCAACTCACATTTACGCAACTCACATTCACACAACCTAACATGTTTTGACATTGTGGGGGAATCCACATCGCCTGGATAGAACCCACTGACCCTGACACGGGAAGAACATGTAAACTCCACACAGGAGGGCCATCCTGCGAGGTGACTGTGCTAGCCACAGCACCAGCGTGCCAACGAGATGGAATGCAGGGTATTCTCTACCCACAGAGGTGTAGCACACCGGCCTACACTTCTGTGGTCTGGAGGATACCCCGTGGCACTCCATTCCATCGAAGGAATCTGGTGGACCCAACTCATATTCACCCAACTCACATTTACGCAACTCACATTCACACAACCTAACATGTTTTGACATTGTGGGGGAATCCCCATCGCCTGGATAGAACCCACTGACCCTGACACGGGAAGAACATGTAAACTCCACACAGGAGGGCCATCCTGCGAGGTGACTGTGCTAGCCACAGCACCAGCGTGCCAACGAGATGGAATGCAGGGTATTCTCTACCCACAGAGGTGTAGCACACCGGCCTACACTTCTGTGGTCTGGAGGATACCCCGTGGCACTCCATTCCATCTAAGGAATCTGGTGGACCCAACTCATATTCACTCAACTCACATTTACGCAACTCACATTCACACAACCTAACATGTTTTGACATTGTGGGGGAATCCCCATCGCCTGGATAGAACCCACTGACGCTGACACGGGAAGAACATGTAAACTCCACACAGGAGGGCCATCCTGCGAGGTGACTGTGCTAGCCACAGCACCAGCGTGCCAACGAGATGGAATGCAGGGTATCCTCTACCCACAGAGGTGTAGCACACCGGCCTACACTTCTGTGGTCTGGAGGATACCCCGTGGCACTCCATTCCATCTAAGGAATCTGGTGGACCCAACTCATATTCACCCAACTCACATTTACACAACTCACATTCACACAACCTAACATGTTTTGACATTGTGGGGGAATCCCCATCGCCTGGATAGAACCCACTGACGCTGACACGGGAAGAACATGTAAACTCCACAAAGAAGGGCCTTCCTGCAAGGTGTGCTAGCCACAGCACCAGCGTGCCAACGAGATGGAATGCAGGGTATTCTCTACCCACAGAGGTGTAGCACACCGGCCTACACTTCTGTGGTCTGGAGGATACCCCGTGGCACTCCATTCCATCTAAGGAATCTGGTGGACCCAACTCATATTCACCCAACTCACATTTACACAACTCACATTCACACAACCTAACATGTTTTGACATTGTGGGGGAATCCCCATGGCCTGGATAGAACCCACTGACGCGCTGACACGGGGAGAACATGTAAACTCCACAAAGAAGGGCCTTCCTGCAAGGTGACTGTGCTAGCAACAGCACCAGCGTGCCAACGAGATGGAATGCAGGGTATCCTCTACCCACAGGGGTGTAGCACACCGGCCTACACCTCTGTGGTCTGGAGGGCCGTGACATTCCATACCATCTAAGGAATCTCTGGTGGATCTCGGGCTGGGTGTCTCACCAAAATACCCCAAAAAGCAAAAAAAAAAGTGTTTTTAAAGTGTTTTTGTTTGGAATATGCATACTAAGCATATCATTTAGTTATAGCTACTGATAATTTAACAAACATAAAAATATGACGTAGATAGGTTTGCAGTTTTCACGGTGTACATTTCAGATTGCATCTATTATACACATGAAAATAACTCACGTTTTCTCCTGAGGTGACGTAAGTTGCTCGTGTTACCACCAGTGGCAACAACAGTGGCTCCAAACTCGCAAAACGTCGGATTTTTTAAAACCAAAACACTTCCAATTTAATGGATCAGTGAATCTTAGTCCTATCTATAAACTCTGTTTTCTGATCTTTGACATCAAAGGACATTGGCTTTGATGTGAAGAAACACTATCTGTATTGTCACGGAAAAAGCTGTTACTATGGAAACGGTGACATCATCTGTGAGGTGGAAGAAGGTAAACAGGCTATATTGGTGCACAAGAGAGGAGCTGTGTCTGCTGTTTGGAAGTGTTTTGGTTTGAAAAAATCCAACAACAACAGTGGCTCCAAACTCGCAAAACGTCCGATTTTTTCAAACCAAAACACTTCCAAACAGCAGACACAGCTCCTCTCTTGTGCACAGACTATATTGGTGCATCTCCGGACTGTCTTTGTTCCTCCTGCATCGCTCTTTTCTGTTCTTTAAGTAACGCGACGGAGCCTCTCCCAGCTGTTAGCAGACTGTTCTGCTAACGGCTAGCTACAGAGCTGTACCAAGCATGCTGTTTGGCGCTGAAATTTTATAAATGTACAATTATTAGTGTCACAAATTGTTGTGTGCTGTGGTGTTTTCCTGTTAAAGAGGATTAGTTGTGGGTTATTAATTGTTGTGTTATAAAGTTATAACCATAATGTAGCAAGTGTAAAGAACGTTTTAACGTTAACCATCAGATTGTAAATAAATCTAAAAGTTATATTTGCTCCCTTGTTTCTTTCGTGCTTATCTGAACCGTGACTTCTATGATCCGTTGCTCCACCAGTCCACTGCTACTAGTAGTATTTTTCCATCCGTCATCTTTAACCTCTTATCCTATTCTGGATTGTGTGGGGACCAGGAGCCGAAGGCAAGGTTCACCTTGGACAGGGATCCAGATTCCGGCAGGACTGAGACAGATATTCACACTCACATTCACACAACCTGACATGTCTTGACATTGTGGGGGAATCCCCATCGCCTGGATAGAACCCACTGACGCTGACACGGGAAGAACATGTAAACTCCACACAGGAGGGCCATCCTGCGAGGTGACTGTGCTAGCCACAGCACCAGCGTGCCAACGAGATGGAATGCAGGGTATTCTCTACCCACAGAGGTGTAGCACACCGGCCTACACTTCTGTGGTCTGGAGGATACCCCGTGGCACTCCATTCCATCAAAGGAATCTGGTGGAACCAACTCATATTCACCCAACTCACATTTACGCAACTCACATTCACACAACCTAACATGTTTTGACATTGTGGGGGAATCCCCATCGCCTGGATAGAACCCACTGACCCTGACACGGGAAGAACATGTAAACTCCACACAGGAGGGCCATCCTGCGAGGTGACTGTGCTAGCCACAGCACCAGCGTGCCAACGAGATGGAATGCAGGGTATTCTCTACCCACAGAGGTGTAGCACACCGGCCTACACTTCTGTGGTCTGGAGGATACCCCGTGGCACTCCATTCCATCTAAGGAATCTGGTGGACCCAACTCATATTCACCCAACTCACATTTACGCAACTCACATTCACACAACCTAACATGTTTTGACATTGTGGGGGAATCCCCATCGCCTGGATAGAACCCACTGACGCGCTGACACGGGGAGAACATGTAAACTCCACAAAGAAGGGCCTTCCTGCAAGGTGACTGTGCTAGCAACAATCACCAGCGTACCAACGAGATGGAATGCAGGGTATCCTCTACCCACAGGGGTGTAGCACACCGGCCTACACCTCTGTGGTCTGGAGGGCCGTGACATTCCATACCATCTAAGGAATCTCTGGTGGATCTCGGGCTGGGTGTCTAACCAAAATACCCCAAAAATAAAAAAAAAAAGTGTTTTTAAAGTGTTTTTGTTTGGAATATGCATACTAAGCATATCATTTAGTTATAGCTACTGATAATTTAACAAACATAAAAATATGACGTAGATAGGTTTGCAGTTTTCACGGTGTACATTTCAGATTGCATCTATTATACACATGAAAATAACTCACGTTTTCTCCTGAGGTGACGTAAGTTGCTCGTGTTACCACCAGTGGCAACAACAGTGGCTCCAAACTCGCAAAACGTCGGATTTTTTAAAACCAAAACACTTCCAATTTAATGGATCAGTGAATCTTAGTCCTATCTATAAACTCTGTTTTCTGATCTTTGACATCAAAGGACATTGGCTTTGATGTGAAGAAACACTATCTGTATTGTCACGGAAAAAGCTGTTACTATGGAAACGGTGACATCATCTGTGAGGTGGAAGAAGGTAAACAGGCTATATTGGTGCACAAGAGAGGAGCTGTGTCTGCTGTTTGGAAGTGTTTTGGTTTGAAAAAATCCGACAACAACAGTGGCTCCAAACTCGCAAAACGTCCGATTTTTTCAAACCAAAACACTTCCAAACAGCAGACACAGCACCTCTCTTGTGCACAGACTATATTGGTGCATCTCCGGTCTGTCTTTGTTCCTCCTGCATTGCTCTTTTCTGTTCTTTAAGTAACGCGACGGAGCCTCTCCCAGCTGTTGGCAGACTGTTGTGCTAACGGCTAGCTACAGAGCTGTACCAAGCATGCTGTTTGGCGCTGAAATTTTATAAATGTACAATTATTAGTGTCACAAATTGTTGTGTGCTGTGGTGTTTTCCTGTTAAAGAGGATTAGTTGTGGGTTATTAATTGTTGTGTTATAAAGTTATAACCATAATGTAGCAAGTGTAAAGAACGTTTTAACGTTAACCATCAGATTGTAAATAAATCTAAAAGTTATATTTGCTCCCTTGTTTCTTTCGTGCTTATCTGAACCGTGACTTCTATGATCCGTTGCTCCACCAGTCCACTGCTACTAGTAGTATTTTTCCATCCGTCATCTTTAACCTCTTATCCTATTCTGGGTTGGGTGGGGACCAGAGCCGAAGACAAGGTTCACGCTGGACAGGGATCCAGATTCTGGCAGGACTGAGACAGACATTCACACTCACATTCACACAACCTGACATGTCTTGACATTGTGGGGGAATCCCCATCGCCTGGATAGAACCCACTGAGATGACACGGAAAGAACATGTAAACTCCACACAGGAGGGCCATCCTGCGAGGTGACTGTGCTAGCCACAGCACCAGCGTGCCAACGAGATGGAATGCAGGGTATTCTCTACCCACAGAGGTGTAGCACACCGGCATACACTTCTGTGATCTGGAGGATACCCCGTGGCACTCCATTCCATCTAAGGAATCTGGTGGACCCAACTCATATTCACCCAACTCACATTTACGCAACTCACATTCACACAACCTAACATGTTTTGACATTGTGGGGGAATCCCCATCGCCTGGATAGAACCCACTGACGCTGACACGGGAAGAACATGTAAACTCCACAAAGAAGGGCCTTCCTGCAAGGTGTGCTAGCCACAGCACCAGCGTGCCAACGAGATGGAATGCAGGGTATTCTCTACCCACAGAGGTGTAGCACACCGGCCTACACTTCTGTGGTCTGGAGGATACCCCGTGGCACTCCATTCCATCTAAGGAATCTGGTGGACCCAACTCATATTCACCCAACTCACATTTACACAACTCACATTCACACAACCTAACATGTTTTGACATTGTGGGGGAATCCCCATCGCCTGGATAGAACCCACTGACGCGCTGACACGGGGAGAACATGTAAACTCCACAAAGAAGGGCCTTCCTGCAAGGTGACTGTGCTAGCAACAGCACCAGCGTGCCAACGAGATGGAATGCAGGGTATCCTCTACCCACAAGGGTGTAGCACACCGGCCTACACCTCTGTGGTCTGGAGGGCCGTGACATTCCATACCATCTAAGGAATCTCTGGTGGATCTCGGGCTGGGTGTCTCACCAAAATACCCCAAAAAGCAAAAAAAAAAGTGTTTTTAAAGTGTTTTTGTTTGGAATATGCATACTAAGCATATCATTTAGTTATAGCTACTGATAATTTAACAAACATAAAAATATGACGTAGATAGGTTTGCAGTTTTCACGGTGTACATTTCAGATTGCATCTATTATACACATGAAAATAACTCACGTTTTCTCCTGAGGTGACGTAAGTTGCTCGTGTTACCACCAGTGGCAACAACAGTGGCTCCAAACTCGCAAAACGTCGGATTTTTTAAAACCAAAACACTTCCAATTTAATGGATCAGTGAATCTTAGTCCTATCTATAAACTCTGTTTTCTGATCTTTGACATCAAAGGACATTGGCTTTGATGTGAAGAAACACTATCTGTATTGTCACGGAAAAAGCTGTTACTATGGAAACGGTGACATCATCTGTGAGGTGGAAGAAGGTAAACAGGCTATATTGGTGCACAAGAGAGGAGCTGTGTCTGCTGTTTGGAAGTGTTTTGGTTTGAAAAAATCCGACAACAACAGTGGCTCCAAACTCGCAAAACGTCCGATTTTTTCAAACCAAAACACTTCCAAACAGCAGACACAGCACCTCTCTTGTGCACAGACTATATTGGTGCATCTCCGGTCTGTCTTTGTTCCTCCTGCATTGCTCTTTTCTGTTCTTTAAGTAACGCGACGGAGCCTCTCCCAGCTGTTGGCAGACTGTTGTGCTAACGGCTAGCTACAGAGCTGTACCAAGCATGCTGTTTGGCGCTGAAATTTTATAAATGTACAATTATTAGTGTCACAAATTGTTGTGTGCTGTGGTGTTTTCCTGTTAAAGAGGATTAGTTGTGGGTTATTAATTGTTGTGTTATAAAGTTATAACCATAATGTAGCAAGTGTAAAGAACGTTTTAACGTTAACCATCAGATTGTAAATAAATCTAAAAGTTATATTTGCTCCCTTGTTTCTTTCGTGCTTATCTGAACCGTGACTTCTATGATCCGTTGCTCCACCAGTCCACTGCTACTAGTAGTATTTTTCCATCCGTCATCTTTAACCTCTTATCCTATTCTGGGTTGGGTGGGGACCAGAGCCGAAGACAAGGTTCACGCTGGACAGGGATCCAGATTCTGGCAGGACTGAGACAGACATTCACACTCACATTCACACAACCTGACATGTCTTGACATTGTGGGGGAATCCCCATCGCCTGGATAGAACCCACTGAGATGACACGGAAAGAACATGTAAACTCCACACAGGAGGGCCATCCTGCGAGGTGACTGTGCTAGCCACAGCACCAGCGTGCCAACGAGATGGAATGCAGGGTATTCTCTACCCACAGAGGTGTAGCACACCGGCATACACTTCTGTGATCTGGAGGATACCCCGTGGCACTCCATTCCATCTAAGGAATCTGGTGGACCCAACTCATATTCACCCAACTCACATTTACGCAACTCACATTCACACAACCTAACATGTTTTGACATTGTGGGGGAATCCCCATCGCCTGGATAGAACCCACTGACGCTGACACGGGAAGAACATGTAAACTCCACACAGGAGGGCCATCCTGCGAGGTGACTGTGCTAGCCACAGCACCAGCGTGCCAACGAGATGGAATGCAGGGTATTCTCTACCCACAGAGGTGTAGCACACCGGCCTACACTTCTGTGGTCTGGAGGATACCCCGTGGCACTCCATTCCATCTAAGGAATCTGGTGGACCCAACTCATATTCACCCAACTCACATTTACACAACTCACATTCACACAACCTAACATGTTTTGACATTGTGGGGGAATCCCCATCGCCTGGATAGAACCCACTGACGCGCTGACACGGGGAGAACATGTAAACTCCACAAAGAAGGGCCTTCCTGCAAGGTGACTGTGCTAGCAACAGCACCAGCGTGCCAACGAGATGGAATGCAGGGTATCCTCTACCCACAGGGGTGTAGCACACCGGCCTACACCTCTGTGGTCTGGAGGGCCGTGACATTCCATACCATCTAAGGAATCTCTGGTGGATCTCGGGCTGGGTGTCTAACCAAAATACCCCAAAAAGCAAAAAAAAAAGTGTTTTTAAAGTGTTTTTGTTTGGAATATGCATACTAAGCATATCATTTAGTTATAGCTACTGATAATTTAACAAACATAAAAATATGACGTAGATGGGTTTGCAGTTTTCACGGTGTACATTTCAGATTGCATCTATTATACACATGAAAATAACTCACGTTTTCTCCTGAGGTGACGTAAGTTGCTCGTGTTACCACCAGCGGCAACAACAGTGGCTCCAAACTCGCAAAACGTCGGATTTTTTAAAACCAAAACACTTCCAATTTAATGGATCAGTGAATCTTAGTCCTACCTATAAACTCTGTTTTCTGATCTTTGACATCAAAGGACATTGGCTTTGATGTGAAGAAACACTGTCTGTATTGTCACGGAAAAAGCTGTTACTATGGAAACGGTGACATCATCTGTGAGGTGGAAGAAGGTAAACAGGCTATATTGGTGCACAAGAGAGGAGCTGTGTCTGCTGTTTGGAAGTGTTTTGGTTTGAAAAAATCCGACAACAACAGTGGCTCCAAACTCGCAAAACGTCCGATTTTTTCAAACCAAAACACTTCCAAACAGCAGACACAGCTCCTCTCTTGTGCACAGACTATATTGGTGCATCTCCGGACTGTCTTTGTTCCTCCTGCATCGCTCTTTTCTGTTCTTTAAGTAACGCGACGGAGCCTCTCCCAGCTGTTAGCAGACTGTTGTGCTAACGGCTAGCTACAGAGCTGTACCAAGCTTGCTGTTTGGCGCTGAAATTTTATAAATGTACAATTATTAGTGTCACAAATTGTTGTGTGCTGTGGTGTTTTCCTGTTAAAGAGCATTAGTTGTGGGTTATTAATTGTTGTGTTATAATGTTATAACCATAATGTAGCAAGTGTAAAGAACGTTTTAACGTTAACCATCAGATTGTAAATAAATCTAAAAGTTATATTTGATCCCTTGTTTCTTTCGTGCTTATCTGAACTGTGACTTCTATGATCCGTTGCTCCACCAGTCCACTGCTACGACTAGTATTTTTCCATCCGTCATCTTTAACCTCTTATCCTATTCTGGGTTGTGTGGGGACCGGAGCCAAAGGCAAGGTTCACCCTGGACAGGGATCCAGATTCTGGCAGGACTGAGACAGACATTCACACTCACATTCACACAACCTGACATGTCTTGACATTGTGGGGGAATCCCCATCGCCTGGATAGAACCCACTGACGCTGACACGGGAAGAACATGTAAACTCCACACAGGAGGGCCATCCTGCGAGGTGACTGTGCTAGCCACAGCACCAGCGTGCCAACGAGATGGAATGCAGGGTATTCTCTACCCACATAGGTGTAGCACACCGGCCTACACTTCTGTGGTCTGGAGGATACCCCGTGGCACTCCATTCCATCTAAGGAATCTGGTGGACCCAACTCATATTCACCCAACTCACATTTACGCAACTCACATTCACACAACCTAACATGTTTTGACATTGTGGGGGAATCCCCATCGCCTGGATAGAACCCACTGACGCTGACACGGGAAGAACATGTAAACTCCACACAGGAGGGCCATCCTGCGAGGTGACTGTGCTAGCCACAGCACCAGCGTGCCAACGAGATGGAATGCAGGGTATTCTCTACCCACATAGGTGTAGCACACCGGCCTACACTTCTGTGGTCTGGAGGATACCCCGTGGCACTCCATTCCATCGAAGGAATCTGGTGGACCCAACTCATATTCACCCAACTCACATTTACGCAACTCACATTCACACAACCTAACATGTTTTGACATTGTGGGGGAATCCCCATCGCCTGGATAGAACCCACTGACGCTGACACGGGAAGAACATGTAAACTCCACACAGGAGGGCCATCCTGCGAGGTGACTGTGCTAGCCACAGCACCAGCGTGCCAACGAGATGGAATGCAGGGTATTCTCTACCCACATAGGTGTAGCACACCGGCCTACACTTCTGTGGTCTGGAGGATACCCCGTGGCACTCCATTCCATCTAAGGAATCTGGTGGACCCAACTCATATTCACCCAACTCACATTTACACAACTCACATTCACACAACCTAACATGTTTTGACATTGTGGGGGAATCCCCATCGCCTGGATAGAACCCACTGACGCGCTGACACGGGGAGAACATGTAAACTCCACAAAGAAGGGCCTTCCTGCAAGGTGACTGTGCTAGCAACAGCACCAGCGTGCCAACGAGATGGAATGCAGGGTATCCTCTACCCACAGGGGTGTAGCACACCGGCCTACACCTCTGTGGTCTGGAGGGCCGTGACATTACATACCATCTAAGGAATCTCTAGTGGATCTCGGGCTGGGTGTCCAACCAAAATACCCCAAAAAGCAAAAAAAAAAGTGTTTTTAAAGTGTTTTTGTTTGTAATATGCATACTAAGCATATCATTTAGTTATAGCTACTGATAATTTAACAAACATAAAAATATGACGTAGATAGGTTTGCAGTTTTCACGGTGTACATTTCAGATTGCATCTATTATACACATGAAAATAACTCACGTTTTCTCCTGAGGTGACGTAAGTTGCTCGTGTTACCACCAGTGGCAACAACAGTGGCTCCAAACTCGCAAAACGTCGGATTTTTTAAAACCAAAACACTTCCAATTTAATGGATCAGTGAATCTTAGTCCTATCTATAAACTCTGTTTTCTGATCTTTGACATCAAAGGACATTGGCTTTGATGTGAAGAAACACTGTCTGTATTGTCACGGAAAAAGCTGTTACTATGGAAACGGTGACATCATCTGTGAGGTGGAAGAAGGTAAACAGGCTATATTGGTGCACAAGAGAGGAGCTGTGTCTGCTGTTTGGAAGTGTTTTGGTTTGAAAAAATCCGACAACAACAGTGGCTCCAAACTCGCAAAACGTCCGATTTTTTCAAACCAAAACACTTCCAAACAGCAGACACAGCTCCTCTCTTGTGCACAGACTATATTGGTGCATCTCCGGACTGTCTTTGTTCCTCCTGCATCGCTCTTTTCTGTTCTTTAAGTAACGCGTCGGAGCCTCTCCCAGCTGTTAGCAGACTGTTGTGCTAACGGCTAGCTACAGAGCTGTACCAAGCATGCTGTTTGGCGCTGAAATTTTATAAATGTACAATTATTAGTGTCACAAATTGTTGTGTGCTGTGGTGTTTTCATGTTAAAGAGGATTAGTTGTGGGTTATTAATTGTTGTGTTATAAAGTTATAACCATAATGTAGCAAGTGTAAAGAACGTTTTAACGTTAACCATCAGATTGTAAATAAATCTAAAAGTTATATTTGCTCCCTTGTTTCTTTCGTGCTTATCTGAACCGTGACTTCTATGATCCGTTGCTCCACCAGTCCACTGCTACTAGTAGTATTTTTCCATCCGTCATCTTTAACCTCTTATCCTATTCTGGGTTGTGTGGGGACCGGAGCCGAAGGCAAGGTTCACCCTGGACAGGGTTCCAGATTCTGGCAGGACTGAGACAGACATTCACACTCACATTCACACAACCTGACATGTCTTGACATTGTGGGGGAATCCCCATCGCCTGGATAGAACCCACTGAGATGACACGGAAAGAACATGTAAACTCCACACAGGAAGGCTATCCTGCGAGGTGACTGTGCTAGCCACAGCACCAGCGTGCCAACGAGATGGAATGCAGGGTATTCTCTACCCACAGAGGTGTAGCACACCGGCATACACTTCTGTGATCTGGAGGATACCCCGTGGCACTCCATTCCATCTAAAGAATCTGGTGGGCCCAACTCATATTCACCCAACTCACATTTACGCAACTCACATTCACACAACCTAACATGTTTTGACATTGTGGGGGAATCCCCATCGCCTGGATAGAACCCACTGACGCTGACACGGGAAGAACATGTAAACTCCACACAGGAGGGCCATCCTGCGAGGTGACTGTGCTAGCCACAGCACCAGCGTGCCAACGAGATGGAATGCAGGGTATTCTCTACCCACATAGGTGTAGCACACCGGCCTACACTTCTGTGGTCTGGAGGATACCCCGTGGCACTCCATTCCATCTAAGGAATGTGGTGGACCCAACTCATATTCACCCAACTCACATTTACACAACTCACATTCACACAACCTAACATGTTTTGACATTGTGGGGGAATCCCCATCGCCTGGATAGAACCCACTGACGCGCTGACACGGGGAGAACATGTAAACTCCACAAAGAAGGGCCTTCCTGCAAGGTGACTGTGCTAGCAACAGCACCAGCGTGCCAACGAGGTGGAATGCAGGGTATCCTCTACCCACAGGGGTGTAGCACACCGGCCTACACCTCTGTGGTCTGGAGGGCCGTGACATTCCATACCATCTAAGGAATCTAGTGGATCTCGGGCTGGGTGTCTAACCAAAATACCCCAAAAAGCAAAAAAAAAAGTGTTTTTAAAGTGTTTTTGTTTGTAATATGCATACTAAGCATATCATTTAGTTATAGCTACTGATAATTTAACAAACATAAAAATATGACGTAGATAGGTTTGCAGTTTTCACGGTGTACATTTCAGATTGCATCTATTATACACATGAAAATAACTCACGTTTTCTCCTGAGGTGACGTAAGTTGCTCGTGTTACCACCAGTGGCAACAACAGTGGCTCCAAACTCGCAAAACGTCGGATTTTTTAAAACCAAAACACTTCCAATTTAATGGATCAGTGAATCTTAGTCCTATCTATAAACTCTGTTTTCTGATCTTTGACATCAAAGGACATTGGCTTTGATGTGAAGAAACACTATCTGTATTGTCACGGAAAAAGCTGTTACTATGGAAACGGTGACATCATCTGTGAGGTGGAAGAAGGTAAACAGGCTATATTGGCGCACAAGAGAGGAGCTGTGTCTGCTGTTTGGAAGTGTTTTGGTTTGAAAAAATCCAACAACAACAGTGGCTCCAAACTCGCAAAACGTCCGATTTTTTCAAACCAAAACACTTCCAAACAGCAGACACAGCTCCTCTCTTGTGCACAGACTATATTGGTGCATCTCCGGACTGTCTTTGTTCCTCCTGCATCGCTCTTTTCTGTTCTTTAAGTAACGCGACGGAGCCTCTCCCAGCTGTTAGCAGACTGTTGTGCTAACGGCTAGCTACAGAGCTGTACCAAGCATGCTGTTTGGCGCTGAAATTTTATAAATGTACAATTATTAGTGTCACAAATTGTTGTGTGCTGTGGTGTTTTCCTGTTAAAGAGGATTAGTTGTGGATTATTAATTGTTGTGTTATAAAGTTATAACCATAATGTAGCAAGTGTAAAGAACGTTTTAACGTTAACCATCAGATTGTAAATAAATCTAAAAGTTATATTTGCTCCCTTGTTTCTTTCGTGCTTATCTGAACCGTGACTTCTATGATCCGTTGCTCCACCAGTCCACTGCTACTAGTAGTATTTTTCCATCCGTCATCTTTAACCTCTTATCCTATTCTGGGTTGGGTGGGGACCGGAGCCGAAAGCAAGGTTCACCCTGGACAGGGATCCAGATTCTGGCAGGACTGAGACAGACATTCACACTCACATTCACACAACCTGACATGTCTTGACATTGTGGGGGAATCCCCATCGCCTGGATAGAACCCACTGACGCTGACACGGGAAGAACATGTAAACTCCACACAGGAGGGCCATCCTGCGAGGTGACTGTGCTAGCCACAGCACCAGCGTGCCAACGAGATGGAATGCAGGGTATTCTCTACCCACAGAGGTGTAGCACACCGGCCTACACTTCTGTGGTCTGGAGGATACCCCGTGGCACTCCATTCCATCTAAGGAATCTGGTGGACCCAACTCATATTCACCCAACTCACATTTACACAACTCACATTCACACAACCTAACATGTTTTGACATTGTGGGGGAATCCCCATCGCCTGGATAGAACCCACTGACGCTGACACGGGAAGAACATGTAAACTCCACACAGGAGGGCCATCCTGCGAGGTGACTGTGCTAGCCACAGCACCAGCGTGCCAACGAGATGGAATGCAGGGTATTCTCTACCCACAGAGGTGTAGCACACCGGCCTACACTTCTGTGGTCTGGAGGATACCCCGTGGCACTCCATTCCATCTAAGGAATCTGGTGGACCCAACTCATATTCACCCAACTCACATTTACACAACTCACATTCACACAACCTAACATGTTTTGACATTGTGGGGGAATCCCCATCGCCTGGATAGAACCCACTGACGCTGACACGGGAAGAACATGTAAACTCCACAAAGAAGGGCCTTCCTGCAAGGTGTGCTAGCCACAGCACCAGCGTGCCAATGAGATGGAATGCAGGGTATCCTCTACCCACAGGGGTGTAGCACACCGGCCTACACCTCTGTGGTCTGGAGGGCCGTGACATTCCATACCATCTAAGGAATCTCTGGTGGATCTCGGGCTGGGTGTCTCACCAAAATACCCCAAAAAGCAAAAAAAAAGTGTTTTTAAAGTGTTTTTGTTTGGAATATGCATACTAAGCATATCATTTAGTTATAGCTACTGATAATTTAACAAACATAAAAATATGACGTAGATAGGTTTGCAGTTTTCACGGTGTACATTTCAGATTGCATCTATTATACACATGAAAATAACTCACGTTTTCTCCTGAGGTGACGTAAGTTGCTCGTGTTACCACCAGTGGCAACAACAGTGGCTCCAAACTCGCAAAAAGTCGGATTTTTTAAAACCAAAACACTTCAAATTTAATGGATCAGTGAATCTTAGTCCTATCTATAAACTCTGTTTTCTGATCTTTGACATCAAAGGACATTGGCTTTGATGTGAAGAAACACTATCTGTATTGTCACGGAAAAAGCTGTTACTATGGAAACGGTGACATCATCTGTGAGGTGGAAGAAGGTGAACAGGCTATATTGGTGCACAAGAGAGGAGCTGTGTCTGCTCTTTGGAAGTGTTTTGGTTTGAAAAAATCCGATAACAACAGTGGCTCCAAACTCGCAAAACGTCCGATTTTTTCAAACCAAAGCACTTCCAAACAGCAGACACAGCTCCTCTCTTGTGCACAGACTATATTGGTGCATCTCCGGACTGTCTTTGTTCCTCCTGCATCGCTCTTTTCTGTTCTTTAAGTAACGCGACGGAGCCTCTCCCAGCTGTTAGCAGACTGTTGTGCTAACGGCTAGCTACAGAGCTGTACCAAGCATGCTGTTTGGCGCTGAAATTTTATAAATGTACAATTATTAGTGTCACAAATTGTTGTGTGCTGTGGTGTTTTCCTGTTAAAGAGGATTAGTTGTGGGTTATTAATTGTTGTGTTATAAAGTTATAACCATAATGTAGCAAGTGTAAAGAACGTTTTAACGTTAACCATCAGATTGTAAATAAATCTAAAAGTTATGTTTGCTCCCTTGTTTCTTTCGTGCTTATCTGAACCGTGACTTCTATGATCCATTGCTCCACCAGTCCACTGCTACTAGTAGTATTTTTCCATCCGTCATCTTTAACCTCTTATCCTATTCTGGGTTGTGTGGGGACCGGAGCCGAAGGCAAGGTTCACCCTGGACAGGGATCCAGATTCTGGCAGGACTGAGACAGACATTCACACTCACATTCACACAACCTGACATGTCTTGACATTGTGGGGGAATCCCCATCGCCTGGATAGAACCCACTGACGCTGACACGGGAAGAACATGTAAACTCCACACAGGAGGGCCATCCTGCGAGGTGACTGTGCTAGCCACAGCACCAGCGTGCCAACGAGATGGAATGCAGGGTATTCTCTACCCACATAGGTGTAGCACACCGGCCTACACTTCTGTGGTCTGGAGGATACCCCGTGGCACTCCATTCCATCTAAGGAATCTGGTGGACCCAACTCATATTCACCCAACTCACATTTACGCAACTCACATTCACACAACCTAACATGTTTTGACATTGTGGGGGAATCCCCATCGCCTGGATAGAACCCACTGACGCTGACACGGGAAGAACATGTAAACTCCACACAGGAGGGCCATCCTGCGAGGTGACTGTGCTAGCCACAGCACCAGCGTGCCAACGAGATGGAATGCAGGGTATTCTCTACCCACATAGGTGTAGCACACCGGCCTACACTTCTGTGGTCTGGAGGATACCCCGTGGCACTCCATTCCATCTAAGGAATCTGGTGGACCCAACTCATATTCACCCAACTCACATTTACACAACTCACATTCACACAACCTAACATGTTTTGACATTGTGGGGGAATCCCCATCGCCTGGATAGAACCCACTGACGCGCTGACACGGGGAGAACATGTAAACTCCACAAAGAAGGGCCTTCCTGCAAGGTGACTGTGCTAGCAACAGCACCAGCGTGCCAACGAGATGGAATGCAGGGTATCCTCTACCCACAGGGGTGTAGCACACCGGCCTACACCTCTGTGGTCTGGAGGGCCGTGACATTACATACCATCTAAGGAATCTCTAGTGGATCTCGGGCTGGGTGTCCAACCAAAATACCCCAAAAAGCAAAAAAAAAAGTGTTTTTAAAGTGTTTTTGTTTGTAATATGCATACTAAGCATATCATTTAGTTATAGCTACTGATAATTTAACAAACATAAAAATATGACGTAGATAGGTTTGCAGTTTTCACGGTGTACATTTCAGATTGCATCTATTATACACATGAAAATAACTCACGTTTTCTCCTGAGGTGACGTAAGTTGCTCGTGTTACCACCAGTGGCAACAACAGTGGCTCCAAACTCGCAAAACGTCGGATTTTTTAAAACCAAAACACTTCCAATTTAATGGATCAGTGAATCTTAGTCCTATCTATAAACTCTGTTTTCTGATCTTTGACATCAAAGGACATTGGCTTTGATGTGAAGAAACACTGTCTGTATTGTCACGGAAAAAGCTGTTACTATGGAAACAGTGACATCATCTGTGAGGTGGAAGAAGGTAAACAGGCTATATTGGTGCACAAGAGAGGAGCTGTGTCTGCTGTTTGGAAGTGTTTTGGTTTGAAAAAATCCGACAACAACAGTGGCTCCAAACTCGCAAAACGTCCGATTTTTTCAAACCAAAACACTTCCAAACAGCAGACACAGCTCCTCTCTTGTGCACAGACTATATTGGTGCATCTCCGGACTGTCTTTGTTCCTCCTGCATCGCTCTTTTCTGTTCTTTAAGTAACGCGACGGAGCCTCTCCCAGCTGTTAGCAGACTGTTGTGCTAACGGCTAGCTACAGAGCTGTACCAAGCATGCTGTTTGGCGCTGAAATTTTATAAATGTACAATTATTAGTGTCACAAATTGTTGTGTGCTGTGGTGTTTTCCTGTTAAAGAGGATTAGTTGTGGGTTATTAATTGTTGTGTTATAAAGTTATAACCATAATGTAGCAAGTGTAAAGAACGTTTTAACGTTAACCATCAGATTGTAAATAAATCTAAAAGTTATATTTGCTCCCTTGTTTCTTTCGTGCTTATCTGAACCGTGACTTCTATGATCCGTTGCTCCACCAGTCCACTGCTACTAGTAGTATTTTTCCATCCGTCATCTTTAACCTCTTATCCTATTCTGGGTTGTGTGGGGACCGGAGCCGAAGGCAAGGTTCACCCTGGACAGGGATCCAGATTCTGGCAGGACTGAGACAGACATTCACACTCACATTCACACAACCTGACATGTCTTGACATTGTGGGGGAATCCCCATCGCCTGGATAGAACCCACTGAGATGACACGGAAAGAACATGTAAACTCCACACAGGAAGGCTATCCTGCGAGGTGACTGTGCTAGCCACAGCACCAGCGTGCCAACGAGATGGAATGCAGGGTATTCTCTACCCACAGAGGTGTAGCACACCGGCATACACTTCTGTGATCTGGAGGATACCCCGTGGCACTCCATTCCATCTAAAGAATCTGGTGGGCCCAACTCATATTCACCCAACTCACATTTACGCAACTCACATTCACACAACCTAACATGTTTTGACATTGTGGGGGAATCCCCATCGCCTGGATAGAACCCACTGACGCTGACACGGGAAGAACATGTAAACTCCACACAGGAGGGCCATCCTGCGAGGTGACTGTGCTAGCCACAGCACCAGCGTGCCAACGAGATGGAATGCAGGGTATTCTCTACCCACATAGGTGTAGCACACCGGCCTACACTTCTGTGGTCTGGAGGATACCCCGTGGCACTCCATTCCATCTAAGGAATGTGGTGGACCCAACTCATATTCACCCAACTCACATTTACACAACTCACATTCACACAACCTAACATGTTTTGACATTGTGGGGGAATCCCCATCGCCTGGATAGAACCCACTGACGCGCTGACACGGGGAGAACATGTAAACTCCACAAAGAAGGGCCTTCCTGCAAGGTGACTGTGCTAGCAACAGCACCAGCGTGCCAACGAGATGGAATGCAGGGTATCCTCTACCCACAGGGGTGTAGCACACCGGCCTACACCTCTGTGGTCTGGAGGGCCGTGACATTCCATACCATCTAAGGAATCTCTAGTGGATCTCGGGCTGGGTGTCTAACCAAAATACCCCAAAAAGCAAAAAAAAAAGTGTTTTTAAAGTGTTTTTGTTTGTAATATGCATACTAAGCATATCATTTAGTTATAGCTACTGATAATTTAACAAACATAAAAATATGACGTAGATAGGTTTGCAGTTTTCACGGTGTACATTTCAGATTGCATCTATTATACACATGAAAATAACTCACGTTTTCTCCTGAGGTGACGTAAGTTGCTCGTGTTACCACCAGTGGCAACAACAGTGGCTCCAAACTCGCAAAACGTCGGATTTTTTAAAACCAAAACACTTCCAATTTAATGGATCAGTGAATCTTAGTCCTATCTATAAACTCTGTTTTCTGATCTTTGACATCAAAGGACATTGGCTTTGATGTGAAGAAACACTATCTGTATTGTCACGGAAAAAGCTGTTACTATGGAAACGGTGACATCATCTGTGAGGTGGAAGAAGGTAAACAGGCTATATTGGCGCACAAGAGAGGAGCTGTGTCTGCTGTTTGGAAGTGTTTTGGTTTGAAAAAATCCGACAACAACAGTGGCTCCAAACTCGCAAAACGTCCGATTTTTTCAAACCAAAACACTTCCAAACAGCAGACACAGCTCCTCTCTTGTGCACAGACTATATTGGTGCATCTCCGGACTGTCTTTGTTCCTCCTGCATCGCTCTTTTCTGTTCTTTAAGTAACGCGACGGAGCCTCTCCCAGCTGTTAGCAGACTGTTGTGCTAACGGCTAGCTACAGAGCTGTACCAAGCATGCTGTTTGGCGCTGAAATTTTATAAATGTACAATTATTAGTGTCACAAATTGTTGTGTGCTGTGGTGTTTTCCTGTTAAAGAGGATTAGTTGTGGATTATTAATTGTTGTGTTATAAAGTTATAACCATAATGTAGCAAGTGTAAAGAACGTTTTAACGTTAACCATCAGATTGTAAATAAATCTAAAAGTTATATTTGCTCCCTTGTTTCTTTCGTGCTTATCTGAACCGTGACTTCTATGATCCGTTGCTCCACCAGTCCACTGCTACTAGTAGTATTTTTCCATCCGTCATCTTTAACCTCTTATCCTATTCTGGGTTGTGTGGGGACCGGAGCCGAAGGCAAGGTTCACCCTGGACAGGGATCCAGATTCTGGCAGGACTGAGACAGACATTCACACTCACATTCACACAACCTGACATGTCTTGACATTGTGGGGGAATCCCCATCGCCTGGATAGAACCCACTGACGCTGACACGGGAAGAACATGTAAACTCCACACAGGAGGGCCATCCTGCGAGGTGACTGTGCTAGCCACAGCACCAGCGTGCCAACGAGATGGAATGCAGGGTATTCTCTACCCACAGAGGTGTAGCACACCGGCCTACACTTCTGTGGTCTGGAGGATACCCCGTGGCACTCCATTCCATCTAAGGAATCTGGTGGACCCAACTCATATTCACCCAACTCACATTTACACAACTCACATTCACACAACCTAACATGTTTTGACATTGTGGGGGAATCCCCATCGCCTGGATAGAACCCACTAACGCGCTGACACGGGGAGAACATGTAAACTCCACAAAGAAGGGCCTTCCTGCAAGGTGACTGTGGTAGCAACAGCACCAGCGTGCCAACGAGATGGAATGCAGGGTATCCTCTACCCACAGGGGTGTAGCACACCGGCCTACACCTCTGTGGTCTGGAGGGCCGTGACATTCCATACCATCTAAGGAATCTCTAGTGGATCTCGGGCTGGGTGTCTAACCAAAATACCCCAAAAAGCAAAAAAAAAAGTGTTTTTAAAGTGTTTTTGTTTGTAATATGCATACTAAGCATATCATTTAGTTATAGCTACTGATAATTTAACAAACATAAAAATATGACGTAGATAGGTTTGCAGTTTTCACGGTGTACATTTCAGATTGCATCTATTATACACATGAAAATAACTCACGTTTTCTCCTGAGGTGACGTAAGTTGCTCGTGTTACCACCAGTGGCAACAACAGTGGCTCCAAACTCGCAAAACGTCGGATTTTTTAAAACCAAAACACTTCCAATTTAATGGATCAGTGAATCTTAGTCCTATCTATAAACTCTGTTTTCTGATCTTTGACATCAAAGGACATTGGCTTTGATGTGAAGAAACACTATCTGTATTGTCACGGAAAAAGCTGTTACTATGGAAACGGTGACATCATCTGTGAGGTGGAAGAAGGTAAACAGGCTATATTGGTGCACAAGAGAGGAGCTGTGTCTGCTGTTTGGAAGTGTTTTGGTTTGAAAAAATCCGACAACAACAGTGGCTCCAAACTCGCAAAACGTCCGATTTTTTCAAACCAAAACACTTCCAAACAGCAGACACAGCTCCTCTCTTGTGCACAGACTATATTGGTGCATCTCCGGACTGTCTTTGTTCCTCCTGCATCGCTCTGTTCTGTTCTTTAAGTAACGCGACGGAGCCTCTCCCAGCTGTTAGCAGACTGTTGTGCTAACGGCTAGCTACAGAGCTGTACCAAGCATGCTGTTTGGCGCTGAAATTTTATAAATGTACAATTATTAGTGTCACAAATTGTTGTGTGCTGTGGTGTTTTCCTGTTAAAGAGGATTAGTTGTGGGTTATTAATTGTTGTGTTATAAAGTTATAACCATAATGTAGCAAGTGTAAAGAACGTTTTAACGTTAACCATCAGATTGTAAATAAATCTAAAAGTTATATTTGCTCCCTTGTTTCTTTCGTGCTTATCTGAACCGTGACTTCTATGATCCGTTGCTCCACCAGTCCACTGCTACTAGTAGTATTTTTCCATCCGTCATTTTTAACCTCTTATCCTATTCTGGGTTGGGTGGGGACCGGAGCCGAAAGCAAGGTTCACCCTGGACAGGGATCAAGATTCTGGCAGGACTGAGACAGACATTCACACTCACATTCACACAACCTGACATGTCTTGACATTGTGGGGGAATCCCCATCGCCTGGATAGAACCCACTGACGCTGACACGGGAAGAACATGTAAACTCCACACAGGAGGGCCATCCTGCGAGGTGACTGTGCTAGCCACAGCACCAGCGTGCCAACGAGATGGAATGCAGGGTATTCTCTACCCACAGAGGTGTAGCACACCGGCCTACACTTCTGTGGTCTGGAGGATACCCCGTGGCACTCCATTCCATCTAAGGAATCTGGTGGACCCAACTCATATTCACCCAACTCACATTTACACAACTCACATTCACACAACCTAACATGTTTTGACATTGTGGGGGAATCCCCATCGCCTGGATAGAACCCACTGACGCTGACACGGGAAGAACATGTAAACTCCACACAGGAGGGCCATCCTGCGAGGTGACTGTGCTAGCCACAGCACCAGCGTGCCAACGAGATGGAATGCAGGGTATTCTCTACCCACAGAGGTGTAGCACACCGGCCTACACTTCTGTGGTCTGGAGGATACCCCGTGGCACTCCATTCCATCTAAGGAATCTGGTGGACCCAACTCATATTCACCCAACTCACATTTACACAACTCACATTCACACAACCTAACATGTTTTGACATTGTGGGGGAATCCCCATCGCCTGGATAGAACCCACTGACGCGCTGACACGGGGAGAACATGTAAACTCCACAAAGAAGGGCCTTCCTGCAAGGTGACTGTGGTAGCAACAGCACCAGCGTGCCAACGAGATGGAATGCAGGGTATCCTCTACCCACAGGGGTGTAGCACACCGGCCTACACCTCTGTGGTCTGGAGGGCCGTGACATTCCATACCATCTAAGGAATCTCTAGTGGATCTCGGGCTGGGTGTCTAACCAAAATACCCCAAAAAGCAAAAAAAAAAGTGTTTTTAAAGTGTTTTTGTTTGTAATATGCATACTAAGCATATCATTTAGTTATAGCTACTGATAATTTAACAAACATAAAAATATGACGTAGATAGGTTTGCAGTTTTCACGGTGTACATTTCAGATTGCATCTATTATACACATGAAAATAACTCACGTTTTCTCCTGAGGTGACGTAAGTTGCTCGTGTTACCACCAGTGGCAACAACAGTGGCTCCAAACTCGCAAAACGTCGGATTTTTTAAAACCAAAACACTTCCAATTTAATGGATCAGTGAATCTTAGTCCTATCTATAAACTCTGTTTTCTGATCTTTGACATCAAAGGACATTGGCTTTGATGTGAAGAAACACTATCTGTATTGTCACGGAAAAAGCTGTTACTATGGAAACGGTGACATCATCTGTGAGGTGGAAGAAGGTAAACAGGCTATATTGGTGCACAAGAGAGGAGCTGTGTCTGCTGTTTGGAAGTGTTTTGGTTTGAAAAAATCCGACAACAACAGTGGCTCCAAACTCGCAAAACGTCCGATTTTTTCAAACCAAAACACTTCCAAACAGCAGACACAGCTCCTCTCTTGTGCACAGACTATATTGGTGCATCTCCGGACTGTCTTTGTTCCTCCTGCATCGCTCTGTTCTGTTCTTTAAGTAACGCGACGGAGCCTCTCCCAGCTGTTAGCAGACTGTTGTGCTAACGGCTAGCTACAGAGCTGTACCAAGCATGCTGTTTGGCGCTGAAATTTTATAAATGTACAATTATTAGTGTCACAAATTGTTGTGTGCTGTGGTGTTTTCATGTTAAAGAGGATTAGTTGTGGGTTATTAATTGTTGTGTTATAAAGTTATAACCATAATGTAGCAAGTGTAAAGAACGTTTTAACGTTAACCATCAGATTGTAAATAAATCTAAAAGTTATATTTGCTCCCTTGTTTCTTTCGTGCTTATCTGAACCGTGACTTCTATGATCCGTTGCTCCACCAGTCCACTGCTACTAGTAGTATTTTTCCATCCGTCATTTTTAACCTCTTATCCTATTCTGGGTTAGGTGGGGACCGGAGCCGAAAGCAAGGTTCACCCTGGACAGGGATCAAGATTCTGGCAGGACTGAGACAGACATTCACACTCACATTCACACAACCTGACATGTCTTGACATTGTGGGGGAATCCCCATCGCCTGGATAGAACCCACTGACGCTGACACGGGAAGAACATGTAAACTCCACACAGGAGGGCCATCCTGCGAGGTGACTGTGCTAGCCACAGCACCAGCGTGCCAACGAGATGGAATGCAGGGTATTCTCTACCCACAGAGGTGTAGCACACCGGCCTACACTTCTGTGGTCTGGAGGATACCCCGTGGCACTCCATTCCATCTAAGGAATCTGGTGGACCCAACTCATATTCACCCAACTCACATTTACACAACTCACATTCACACAACCTAACATGTTTTGACATTGTGGGGGAATCCCCATCGCCTGGATAGAACCCACTGACGCTGACACGGGAAGAACATGTAAACTCCACACAGGAGGGCCATCCTGCGAGGTGACTGTGCTAGCCACAGCACCAGCGTGCCAACGAGATGGAATGCAGGGTATTCTCTACCCACAGAGGTGTAGCACACCGGCCTACACTTCTGTGGTCTGGAGGATACCCCGTGGCACTCCATTCCATCTAAGGAATCTGGTGGACCCAACTCATATTCACCCAACTCACATTTACACAACTCACATTCACACAACCTAACATGTTTTGACATTGTGGGGGAATCCCCATCGCCTGGATAGAACCCACTGACGCTGACACGGGAAGAACATGTAAACTCCACAAAGAAGGGCCTTCCTGCAAGGTGTGCTAGCCACAGCACCAGCGTGCCAACGAGATGGAATGCAGGGTATCCTCTACCCACAGGGGTGTAGCACACCGGCCTACACCTCTGTGGTCTGGAGGGCCGTGACATTCCATACCATCTAAGGAATCTCTGGTGGATCTCGGGCTGGGTGTCTCACCAAAATACCCCAAAAAGCAAAAAAAAAGTGTTTTTAAAGTGTTTTTGTTTGGAATATGCATACTAAGCATATCATTTAGTTATAGCTACTGATAATTTAACAAACATAAAAATATGACGTAGATAGGTTTGCAGTTTTCACGGTGTACATTTCAGATTGCATCTATTATACACATGAAAATAACTCACGTTTTCTCCTGAGGTGACGTAAGTTGCTCGTGTTACCACCAGTGGCAACAACAGTGGCTCCAAACTCGCAAAAAGTCGGATTTTTTAAAACCAAAACACTTCAAATTTAATGGATCAGTGAATCTTAGTCCTATCTATAAACTCTGTTTTCTGATCTTTGACATCAAAGGACATTGGCTTTGATGTGAAGAAACACTATCTGTATTGTCACGGAAAAAGCTGTTACTATGGAAACGGTGACATCATCTGTGAGGTGGAAGAAGGTGAACAGGCTATATTGGTGCACAAGAGAGGAGCTGTGTCTGCTCTTTGGAAGTGTTTTGGTTTGAAAAAATCCGATAACAACAGTGGCTCCAAACTCGCAAAACGTCCGATTTTTTCAAACCAAAGCACTTCCAAACAGCAGACACAGCTCCTCTCTTGTGCACAGACTATATTGGTGCATCTCCGGACTGTCTTTGTTCCTCCTGCATCGCTCTTTTCTGTTCTTTAAGTAACGCGACGGAGCCTCTCCCAGCTGTTAGCAGACTGTTGTGCTAACGGCTAGCTACAGAGCTGTACCAAGCATGCTGTTTGGCGCTGAAATTTTATAAATGTACAATTATTAGTGTCACAAATTGTTGTGTGCTGTGGTGTTTTCCTGTTAAAGAGGATTAGTTGTGGGTTATTAATTGTTGTGTTATAAAGTTATAACCATAATGTAGCAAGTGTAAAGAACGTTTTAACGTTAACCATCAGATTGTAAATAAATCTAAAAGTTATGTTTGCTCCCTTGTTTCTTTCGTGCTTATCTGAACCGTGACTTCTATGATCCATTGCTCCACCAGTCCACTGCTACTAGTAGTATTTTTCCATCCGTCATCTTTAACCTCTTATCCTATTCTGGGTTGTGTGGGGACCGGAGCCGAAGGCAAGGTTCACCCTGGACAGGGATCCAGATTCTGGCAGGACTGAGACAGACATTCACACTCACATTCACACAACCTGACATGTCTTGACATTGTGGGGGAATCCCCATCGCCTGGATAGAACCCACTGACGCTGACACGGGAAGAACATGTAAACTCCACACAGGAGGGCCATCCTGCGAGGTGACTGTGCTAGCCACAGCACCAGCGTGCCAACGAGATGGAATGCAGGGTATTCTCTACCCACAGAGGTGTAGCACACCGGCCTACACTTCTGTGGTCTGGAGGATACCCCGTGGCACTCCATTCCATCTAAGGAATCTGGTGGACCCAACTCATATTCACCCAACTCACATTTACGCAACTCACATTCACACAACCTAACATGTTTTGACATTGTGGGGGAATCCCCATCGCCTGGATAGAACCCACTAACGCTGACACGGGAAGAACATGTAAACTCCACACAGGAGGGCCATCCTGCGAGGTGACTGTGGTAGCCACAGCACCAGCGTGCCAATGAGATGGAATGCAGGGTATCCTCTACCCACAGGGGTGTAGCACACCGGCCTACACCTCTGTGGTCTGGAGGGCCGTGACATTCCATACCATCTAAGGAATCTCTGGTGGATCTCGGGCTGGGTGTCTAACCAAAATACCCCAAAAAGCAAAAACAAAAGTGTTTTTAAAGTGTTTTTGTTTGTAATATGCATACTAAGCATATCATTTAGTTATAGCTACTGATAATTTAACAAACATAAAAATATGACGTAGATAGGTTTGCAGTTTTCACGGTGTACATTTCAGATTGCATCTATTATACACATGAAAATAACTCACGTTTTCTCCTGAGGTGACGTAAGTTGCTCGTGTTACCACCAGCGGCAACAACAGTGGCTCCAAACTCGCAAAACGTCGGATTTTTTAAAACCAAAACACTTCCAATTTAATGGATCAGTGAATCTTAGTCCTATCTATAAACTCTGTTTTCTGATCTTTGACATCAAAGGACATTGGCTTTGATGTGAAGAAACACTATCTGTATTGTCACGGAAAAAGCTGTTACTATGGAAACGGTGACATCATCTGTGAGGTGGAAGAAGGTAAACAGGCTATATTGGTGCACAAGAGAGGAGCTGTGTCTGCTGTTTGGAAGTGTTTTGGTTTGAAAAAATCCGACAACAACAGTGGCTCCAAACTCGCAAAACGTCCGATTTTTTCAAACCAAAACACTTCCAAACAGCAGACACAGCTCCTCTCTTGTGCACAGACTATATTGGTGCATCTCCGGACTGTCTTTGTTCCTCCTGCATCGCTCTTTTCTGTTCTTTAAGTAACGCGACGGAGCCTCTCCCAGCTGTTAGCAGACTGTTGTGCTAACGGCTAGCTACAGAGCTGTACCAAGCATGCTGTTTGGCGCTGAAATTTTATAAATGTACAATTATTAGTGTCACAAATTGTTGTGTGCTGTGGTGTTTTCCTGTTAAAGAGGATTAGTTGTGGGTTATTAATTGTTGTGTTATAAAGTTATAACCATAATGTAGCAAGTGTAAAGAACGTTTTAACGTTAACCATCAGATTGTAAATAAATCTAAAAGTTATATTTGCTCCCTTGTTTCTTTCGTGCTTATCTGAACCGTGACTTCTATGATCCGTTGCTCCACCAGTCCACTGCTACTAGTAGTATTTTTCCATCCGTCATCTTTAACCTCTTATCCTATTCTGGGTTGTGTGGGGACCGGAGCCGAAGGCAAGGTTCACCCTGGACAGGGATCCAGATTCTGGCAGGACTGAGACAGACATTCACACTCACATTCACACAACCTGACATGTCTTGACATTGTGGGGGAATCCCCATCGCCTGGATAGAACCCACTGAGATGACACGGAAAGAACATGTAAACTCCACACAGGAGGGCCATCCTGCGAGGTGACTGTGCTAGCCACAGCACCAGCGTGCCAACGAGATGGAATGCAGGGTATTCTCTACCCACAGAGGTGTAGCACACCGGCATACACTTCTGTGGTCTGGAGGATACCCCGTGGCACTCCATTCCATCTAAGGAATCTGGTGGACCCAACTCATATTCACCCAACTCACATTTACGCAACTCACATTCACACAACCTAACATGTTTTGACATTGTGGGGGAATCCCCATCGCCTGGATAGAACCCACTGACCCTGACACGGGAAGAACATGTAAACTCCACACAGGAGGGCCATCCTGCGAGGTGACTGTGCTAGCCACAGCACCAGCGTGCCAACGAGATGGAATGCAGGGTATTCTCTACCCACAGAGGTGTAGCACACCGGCCTACACTTCTGTGGTCTGGAGGATACCCCGTGGCACTCCATTCCATATAAGGAATCTGGTGGACCCAACTCATATTCACTCAACTCACATTTACGCAACTCACATTCACACAACCTAACATGTTTTGACATTGTGGGGGAATCCCCATCGCCTGGATAGAACCCACTGACGCTGACACGGGAAGAACATGTCAACTCCACACAGGAGGGCCATCCTGCGAGGTGACTGTGCTAGCCACAGCACCAGCGTGCCAACGAGATGGAATGCAGGGTATCCTCTACCCACAGAGGTGTAGCACACCGGCCTACACTTCTGTGGTCTGGAGGATACCCCGTGGCACTCCATTCCATCTAAGGAATCTGGTGGACCCAACTCATATTCACCCAACTCACATTTACACAACTCACATTCACACAACCTAACATGTTTTGACATTGTGGGGGAATCCCCATCGCCTGGATAGAACCCACTGACGCTGACACGGGAAGAACATGTAAACTCCACAAAGAAGGGCCTTCCTGCAAGGTGTGCTAGCCACAGCACCAGCGTGCCAACGAGATGGAATGCAGGGTATTCTCTACCCACAGAGGTGTAGCACACCGGCCTACACTTCTGTGGTCTGGAGGATACCCCGTGGCACTCCATTCCATCTAAGGAATCTGGTGGACCCAACTCATATTCACCCAACTCACATTTACACAACTCACATTCACACAACCTAACATGTTTTGACATTGTGGGGGAATCCCCATCGCCTGGATAGAACCCACTGACGCTGACACGGGAAGAACATGTAAACTCCACAAAGAAGGGCCTTCCTGCAAGGTGACTGTGCTAGCAACAGCACCAGCGTGCCAACGAGATGGAATGCAGGGTATCCTCTACCCACAGGGGTGTAGCACACCGGCCTACACCTCTGTGGTCTGGAGGGCCGTGACATTCCATACCATCTAAGGAATCTCTAGTGGATCTCGGGCTGGGTGTCTAACCAAAATACCCCAAAAAGCAAAAAAAAAAGTGTTTTTAAAGTGTTTTTGTTTGTAATATGCATACTAAGCATATCATTTAGTTATAGCTACTGATAATTTAACAAACATAAAAATATGACGTAGATAGGTTTGCAGTTTTCACGGTGTACATTTCAGATTGCATCTATTATACACATGAAAATAACTCACGTTTTCTCCTGAGGTGACGTAAGTTGCTCGTGTTACCACCAGTGGCAACAACAGTGGCTCCAAACTCGCAAAACGTCGGATTTTTTAAAACCAAAACACTTCCAATTTAATGGATCAGTGAATCTTAGTCCTATCTATAAACTCTGTTTTCTGATCTTTGACATCAAAGGACATTGGCTTTGATGTGAAGAAACACTATCTGTATTGTCACGGAAAAAGCTGTTACTATGGAAACGGTGACATCATCTGTGAGGTGGAAGAAGGTAAACAGGCTATATTGGTGCACAAGAGAGGAGCTGTGTCTGCTGTTTGGAAGTGTTTTGGTTTGAAAAAATCCGACAACAACAGTGGCTCCAAACTCGCAAAACGTCCGATTTTTTCAAACCAAAACACTTCCAAACAGCAGACACAGCTCCTCTCTTGTGCACAGACTATATTGGTGCATCTCCGGACTGTCTTTGTTCCTCCTGCATCGCTCTTTTCTGTTCTTTAAGTAACGCGACGGAGCCTCTCCCAGCTGTTAGCAGACTGTTCTGCTAACGGCTAGCTACAGAGCTGTACCAAGCATGCTGTTTGGCGCTGAAATTTTATAAATGTACAATTATTAGTGTCACAAATTGTTGTGTGCTGTGGTGTTTTCCTGTTAAAGAGGATTAGTTGTGGGTTATTAATTGTTGTGTTATAAAGTTATAACCATAATGTAGCAAGTGTAAAGAACGTTTTAACGTTAACCATCAGATTGTAAATAAATCTAAAAGTTATATTTGCTCCCTTGTTTCTTTCGTGCTTATCTGAACCGTGACTTCTATGATCCGTTGCTCCACCAGTCCACTGCTACTAGTAGTATTTTTCCATTCGTCATCTTTAACCTCTTATCCTATTCTGGATTGTGTGGGGACCAGGAGCCGAAGGCAAGGTTCACCCTGGACAGGGATCCAGATTCCGGCAGGACTGAGACAGATATTCACACTCACATTCACACAACCTGACATGTCTTGACATTGTGGGGGAATCCCCATCGCCTGGATAGAACCCACTGACCCTGACACGGGAAGAACATGTAAACTCCACACAGGAGGGCCATCCTGCGAGGTGACTGTGCTAGCCACAGCACCAGCGTGCCAACGAGATGGAATGCAGGGTATTCTCTACCCACAGAGGTGTAGCACACCGGCCTACACTTCTGTGGTCTGGAGGATACCCCGTGGCACTCCATTCCATCTAAGGAATCTGGTGGACCCAACTCATATTCACTCAACTCACATTTACGCAACTCACATTCACACAACCTAACATGTTTTGACATTGTGGGGGAATCCCCATCGCCTGGATAGAACCCACTGACGCTGACACGGGAAGAACATGTCAACTCCACACAGGAGGGCCATCCTGCGAGGTGACTGTGCTAGCCACAGCACCAGCGTGCCAACGAGATGGAATGCAGGGTATCCTCTACCCACAGAGGTGTAGCACACCGGCCTACACTTCTGTGGTCTGGAGGATACCCCGTGGCACTCCATTCCATCTAAGGAATCTGGTGGACCCAACTCATATTCACCCAACTCACATTTACACAACTCACATTCACACAACCTAACATGTTTTGACATTGTGGGGGAATCCCCATCGCCTGGATAGAACCCACTGACGCTGACACGGGAAGAACATGTAAACTCCACAAAGAAGGGCCTTCCTGCAAGGTGTGCTAGCCACAGCACCAGCGTGCCAACGAGATGGAATGCAGGGTATTCTCTACCCACAGAGGTGTAGCACACCGGCCTACACTTCTGTGGTCTGGAGGATACCCCGTGGCACTCCATTCCATCTAAGGAATCTGGTGGACCCAACTCATATTCACCCAACTCACATTTACACAACTCACATTCACACAACCTAACATGTTTTGACATTGTGGGGGAATCCCCATCGCCTGGATAGAACCCACTGACGCTGACACGGGAAGAACATGTAAACTCCACAAAGAAGGGCCTTCCTGCAAGGTGACTGTGCTAGCAACAGCACCAGCGTGCCAACGAGATGGAATGCAGGGTATCCTCTACCCACAGGGGTGTAGCACACCGGCCTACACCTCTGTGGTCTGGAGGGCCGTGACATTCCATACCATCTAAGGAATCTCTAGTGGATCTCGGGCTGGGTGTCTAACCAAAATACCCCAAAAAGCAAAAAAAAAAGTGTTTTTAAAGTGTTTTTGTTTGTAATATGCATACTAAGCATATCATTTAGTTATAGCTACTGATAATTTAACAAACATAAAAATATGACGTAGATAGGTTTGCAGTTTTCACGGTGTACATTTCAGATTGCATCTATTATACACATGAAAATAACTCACGTTTTCTCCTGAGGTGACGTAAGTTGCTCGTGTTACCACCAGTGGCAACAACAGTGGCTCCAAACTCGCAAAACGTCGGATTTTTTAAAACCAAAACACTTCCAATTTAATGGATCAGTGAATCTTAGTCCTATCTATAAACTCTGTTTTCTGATCTTTGACATCAAAGGACATTGGCTTTGATGTGAAGAAACACTATCTGTATTGTCACGGAAAAAGCTGTTACTATGGAAACGGTGACATCATCTGTGAGGTGGAAGAAGGTAAACAGGCTATATTGGTGCACAAGAGAGGAGCTGTGTCTGCTGTTTGGAAGTGTTTTGGTTTGAAAAAATCCGACAACAACAGTGGCTCCAAACTCGCAAAACGTCCGATTTTTTCAAACCAAAACACTTCCAAACAGCAGACACAGCTCCTCTCTTGTGCACAGACTATATTGGTGCATCTCCGGACTGTCTTTGTTCCTCCTGCATCGCTCTTTTCTGTTCTTTAAGTAACGCGACGGAGCCTCTCCCAGCTGTTAGCAGACTGTTCTGCTAACGGCTAGCTACAGAGCTGTACCAAGCATGCTGTTTGGCGCTGAAATTTTATAAATGTACAATTATTAGTGTCACAAATTGTTGTGTGCTGTGGTGTTTTCCTGTTAAAGAGGATTAGTTGTGGGTTATTAATTGTTGTGTTATAAAGTTATAACCATAATGTAGCAAGTGTAAAGAACGTTTTAACGTTAACCATCAGATTGTAAATAAATCTAAAAGTTATATTTGCTCCCTTGTTTCTTTCGTGCTTATCTGAACCGTGACTTCTATGATCCGTTGCTCCACCAGTCCACTGCTACTAGTAGTATTTTTCCATTCGTCATCTTTAACCTCTTATCCTATTCTGGATTGTGTGGGGACCAGGAGCCGAAGGCAAGGTTCACCCTGGACAGGGATCCAGATTCCGGCAGGACTGAGACAGATATTCACACTCACATTCACACAACCTGACATGTCTTGACATTGTGGGGGAATCCCCATCGCCTGGATAGAACCCACTGACCCTGACACGGGAAGAACATGTAAACTCCACACAGGAGGGCCATCCTGCGAGGTGACTGTGCTAGCCACAGCACCAGCGTGCCAACGAGATGGAATGCAGGGTATTCTCTACCCACAGAGGTGTAGCACACCGGCCTACACTTCTGTGGTCTGGAGGATACCCCGTGGCACTCCATTCCATCTAAGGAATCTGGTGGACCCAACTCATATTCACCCAACTCACATTTACGCAACTCACATTCACACAACCTAACATGTTTTGACATTGTGGGGGAATCCCCATCGCCTGGATAGAACCCACTGACGCTGACACGGGAAGAACATGTAAACTCCACACAGGAGGGCCATCCTGCGAGGTGACTGTGCTAGCCACAGCACCAGCGTGCCAACGAGATGGAATGCAGGGTATCCTCTACCCACAGAGGTGTAGCACACCGGCCTACACTTCTGTGGTCTGGAGGATACCCCGTGGCACTCCATTCCATCTAAGGAATCTGGTGGACCCAACTCATATTCACCCAACTCACATTTACGCAACTCACATTCACACAACCTAACATGTTTTGACATTGTGGGGGAATCCCCATCGCCTGGATAGAACCCACTGACGCTGACACGGGAAGAACATGTAAACTCCACACAGGAGGGCCATCCTGCGAGGTGACTGTGCTAGCCACAGCACCAGCGTGCCAACGAGATGGAATGCAGGGTATTCTCTACCCACAGAGGTGTAGCACACCGGCCTACACTTCTGTGGTCTGGAGGATACCCCGTGGCACTCCATTCCATCTAAGGAATCTGGTGGACCCAACTCATATTCACCCAACTCACATTTACACAACTCACATTCACACAACCTAACATGTTTTGACATTGTGGGGGAATCCCCATCGCCTGGATAGAACCCACTGACGCGCTGACACGGGGAGAACATGTAAACTCCACAAAGAAGGGCCTTCCTGCAAGGTGACTGTGCTAGCAACAATCACCAGCGTACCAACGAGATGGAATGCAGGGTATCCTCTACCCACAGGGGTGTAGCACACCGGCCTACACCTCTGTGGTCTGGAGGGCCGTGACATTCCATACCATCTAAGGAATCTCTGGTGGATCTCGGGCTGGGTGTCTAACCAAAATACCCCAAAAATAAAAAAAAAAAGTGTTTTTAAAGTGTTTTTGTTTGGAATATGCATACTAAGCATATCATTTAGTTATAGCTACTGATAATTTAACAAACATAAAAATATGACGTAGATAGGTTTGCAGTTTTCACGGTGTACATTTCAGATTGCATCTATTATACACATGAAAATAACTCACGTTTTCTCCTGAGGTGACGTAAGTTGCTCGTGTTACCACCAGTGGCAACAACAGTGGCTCCAAACTCGCAAAACGTCGGATTTTTTAAAACCAAAACACTTCCAATTTAATGGATCAGTGAATCTTAGTCCTATCTATAAACTCTGTTTTCTGATCTTTGACATCAAAGGACATTGGCTTTGATGTGAAGAAACACTATCTGTATTGTCACGGAAAAAGCTGTTACTATGGAAACGGTGACATCATCTGTGAGGTGGAAGAAGGTAAACAGGCTATATTGTTGCACAAGAGAGGAGCTGTGTCTGCTGTTTGGAAGTGTTTTGGTTTGAAAAAATCCGACAACAACAGTGGCTCCAAACTCGCAAAACGTCCGATTTTTTCAAACCAAAACACTTCCAAACAGCAGACACAGCTCCTCTCTTGTGCACAGACTATATTGGTGCATCTCCGGACTGTCTTTGTTCCTCCTGCATCGCTCTTTTCTGTTCTTTAAGTAACGCGACGGAGCCTCTCCCAGCTGTTAGCAGACTGTTGTGCTAACGGCTAGCTACAGAGCTGTACCAAGCATGCTGTTTGGCGCTGAAATTTTATAAATGTACAATTATTAGTGTCACAAATTGTTGTGTGCTGTGGTGTTTTCCTGTTAAAGAGGATTAGTTGTGGGTTATTAATTGTTGTGTTATAAAGTTATAACCATAATGTAGCAAGTGTAAAGAACGTTTTAACGTTAACCATCAGATTGTAAATAAATCTAAAAGTTATATTTGCTCCCTTGTTTCTTTCGTGCTTATCTGAACCAAGACTTCTATGATCCGTTGCTCCACCAGTCCACTGCTACTAGTAGTATTTTTCCATCCGTCATCTTTAACCTCTTATCCTATTCTGGATTGTGTGGGGACCAGGAGCCGAAGGCAAGGTTCACCCTGGACAGGGATCCAGATTCCGGCAGGACTGAGACAGATATTCACACTCACATTCACACAACCTGACATGTCTTGACATTGTGGGGGAATCCCCATCGCCTGGATAGAACCCACTGACGCTGACACGGGAAGAACATGTAAACTCCACACAGGAGGGCCATCCTGCGAGGTGACTGTGCTAGCCACAGCACCAGCGTGCCAACGAGATGGAATGCAGGGTATTCTCTACCCACAGAGGTGTAGCACACCGGCCTACACTTCTGTGGTCTGGAGGATACCCCGTGGCACTCCATTCCATCGAAGGAATCTGGTGGACCCAACTCATATTCACCCAACTCACATTTACGCAACTCACATTCACACAACCTAACATGTTTTGACATTGTGGGGGAATCCCCATCGCCTGGATAGAACCCACTGACCCTGACACGGGAAGAACATGTAAACTCCACACAGGAGGGCCATCCTGCGAGGTGACTGTGCTAGCCACAGCACCAGCGTGCCAACGAGATGGAATGCAGGGTATTCTCTACACACAGAGGTGTAGCACACCGGCCTACACTTCTGTGGTCTGGAGGATACCCCGTGGCACTCCATTCCATCTAAGGAATCTGGTGGACCCAACTCATATTCACCCAACTCACATTTACGCAACTCACATTCACACAACCTAACATGTTTTGACATTGTGGGGGAATCCCCATCGCCTGGATAGAACCCACTGACGCTGACACGGGAAGAACATGTAAACTCCACACAGGAGGGCCATCCTGCGAGGTGACTGTGCTAGCCACAGCACCAGCGTGCCAACGAGATGGAATGCAGGGTATCCTCTACCCACAGAGGTGTAGCACACCGGCCTACACTTCTGTGGTCTGGAGGATACCCCGTGGCACTCCATTCCATCTAAGGAATCTGGTGGACCCAACTCATATTCACCCAACTCACATTTATACAACTCACATTCACACAACCTAACATGTTTTGACATTGTGGGGGAATCCCCATCGCCTGGATAGAACCCACTGACGCTGACACGGGAAGAACATGTAAACTCCACAAAGAAGGGCCTTCCTGCAAGGTGTGCTAGCCACAGCACCAGCGTGCCAACGAGATGGAATGCAGGGTATCCTCTACCCACAGGGGTGTAGCACACCGGCCTACACCTCTGTGGTCTGGAGGGCCGTGACATTCCATACCATCTAAGGAATCTCTGGTGGATCTCGGGCTGGGTGTCTCACCAAAATACCCCAAAAAGCAAAAAAAAAAGTGTTTTTAAAGTGTTTTTGTTTGGAATATGCATACTAAGCATATCATTTAGTTATAGCTACTGATAATTTAACAAACATAAAAATATGACGTAGATAGGTTTGCAGTTTTCACGGTGTACATTTCAGATTGCATCTATTATACACATGAAAATAACTCACGTTTTCTCCTGAGGTGACGAAGTTGCTCGTGTTACCACCAGCGGCAACAACAGTGGCTCCAAACTCGCAAAACGACGGATTTTTTAAAACCAAAACACTTCCAATTTAATGGATCAGTGAATCTTAGTCCTATCTATAAACTCTGTTTTCTGATCTTTGACATCAAAGGACATTGGCTTTGATGTGAAGAAACACTATCTGTATTGTCACGGAAAAAGCTGTTACTATGGAAACGGTGACATCATCTGTGAGGTGGAAGAAGGTAAACAGGCTATATTGGTGCACAAGAGAGGAGCTGTGTCTGCTGTTTGGAAGTGTTTTGGTTTGAAAAAATCCGACAACAACAGTGGCTCCAAACTCGCAAAACGTCCGATTTTTTCAAATCAAAACACTTCCAAACAGCAGACACAGCTCCTCTCTTGTGCACAGACTATATTGGTGCATCTCCGGACTGTCTTTGTTCCTCCTGCATCGCTCTTTTCTGTTCTTTAAGTAACGCGACGGAGCCTCTCCCAGCTGTTAGCAGACTGTTGTGCTAACGGCTAGCTACAGAGCTGTACCAAGCATGCTGTTTGGCGCTGAAATTTTATAAATGTACAATTATTAGTGTCACAAATTGTTGTGTGCTGTGGTGTTTTCCTGTTAAAGAGGATTAGTTGTGGGTTATTAATTGTTGTGTTATAAAGTTATAACCATAATGTAGCAAGTGTAAAGAACGTTTTAACGTTAACCATCAGATTGTAAATAAATCTAAAAGTTATATTTGCTCCCTTGTTTCTTTCGTGCTTATCTGAACCGTGACTTCTATGATCCGTTGCTCCACCAGTCCACTGCTACTAGTAGTATTTTTCCATCCGTCATCTTTAACCTCTTATCCTATTCTGGGTTGTGTGGGGACCGGAGCCGAAGGCAAGGTTCACCCTGGACAGGGATCCAGATTCTGGCAGGACTGAGACAGACATTCACACTCACATTCACACAACCTGACATGTCTTGACATTGTGGGGGAATCCCCATCGCCTGGATAGAACCCACTGACGCTGACACGGGAAGAACATGTAAACTCCACACAGGAGGGCCATCCTGCGAGGTGACTGTGCTAGCCACAGCACCAGCGTGCCAACGAGATGGAATGCAGGGTATTCTCTACCCACAGAGGTGTAGCACACCGGCCTACACTTCTGTGGTCTGGAGGATACCCCGTGGCACTCCATTCCATCTAAGGAATCTGGTGGACCCAACTCATATTCACCCAACTCACATTTACACAACTCACATTCACACAACCTAACATGTTTTGACATTGTGGGGGAATCCCCATCGCCTGGATAGAACCCACTTGCGCGCTGACACGGGGAGAACATGTAAACTCCACAAAGAAGGGCCTTCCTGCAAGGTGACTGTGCTAGCAACAGCACCAGCGTGCCAACGAGATGGAATGCAGGGTATCCTCTACCCACAGGGGTGTAGCACACCGGCCTACACCTCTGTGGTCTGGAGGGCCGTGACATTCCATACCATCTAAGGAATCTCTGGTGGATCTCGGGCTGGGTGTCTAACCAAAATACCCCAAAAAGCAAAAAAAAAAGTGTTTTTAAAGTGTTTTTGTTTGTAATATGCATACTAAGCATATCATTTAGTTATAGCTACTGATAATTTAACAAACATAAAAATATGACGTAGATAGGTTTGCAGTTTTCACGGTGTACATTTCAGATTGCATCTATTATACACATGAAAATAACTCACGTTTTCTCCTGAGGTGACGTAAGTTGCTCGTGTTACCACCAGCGGCAACAACAGTGGCTCCAAACTCGCAAAACGTCGGATTTTTTAAAACCAAAACACTTCCAATTTAATGGATCAGTGAATCTTAGTCCTATCTATAAACTCTGTTTTCTGATCTTTGACATCAAAGGACATTGGCTTTGATGTGAAGAAACACTATCTGTATTGTCACGGAAAAAGCTGTTACTATGGAAACGGTGACATCATCTGTGAGGTGGAAGAAGGTAAACAGGCTATATTGGTGCACAAGAGAGGAGCTGTGTCTGCTGTTTGGAAGTGTTTTGGTTTGAAAAAATCCGACAACAACAGTGGCTCCAAACTCGCAAAACGTCCGATTTTTTCAAATCAAAACACTTCCAAACAGCAGACACAGCTCCTCTCTTGTGCACAGACTATATTGGTGCATCTCCGGACTGTCTTTGTTCCTCCTGCATCGCTCTTTTCTGTTCTTTAAGTAACGCGACGGAGCCTCTCCCAGCTGTTAGCAGACTGTTGTGCTAACGGCTAGCTACAGAGCTGTACCAAGCATGCTGTTTGGCGCTGAAATTTTATAAATGTACAATTATTAGTGTCACAAATTGTTGTGTGCTGTGGTGTTTTCCTGTTAAAGAGGATTAGTTGTGGGTTATTAATTGTTGTGTTATAAAATTATAACCATAATGTAGCAAGTGTAAAGAACGTTTTAACGTTAACCATCAGATTGTAAATAAATCTAAAAGTTATATTTGCTCCCTTGTTTCTTTCGTGCTTATCTGAACCGTGACTTCTATGATCCGTTGCTCCACCAGTCCACTGCTACTAGTAGTATTTTTCCATCCGTCATCTTTAACCTCTTATCCTATTCTGGGTTGTGTGGGGACCGGAGCCGAAGGCAAGGTTCACCCTGGACAGGGATCCAGATTCTGGCAGGACTGAGACAGACATTCACACTCACATTCACACAACCTGACATGTCTTGACATTGTGGGGGAATCCCCATCGCCTGGATAGAACCCACTGACGCTGACACGGGAAGAACATGTAAACTCCACACAGGAGGGCCATCCTGCGAGGTGACTGTGCTAGCCACAGCACCAGCGTGCCAACGAGATGGAATGCAGGGTATTCTCTACCCACAGAGGTGTAGCACACCGGCCTACACTTCTGTGGTCTGGAGGATACCCCGTGGCACTCCATTCCATCTAAGGAATCTGGTGGACCCAACTCATATTCACCCAACTCACATTTACACAACTCACATTCACACAACCTAACATGTTTTGACATTGTGGGGGAATCCCCATCGCCTGGATAGAACCCACTTGCGCGCTGACACGGGGAGAACATGTAAACTCCACAAAGAAGGGCCTTCCTGCAAGGTGACTGTGCTAGCAACAGCACCAGCGTGCCAACGAGATGGAATGCAGGGTATCCTCTACCCACAGGGGTGTAGCACACCGGCCTACACCTCTGTGGTCTGGAGGGCCGTGACATTCCATACCATCTAAGGAATCTCTGGTGGATCTCGGGCTGGGTGTCTAACCAAAATACCCCAAAAAGCAAAAAAAAAAGTGTTTTTAAAGTGTTTTTGTTTGTAATATGCATACTAAGCATATCATTTAGTTATAGCTACTGATAATTTAACAAACATAAAAATATGACGTAGATAGGTTTGCAGTTTTCACGGTGTACATTTCAGATTGCATCTATTATACACATGAAAATAACTCACGTTTTCTCCTGAGGTGACGTAAGTTGCTCGTGTTACCACCAGCGGCAACAACAGTGGCTCCAAACTCGCAAAACGTCGGATTTTTTAAAACCAAAACACTTCCAATTTAATGGATCAGTGAATCTTAGTCCTATCTATAAACTCTGTTTTCTGATCTTTGACATCAAAGGACATTGGCTTTGATGTGAAGAAACACTATCTGTATTGTCACGGAAAAAGCTGTTACTATGGAAACGGTGACATCATCTGTGAGGTGGAAGAAGGTAAACAGGCTATATTGGTGCACAAGAGAGGAGCTGTGTCTGCTGTTTGGAAGTGTTTTGGTTTGAAAAAATCCGACAACAACAGTGGCTCCAAACTCGCAAAACGTCCGATTTTTTCAAACCAAAACACTTCCAAACAGCAGACACAGCTCCTCTCTTGTGCACAGACTATATTGGTGCATCTCCGGACTGTCTTTGTTCCTCCTGCATCGCTCTTTTCTGTTCTTTAAGTAACGCGACGGAGCCTCTCCCAGCTGTTAGCAGACTGTTGTGCTAACGGCTAGCTACAGAGCTGTACCAAGCATGCTGTTTGGCGCTGAAATTTTATAAATGTACAATTATTAGTGTCACAAATTGTTGTGTGCTGTGGTGTTTTCCTGTTAAAGAGGATTAGTTGTGGGTTATTAATTGTTGTGTTATAAAGTTATAACCATAATGTAGCAAGTGTAAAGAACGTTTTAATGTTAACCATCAGATTGTAAATAAATCTAAAAGTTATATTTGCTCCCTTGTTTCTTTCGTGCTTATCTGAACCGTGACTTCTATGATCCGTTGCTCCACCAGTCCACTGCTACTAGTAGTATTTTTCCATCCGTCATCTTTAACCTCTTATCCTATTCTGGGTTGTGTGGGGACCGGAGCCGAAGGCAAGGTTCACCCTGGACAGGGATCCAGATTCTGGCAGGACTGAGACAGACATTCACACTCACATTCACACAACCTGACATGTCTTGACATTGTGGGGGAATCCCCATCGCCTGGATAGAACCCACTGACGCTGACACGGGAAGAACATGTAAACTCCACACAGGAGGGCCATCCTGCGAGGTGACTGTGCTAGCCACAGCACCAGCGTGCCAACGAGATGGAATGCAGGGTATTCTCTACCCACAGAGGTGTAGCACACCGGCCTACACTTCTGTGGTCTGGAGGATACCCCGTGGCACTCCATTCCATCTAAGGAATCTGGTGGACCCAACTCATATTCACCCAACTCACATTTACACAACTCACATTCACACAACCTAACATGTTTTGACATTGTGGGGGAATCCCCATCGCCTGGATAGAACCCACTTGCGCGCTGACACGGGGAGAACATGTAAACTCCACAAAGAAGGGCCTTCCTGCAAGGTGACTGTGCTAGCAACAGCACCAGCGTGCCAACGAGATGGAATGCAGGGTATCCTCTACCCACAGGGGTGTAGCACACCGGCCTACACCTCTGTGGTCTGGAGGGCCGTGACATTCCATACCATCTAAGGAATCTCTGGTGGATCTCGGGCTGGGTGTCTAACCAAAATACCCCAAAAAGCAAAAAAAAAAGTGTTTTTAAAGTGTTTTTGTTTGTAATATGCATACTAAGCATATCATTTAGTTATAGCTACTGATAATTTAACAAACATAAAAATATGACGTAGATAGGTTTGCAGTTTTCACGGTGTACATTTCAGATTGCATCTATTATACACATGAAAATAACTCACGTTTTCTCCTGAGGTGACGTAAGTTGCTCGTGTTACCACCAGCGGCAACAACAGTGGCTCCAAACTCGCAAAACGTCGGATTTTTTAAAACCAAAACACTTCCAATTTAATGGATCAGTGAATCTTAGTCCTATCTATAAACTCTGTTTTCTGATCTTTGACATCAAAGGACATTGGCTTTGATGTGAAGAAACACTATCTGTATTGTCACGGAAAAAGCTGTTACTATGGAAACGGTGACATCATCTGTGAGGTGGAAGAAGGTAAACAGGCTATATTGGTGCACAAGAGAGGAGCTGTGTCTGCTGTTTGGAAGTGTTTTGGTTTGAAAAAATCCGACAACAACAGTGGCTCCAAACTCGCAAAACGTCCGATTTTTTCAAACCAAAACACTTCCAAACAGCAGACACAGCTCCTCTCTTGTGCACAGACTATATTGGTGCATCTCCGGACTGTCTTTGTTCCTCCTGCATCGCTCTTTTCTGTTCTTTAAGTAACGCGACGGAGCCTCTCCCAGCTGTTAGCAGACTGTTGTGCTAACGGCTAGCTACAGAGCTGTACCAAGCATGCTGTTTGGCGCTGAAATTTTATAAATGTACAATTATTAGTGTCACAAATTGTTGTGTGCTGTGGTGTTTTCCTGTTAAAGAGGATTAGTTGTGGGTTATTAATTGTTGTGTTATAAAGTTATAACCATAATGTAGCAAGTGTAAAGAACGTTTTAACGTTAACCATCAGATTGTAAATAAATCTAAAAGTTATATTTGCTCCCTTGTTTCTTTCGTGCTTATCTGAACCGTGACTTCTATGATCCGTTGCTCCACCAGTCCACTGCTACTAGTAGTATTTTTCCATCCGTCATCTTTAACCTCTTATCCTATTCTGGGTTGTGTGGGGACCGGAACCGAAGGCAAGGTTCACCCTGGACAGGGATCCAGATTCTGGCAGGACTGAGACAGACATTCACACTCACATTCACACAACCTGACATGTCTTGACATTGTGGGGGAATCCCCATCGCCTGGATAGAACCCACTGACGCTGACACGGGAAGAACATGTAAACTCCACACAGGAGGGCCATCCTGCGAGGTGACTGTGCTAGCCACAGCACCAGCGTGCCAACGAGATGGAATGCAGGGTATTCTCTACCCACAGAGGTGTAGCACACCGGCCTACACTTCTGTGGTCTGAAGGATACCCCGTGGCACTCCATTCCATCTAAGGAATCTGGTGGACCCAACTCATATTCACCCAACTCACATTTACGCAACTCACATTCACACAACCTAACATGTTTTGACATTGTGGGGGAATCCCCATCGCCTGGATAGAACCCACTGACGCTGACACGGGAAGAACATGTAAACTCCACACAGGAGGGCCATCCTGCGAGGTGACTGTGCTAGCCACAGCACCAGCGTGCCAACGAGATGGAATGCAGGGTATTCGCTACCCACAGAGGTGTAGCACACCGGCCTACACTTCTGTGGTCTGGAGGATACCCCGTGGCACTCCATTCCATCTAAGGAATCTGGTGGACCCAACTCATATTCACCCAACTCACATTTACACAACTCACATTCACACAACCTAACATGTTTTGACATTGTGGGGGAATCCCCATGGCCTGGATAGAACCCACTGACGCGCTGACACGGGGAGAACATGTAAACTCCACAAAGAAGGGCCTTCCTGCAAGGTGACTGTGCTAGCAACAGCACCAGCGTGCCAACGAGATGGAATGCAGGGTATCCTCTACCCACAGGGGTGTAGCACACCGGCCTACACCTCTGTGGTCTGGAGGGCCGTGACATTCCATACCATCTAAGGAATCTCTGGTGGATCTCGGGCTGGGTGTCTAACCAAAATACCCCAAAAAGCAAAAACAAAAGTGTTTTTAAAGTGTTTTTGTTTGTAATATGCATACTAAGCATATCATTTAGTTATAGCTACTGATAATTTAACAAACATAAAAATATGACGTAGATAGGTTTGCAGTTTTCACGGTGTACATTTCAGATTGCATCTATTATACACATGAAAATAACTCACGTTTTCTCCTGAGGTGACGTAAGTTGCTCGTGTTACCACCAGCGGCAACAACAGTGGCTCCAAACTCGCAAAACGTCGGATTTTTTAAAACCAAAACACTTCCAATTTAATGGATCAGTGAATCTTAGTCCTACCTATAAACTCTGTTTTCTGATCTTTGACATCAAAGGACATTGGCTTTGATGTGAAGAAACACTATCTGTATTGTCACGGAAAAAGCTGTTACTATGGAAACGGTGACATCATCTGTGAGGTGGAAGAAGGTAAACAGGCTATATTGGTGCACAAGAGAGGAGCTGTGTCTGCTGTTTGGAAGTGTTTTGGTTTGAAAAAATCCGACAACAACAGTGGCTCCAAACTCGCAAAACGTCCGATTTTTTCAAACCAAAACACTTCCAAACAGCAGACACAGCTCCTCTCTTGTGCACAGACTATATTGGTGCATCTCCAGACTGTCTTTGTTCCTCCTGCATCGCTCTTTTCTGTTCTTTAAGTAACGCGACGGAGCCTCTCCCAGCTGTTAGCAGACTGTTGTGCTAACGGCTAGCTACAGAGCTGTACCAAGCATGCTGTTTGGCGCTGAAATTTTATAAATGTACAATTATTAGTGTCACAAATTGTTGTGTGCTGTGGTGTTTTCCTGTTAAAGAGGATTAGTTGTGGGTTATTAATTGTTGTGTTATAAAGTTATAACCATAATGTAGCAAGTGTAAAGAACGTTTTAACGTTAACCATCAGATTGTAAATAAATCTAAAAGTTATATTTCCTCCCTTGTTTCTTTCGTGCTTATCTGAACCGTGACTTCTATGATCCGTTGCTCCACCAGTCCACTGCTACTAGTAGTATTTTTCCATCCGTCATCTTTAACCTCTTATCCTATTCTGGGTTGTGTCGGGACCGGAGCCGAAGGCAAGGTTCACCTTGGACAGGGATCCAGATTCTGGCAGGACTGAGACAGACATTCACACTCACATTCACACAACCTGACATGTCTTGACATTGTGGGGGAATCCCCATCGCCTGGATAGAACCCACTGAGATGACGCGGAAAGAACATGTAAACTCCACACAGGAGGGCCATCCTGCGAGGTGACTGTGCTAGCCACAGCACCAGCGTGCCAACGAGATGGAATGCAGGGTATTCTCTACCCACATAGGTGTAGCACACCGGCCTACACTTCTGTGGTCTGGAGGATACCCCGTGGCACTCCATTCCATCTAAGGAATCTGGTGGACCCAACTCATATTCACCCAACTCACATTTACGCAACTCACATTCACACAACCTAACATGTTTTGACATTGTGGGGGAATCCCCATCGCCTGGATAGAACCCACTGACGCTGACACGGGAAGAACATGTAAACTCCACACAGGAGGGCCATCCTGCGAGGTGACTGTGCTAGCCACAGCACCAGCGTGCCAACGAGATGGAATGCAGGGTATTCTCTACCCACAGGGGTGTAGCACACCGGCCTACACTTCTGTGTTCTGGAGGATACCCCGTGGCACTCCATTCCATCTAAGGAATCTGGTGGACCCAACTCATATTCACCCAACTCACATTTACACAACTCACATTCACACAACCTAACATGTTTTGACATTGTGGGGGAATCCCCATCGCCTGGATAGAACCCACTGACGCGCTGACACGGGGAGAACATGTAAACTCCACAAAGAAGGGCCTTCCTGCAAGGTGACTGTGCTAGCAACAGCACCAGCGTGCCAACGAGATGGAATGCAGGGTATCCTCTACCCACAGGGGTGTAGCACACCGGCCTACACCTCTGTGGTCTGGAGGGCCGTGACATTCCATACCATCTAAGGAATCTCTGGTGGATCTCGGGCTGGGTGTCTAACCAAAATACCCCAAAAAGCAAAAAAAAAAGTGTTTTTAAAGTGTTTTTGTTTGTAATATGCATACTAAGCATATCATTTAGTTATAGCTACTGATAATTTAACAAACATAAAAATATGACGTAGATAGGTTTGCAGTTTTCACGGTGTACATTTCAGATTGCATCTATTATACACATGAAAATAACTCACGTTTTCTCCTGAGGTGACGTAAGTTGCTCGTGTTACCACCAGCGGCAACAACAGTGGCTCCAAACTCGCAAAACGTCGGATTTTTTAAAACCAAAACACTTCCAATTTAATGGATCAGTGAATCTTAGTCCTATCTATAAACTCTGTTTTCTGATCTTTGACATCAAAGGACATTGGCTTTGATGTGAAGAAACACTATCTGTATTGTCACGGAAAAAGCTGTTACTATGGAAACGGTGACATCATCTGTGAGGTGGAAGAAGGTAAACAGGCTATATTGTTGCACAAGAGAGGAGCTGTGTCTGCTGTTTGGAAGTGTTTTGGTTTGAAAAAATCCGACAACAACAGTGGCTCCAAACTCGCAAAACGTCCGATTTTTTCAAACCAAAACACTTCCAAACAGCAGACACAGCTCCTCTCTTGTGCACAGACTATATTGGTGCATCTCCGGACTGTCTTTGTTCCTCCTGCATCGCTCTTTTCTGTTCTTTAAGTAACGCGACGGAGCCTCTCCCAGCTGTTAGCAGACTGTTGTGCTAACGGCTAGCTACAGAGCTGTACCAAGCATGCTGTTTGGCGCTGAAATTTTATAAATGTACAATTATTAGTGTCACAAATTGTTGTGTGCTGTGGTGTTTTCCTGTTAAAGAGGATTAGTTGTGGGTTATTAATTGTTGTGTTATAAAGTTATAACCATAATGTAGCAAGTGTATAGAACGTTGTAACGTTAACCATCAGATTGTAAATAAATCTAAAAGTTATATTTGCTCCCTTGTTTCTTTCGTGCTTATCTGAACCGTGACTTCTATGATCCGCTGCTCCACCAGTCCACTGCTACTAGTAGTATTTTTCCATCCGTCATCTTTAACCTCTTATCCTATTCTGGGTTGGGTGGGGACCGGAGCCGAAGGCAAGGTTCACCCTGGACAGGGATCCAGATTCTGGCAGGACTGAGACAGACATTCACACTCACATTCACACAACCTGACATGTCTTGACATTGTGGGGGAATCCCCATCGCCTGGATAGAACCCACTGACGCTGACACGGGAAGAACATGTAAACTCCACACAGGAGGGCCATCCTGCGAGGTGACTGTGCTAGCCACAGCACCAGCGTGCCAACGAGATGGAATGCAGGGTATTCTCTACCCACATAGGTGTAGCACACCGGCCTACACTTCTGTGGTCTGGAGGATACCCCGTGGCACTCCATTCCATCTAAGGAATCTGGTGGACCCAACTCATATTCACCGAACTCACATTTACGCAACTCACATTCACACAACCTAACATGTTTTGACATTGTGGGGGAATCCCCATCGCCTGGATAGAACCCACTGACGCTGACACGGGAAGAACATGTAAACTCCACACAGGAGGGCCATCCTGCGAGGTGACTGTGCTAGCCACAGCACCAGCGTGCCAACGAGATGGAATGCAGGGTATTCTCTACCCACATAGGTGTAGCACACCGGCCTACACTTCTGTGGTCTGGAGGATACCCCGTGGCACTCCATTCCATCTAAGGAATCTGGTGGACCCAACTCATATTCACCCAACTCACATTTACACAACTCACATTCACACAACCTAACATGTTTTGACATTGTGGGGGAATCCCCATCGCCTGGATAGAACCCACTGACGCGCTGACACGGGGAGAACATGTAAACTCCACAAAGAAGGGCCTTCCTGCAAGGTGACTGTGCTAGCAACAGCACCAGCGTGCCAACGAGATGGAATGCAGGGTATCCTCTACCCACAGGGGTGTAGCACACCGGCCTACACCTCTGTGGTCTGGAGGGCCGTGACATTCCATACCATCTAAGGAATCTCTGGTGGATCTCGGGCTGGGTGTCTAACCAAAATACCCCAAAAAGCAAAAAAAAAAGTGTTTTTAAAGTGTTTTTGTTTGTAATATGCATACTAAGCATATCATTTAGTTATAGCTACTGATAATTTAACAAACATAAAAATATGACGTAGATAGGTTTGCAGTTTTCACGGTGTACATTTCAGATTGCATCTATTATACACATGAAAATAACTAAATAACTCACGTTTTCTCCTGAGGTGACGTAAGTTGCTCGTGTTACCACCAGTGGCAACAACAGTGGCTCCAAACTCGCAAAACGTCGGATTTTTTAAAACCAAAACACTTCCAATTTAATGGATCAGTGAATCTTAGTCCTATCTATAAACTCTGTTTTCTGATCTTTGACATCAAAGGACATTGGCTTTGATGTGAAGAAACACTATCTGTATTGTCACGGAAAAAGCTGTTACTATGGAAACGGTGACATCATCTGTGAGGTGGAAGAAGGTAAACAGGCTATATTGTTGCACAAGAGAGGAGCTGTGTCTGCTGTTTGGAAGTGTTTTGGTTTGAAAAAATCCGACAACAACAGTGGCTCCAAACTCGCAAAACGTCCGATTTTTTCAAACCAAAACACTTCCAAACAGCAGACACAGCTCCTCTCTTGTGCACAGACTATATTGGTGCATCTCCGGACTGTCTTTGTTCCTCCTGCATCGCTCTTTTCTGTTCTTTAAGTAACGCGACGGAGCCTCTCCCAGCTGTTAGCAGACTGTTGTGCTAACGGCTAGCTACAGAGCTGTACCAAGCATGCTGTTTGGGGCTGAAATTTTATAAATGTACAATTATTAGTGTCACAAATTGTTGTGTGCTGTGGTGTTTTCCTGTTAAAGAGGATTACTTGTGGGTTATTAATTGTTGTGTTATAAAGTTATAACCATAATGTAGCAAGTGTAAAGAACGTTTTAACGTTAACCATCAGATTGTAAATAAATCTAAAAGTTATATTTGCTCCCTTGTTTCTTTCGTGCTTATCTGAACCGTGACTTCTATGATCCGTTGCTCCACCAGTCCACTGCTACTAGTAGTATTTTTCCATCCGTCATCTTTAACCTCTTATCCTATTCTGGGTTGGGTGGGGACCGGAGCCGAAGGCAAGGTTCACCCTGGACAGGGATCCAGATTCTGGCAGGACTGAGACAGACATTCACACTCACATTCACACAACCTGACATGTCTTGACATTGTGGGGGAATCCCCATCGCCTGGATAGAACCCACTGACGCTGACACGGGAAGAACATGTAAACTCCACACAGGAGGGCCATCCTGCGAGGTGACTGTGCTAGCCACAGCACCAGCGTGCCAACGAGATGGAATGCAGGGTATTCTCTACACACAGAGGTGTAGCACACCGGCCTACACTTCTGTGGTCTGGAGGATACCCCGTGGCACTCCATTCTATCTAAGGAATCTGGTGGACCCAACTCATATTCACCCAACTCACATTTACGCAACTCACATTCACACAACCTAACATGTTTTGACATTGTGGGGGAATCCCCATCGCCTGGATAGAACCCACTGACGCTGACACGGGAAGAACATGTAAACTCCACACAGGAGGGCCATCCTGCGAGGTGACTGTGCTGGCCACAGCACCAGCATGCCAACGAGATGGAATGCAGGGTATTCTCTACCCACAGAGGTGTAGCACACCGGCCTACACTTCTGTGGTCTGGAGGATACCCCGTGGCACTCCATTCCATCTAAGGAATCTGGTGGACCCAACTCATATTCACCCAACTCACATTTACGCAACTCACATTCACACAACCTAACATGTTTTGACATTGTGGGGGAATCCCCATCGCCTGGATAGAACCCACTGACGCTGACACGGGAAGAACATGTAAACTCCACACAGGAGGGCCATCCTGCGAGGTGACTGTGCTAGCCACAGCACCAGCGTGCCAACGAGATGGAATGCAGGGTATTCTCTACCCACAGAGGTGTAGCACACCGGCCTACACTTCTGTGGTCTGGAGGATACCCCATGGCACTCCATTCCATCTAAGGAATCTGGTGGACCCAACTCATATTCACCCAACTCACATTTACACAACTCACATTCACACAACCTAACATGTTTTGACATTGTGGGGGAATCCCCATCGCCTGGATAGAACCCACTGACGCGCTGACACGGGGAGAACATGTAAACTCCACAAAGAAGGGCCTTCCTGCAAGGTGACTGTGCTAGCAACAGCACCAGCGTACCAACGAGATGGAATGCAGGGTATCCTCTACCCACAGGGGTGTAGCACACCGGCCTACACCTCTGTGGTCTGGAGGGCCGTGACATTCCATACCATCTAAGGAATCTCTGGTGGATCTCGGGCTGGGTGTCTAACCAAAATACCCCAAAAAGCAAAAAAAAAAGCGTTTTTAAAGTGTTTTTGTTTGGAATATGCATACTAAGCATATCATTTAGTTATAGCTACTGATAATTTAACAAACATAAAAATATGACGTAGATAGGTTTGCAGTTTTCACGGTGTACATTTCAGATTGCATCTATTATACACATGAAAATAACTCACGTTTTCTCCTGAGGTGACGTAAGTTGCTCGTGTTACCACCAGTGGCAACAACAGTGGCTCCAAACTCGCAAAACGTCGGATTTTTTAAAACCAAAACACTTCCAATTTAATGGATCAGTGAATCTTAGTCCTACCTATAAACTCTGTTTTCTGATCTTTGACATCAAAGGACATTGGCTTTGATGTGAAGAAACACTGTCTGTATTGTCACGGAAAAAGCTGTTACTATGGAAACGGTGACATCATCTGTGAGGTGGAAGAAGGTAAACAGGCTATATTGGTGCACAAGAGAGGAGCTGTGTCTGCTGTTTGGAAGTGTTTTGGTTTGAAAAAATCCGACAACAACAGTGGCTCCAAACTCGCAAAACGTCCGATTTTTTCAAACCAAAACACTTCCAAACAGCAGACACAGCTCCTCTCTTGTGCACAGACTATATTGGTGCATCTCCGGACTGTCTTTGTTCCTCCTGCATCGCTCTTTTCTGTTCTTTAAGTAACGCGACGGAGCCTCTCCCAGCTGTTAGCAGACTGTTGTGCTAACGGCTAGCTACAGAGCTGTACCAAGCTTGCTGTTTGGCGCTGAAATTTTATAAATGTACAATTATTAGTGTCACAAATTGTTGTGTGCTGTGGTGTTTTCCTGTTAAAGAGCATTAGTTGTGGGTTATTAATTGTTGTGTTATAATGTTATAACCATAATGTAGCAATTGTAAAGAACGTTTTAACGTTAACCATCAGATTGTAAATAAATCTAAAAGTTATATTTGATCCCTTGTTTCTTTCGTGTTTATCTGAACTGTGACTTCTATGATCCGTTGCTCCACCAGTCCACTGCTACGAGTAGTATTTTTCCATCCGTCATCTTTAACCTCTTATCCTATTCTGGGTTGTGTGGGGACCGGAGCCAAAGGCAAGGTTCACCCTGGACAGGGATCCAGATTCTGGCAGGACTGAGACAGACATTCACACTCACATTCACACAACCTGACATGTCTTGACATTGTGGGGGAATCCCCATCGCCTGGATAGAACCCACTGACGCTGACACGGGAAGAACATGTAAACTCCACACAGGAGGGCCATCCTGCGAGGTGACTGTGCTAGCCACAGCACCAGCGTGCCAACGAGATGGAATGCAGGGTATTCTCTACCCACATAGGTGTAGCACACCGGCCTACACTTCTGTGGTCTGGAGGATACCCCGTGGCACTCCATTCCATCTAAGGAATCTGGTGGACCCAACTCATATTCACCCAACTCACATTTACGCAACTCACATTCACACAACCTAACATGTTTTGACATTGTGGGGGAATCCCCATCGCCTGGATAGAACCCACTGACGCTGACACGGGAAGAACATGTAAACTCCACACAGGAGGGCCATCCTGCGAGGTGACTGTGCTAGCCACAGCACCAGCGTGCCAACGAGATGGAATGCAGGGTATTCTCTACCCACATAGGTGTAGCACACCGGCCTACACTTCTGTGGTCTGGAGGATACCCCGTGGCACTCCATTCCATCGAAGGAATCTGGTGGACCCAACTCATATTCACCCAACTCACATTTACGCAACTCACATTCACACAACCTAACATGTTTTGACATTGTGGGGGAATCCCCATCGCCTGGATAGAACCCACTGACGCTGACACGGGAAGAACATGTAAACTCCACACAGGAGGGCCATCCTGCGAGGTGACTGTGCTAGCCACAGCACCAGCGTGCCAACGAGATGGAATGCAGGGTATTCTCTACCCACATAGGTGTAGCACACCGGCCTACACTTCTGTGGTCTGGAGGATACCCCGTGGCACTCCATTCCATCTAAGGAATCTGGTGGACCCAACTCATATTCACCCAACTCACATTTACACAACTCACATTCACACAACCTAACATGTTTTGACATTGTGGGGGAATCCCCATCGCCTGGATAGAACCCACTGACGCGCTGACACGGGGAGAACATGTAAACTCCACAAAGAAGGGCCTTCCTGCAAGGTGACTGTGCTAGCAACAGCACCAGCGTGCCAACGAGATGGAATGCAGGGTATCCTCTACCCACAGGGGTGTAGCACACCGGCCTACACCTCTGTGGTCTGGAGTGCCGTGACATTACATACCATCTAAGGAATCTCTAGTGGATCTCGGGCTGGGTGTCCAACCAAAATACCCCAAAAAGCAAAAAAAAAAGTGTTTTTAAAGTGTTTTTGTTTGTAATATGCATACTAAGCATATCATTTAGTTATAGCTACTGATAATTTAACAAACATAAAAATATGACGTAGATAGGTTTGCAGTTTTCACGGTGTACATTTCAGATTGCATCTATTATACACATGAAAATAACTCACGTTTTCTCCTGAGGTGACGTAAGTTGCTCGTGTTACCACCAGTGGCAACAACAGTGGCTCCAAACTCGCAAAACGTCGGATTTTTTAAAACCAAAACACTTCCAATTTAATGGATCAGTGAATCTTAGTCCTATCTATAAACTCTGTTTTCTGATCTTTGACATCAAAGGACATTGGCTTTGATGTGAAGAAACACTGTCTGTATTGTCACGGAAAAAGCTGTTACTATGGAAACGGTGACATCATCTGTGAGGTGGAAGAAGGTAAACAGGCTATATTGGTGCACAAGAGAGGAGCTGTGTCTGCTGTTTGGAAGTGTTTTGGTTTGAAAAAATCCGACAACAACAGTGGCTCCAAACTCGCAAAACGTCCGATTTTTTCAAACCAAAACACTTCCAAACAGCAGACACAGCTCCTCTCTTGTGCACAGACTATATTGGTGCATCTCCGGACTGTCTTTGTTCCTCCTGCATCGCTCTTTTCTGTTCTTTAAGTAACGCGACGGAGCCTCTCCCAGCTGTTAGCAGACTGTTGTGCTAACGGCTAGCTACAGAGCTGTACCAAGCATGCTGTTTGGCGCTGAAATTTTATAAATGTACAATTATTAGTGTCACAAATTGTTGTGTGCTGTGGTGTTTTCCTGTTAAAGAGGATTAGTTGTGGGTTATTAATTGTTGTGTTATAAAGTTATAACCATAATGTAGCAAGTGTAAAGAACGTTTTAACGTTAACCATCAGATTGTAAATAAATCTAAAAGTTATATTTGCTCCCTTGTTTCTTTCGTGCTTATCTGAACCGTGACTTCTATGATCCGTTGCTCCACCAGTCCACTGCTACTAGTAGTATTTTTCCATCCGTCATCTTTAACCTCTTATCCTATTCTGGGTTGTGTGGGGACCGGAGCCGAAGGCAAGGTTCACCCTGGACAGGGATCCAGATTCTGGCAGGACTGAGACAGACATTCACACTCACATTCACACAACCTGACATGTCTTGACATTGTGGGGGAATCCCCATCGCCTGGATAGAACCCACTGAGATGACACGGAAAGAACATGTAAACTCCACACAGGAAGGCTATCCTGCGAGGTGACTGTGCTAGCCACAGCACCAGCGTGCCAACGAGATGGAATGCAGGGTATTCTCTACCCACAGAGGTGTAGCACACCGGCATACACTTCTGTGATCTGGAGGATACCCCGTGGCACTCCATTCCATCTAAAGAATCTGGTGGGCCCAACTCATATTCACCCAACTCACATTTACGCAACTCACATTCACACAACCTAACATGTTTTGACATTGTGGGGGAATCCCCATCGCCTGGATAGAACCCACTGACGCTGACACGGGAAGAACATGTAAACTCCACACAGGAGGGCCATCCTGCGAGGTGACTGTGCTAGCCACAGCACCAGCGTGCCAACGAGATGGAATGCAGGGTATTCTCTACCCACATAGGTGTAGCACACCGGCCTACACTTCTGTGGTCTGGAGGATACCCCGTGGCACTCCATTCCATCTAAGGAATGTGGTGGACCCAACTCATATTCACCCAACTCACATTTACACAACTCACATTCACACAACCTAACATGTTTTGACATTGTGGGGGAATCCCCATCGCCTGGATAGAACCCACTGACGCGCTGACACGGGGAGAACATGTAAACTCCACAAAGAAGGGCCTTCCTGCAAGGTGACTGTGCTAGCAACAGCACCAGCGTGCCAACGAGATGGAATGCAGGGTATCCTCTACCCACAGGGGTGTAGCACACCGGCCTACACCTCTGTGGTCTGGAGGGCCGTGACATTCCATACCATCTAAGGAATCTCTAGTGGATCTCGGGCTGGGTGTCTAACCAAAATACCCCAAAAAGCAAAAAAAAAAGTGTTTTTAAAGTGTTTTTGTTTGTAATATGCATACTAAGCATATCATTTAGTTATAGCTACTGATAATTTAACAAACATAAAAATATGACGTAGATAGGTTTGCAGTTTTCACGGTGTACATTTCAGATTGCATCTATTATACACATGAAAATAACTCACGTTTTCTCCTGAGGTGACGTAAGTTGCTCGTGTTACCACCAGTGGCAACAACAGTGGCTCCAAACTCGCAAAACGTCGGATTTTTTAAAACCAAAACACTTCCAATTTAATGGATCAGTGAATCTTAGTCCTATCTATAAACTCTGTTTTCTGATCTTTGACATCAAAGGACATTGGCTTTGATGTGAAGAAACACTATCTGTATTGTCACGGAAAAAGCTGTTACTATGGAAACGGTGACATCATCTGTGAGGTGGAAGAAGGTAAACAGGCTATATTGGCGCACAAGAGAGGAGCTGTGTCTGCTGTTTGGAAGTGTTTTGGTTTGAAAAAATCCGACAACAACAGTGGCTCCAAACTCGCAAAACGTCCGATTTTTTCAAACCAAAACACTTCCAAACAGCAGACACAGCTCCTCTCTTGTGCACAGACTATATTGGTGCATCTCCGGACTGTCTTTGTTCCTCCTGCATCGCTCTTTTCTGTTCTTTAAGTAACGCGACGGAGCCTCTCCCAGCTGTTAGCAGACTGTTGTGCTAACGGCTAGCTACAGAGCTGTACCAAGCATGCTGTTTGGCGCTGAAATTTTATAAATGTACAATTATTAGTGTCACAAATTGTTGTGTGCTGTGGTGTTTTCCTGTTAAAGAGGATTAGTTGTGGATTATTAATTGTTGTGTTATAAAGTTATAACCATAATGTAGGAAGTGTAAAGAACGTTTTAACGTTAACCATCAGATTGTAAATAAATCTAAAAGTTATATTTGCTCCCTTGTTTCTTTCGTGCTTATCTGAACCGTGACTTCTATGATCCGTTGCTCCACCAGTCCACTGCTACTAGTATTATTTTTCCATCCGTCATCTTTAACCTCTTATCCTATTCTGGGTTGGGTGGGGACCGGAGCCGAAAGCAAGGTTCACCCTGGACAGGGATCCAGATTCTGGCAGGACTGAGACAGACATTCACACTCACATTCACACAACCTGACATGTCTTGACATTGTGGGGGAATCCCCATCGCCTGGATAGAACCCACTGACGCTGACACGGGAAGAACATGTAAACTCCACACAGGAGGGCCATCCTGCGAGGTGACTGTGCTAGCCACAGCACCAGCGTGCCAACGAGATGGAATGCAGGGTATTCTCTACCCACAGAGGTGTAGCACACCGGCCTACACTTCTGTGGTCTGGAGGATACCCCGTGGCACTCCATTCCATCTAAGGAATCTGGTGGACCCAACTCATATTCACCCAACTCACATTTACACAACTCACATTCACACAACCTAACATGTTTTGACATTGTGGGGGAATCCCCATCGCCTGGATAGAACCCACTGACGCTGACACGGGAAGAACATGTAAACTCCACACAGGAGGGCCATCCTGCGAGGTGACTGTGCTAGCCACAGCACCAGCGTGCCAACGAGATGGAATGCAGGGTATTCTCTACCCACAGAGGTGTAGCACACCGGCCTACACTTCTGTGGTCTGGAGGATACCCCGTGGCACTCCATTCCATCTAAGGAATCTGGTGGACCCAACTCATATTCACCCAACTCACATTTACACAACTCACATTCACACAACCTAACATGTTTTGACATTGTGGGGGAATCCCCATCGCCTGGATAGAACCCACTGACGCTGACACGGGAAGAACATGTAAACTCCACAAAGAAGGGCCTTCCTGCAAGGTGTGCTAGCCACAGCACCAGCGTGCCAACGAGATGGAATGCAGGGTATCCTCTACCCACAGGGGTGTAGCACACCGGCCTACACCTCTGTGGTCTGGAGGGCCGTGACATTCCATACCATCTAAGGAATCTCTGGTGGATCTCGGGCTGGGTGTCTCACCAAAATACCCCAAAAAGCAAAAAAAAAGTGTTTTTAAAGTGTTTTTGTTTGGAATATGCATACTAAGCATATCATTTAGTTATAGCTACTGATAATTTAACAAACATAAAAATATGACGTAGATAGGTTTGCAGTTTTCACGGTGTACATTTCAGATTGCATCTATTATACACATGAAAATAACTCACGTTTTCTCCTGAGGTGACGTAAGTTGCTCGTGTTACCACCAGTGGCAACAACAGTGGCTCCAAACTCGCAAAAAGTCGGATTTTTTAAAACCAAAACACTTCAAATTTAATGGATCAGTGAATCTTAGTCCTATCTATAAACTCTGTTTTCTGATCTTTGACATCAAAGGACATTGGCTTTGATGTGAAGAAACACTATCTGTATTGTCACGGAAAAAGCTGTTACTATGGAAACGGTGACATCATCTGTGAGGTGGAAGAAGGTGAACAGGCTATATTGGTGCACAAGAGAGGAGCTGTGTCTGCTCTTTGGAAGTGTTTTGGTTTGAAAAAATCCGATAACAACAGTGGCTCCAAACTCGCAAAACGTCCGATTTTTTCAAACCAAAGCACTTCCAAACAGCAGACACAGCTCCTCTCTTGTGCACAGACTATATTGGTGCATCTCCGGACTGTCTTTGTTCCTCCTGCATCGCTCTTTTCTGTTCTTTAAGTAACGCGACGGAGCCTCTCCCAGCTGTTAGCAGAGTGTTGTGCTAACGGCTAGCTACAGAGCTGTACCAAGCATGCTGTTTGGCGCTGAAATTTTATAAATGTACAATTATTAGTGTCACAAATTGTTGTGTGCTGTGGTGTTTTCCTGTTAAAGAGGATTAGTTGTGGGTTATTAATTGTTGTGTTATAAAGTTATAACCATAATGTAGCAAGTGTAAAGAACGTTTTAACGTTAACCATCAGATTGTAAATAAATCTAAAAGTTATGTTTGCTCCCTTGTTTCTTTCGTGCTTATCTGAACCGTGACTTCTATGATCCATTGCTCCACCAGTCCACTACTACTAGTAGTATTTTTCCATCCGTCATCTTTAACCTCTTATCCTATTCTGGGTTGTGTGGGGACCGGAGCCGAAGGCAAGGTTCACCCTGGACAGGGATCCAGATTCTGGCAGGACTGAGACAGACATTCACACTCACATTCACACAACCTGACATGTCTTGACATTGTGGGGGAATCCCCATCGCCTGGATAGAACCCACTGACGCTGACACGGGAAGAACATGTAAACTCCACACAGGAGGGCCATCCTGCGAGGTGACTGTGCTAGCCACAGCACCAGCGTGCCAACGAGATGGAATGCAGGGTATTCTCTACCCACATAGGTGTAGCACACCGGCCTACACTTCTGTGGTCTGGAGGATACCCCGTGGCACTCCATTCCATCGAAGGAATCTGGTGGACCCAACTCATATTCACCCAACTCACATTTACGCAACTCACATTCACACAACCTAACATGTTTTGACATTGTGGGGGAATCCCCATCGCCTGGATAGAACCCACTGACGCTGACACGGGAAGAACATGTAAACTCCACACAGGAGGGCCATCCTGCGAGGTGACTGTGCTAGCCACAGCACCAGCGTGCCAACGAGATGGAATGCAGGGTATTCTCTACCCACATAGGTGTAGCACACCGGCCTACACTTCTGTGGTCTGGAGGATACCCCGTGGCACTCCATTCCATCTAAGGAATCTGGTGGACCCAACTCATATTCACCCAACTCACATTTACACAACTCACATTCACACAACCTAACATGTTTTGACATTGTGGGGGAATCCCCATCGCCTGGATAGAACCCACTGACGCGCTGACACGGGGAGAACATGTAAACTCCACAAAGAAGGGCCTTCCTGCAAGGTGACTGTGCTAGCAACAGCACCAGCGTGCCAACGAGATGGAATGCAGGGTATCCTCTACCCACAGGGGTGTAGCACACCGGCCTACACCTCTGTGGTCTGGAGGGCCGTGACATTACATACCATCTAAGGAATCTCTAGTGGATCTCGGGCTGGGTGTCCAACCAAAATACCCCAAAAAGCAAAAAAAAAAGTGTTTTTAAAGTGTTTTTGTTTGTAATATGCATACTAAGCATATCATTTAGTTATAGCTACTGATAATTTAACAAACATAAAAATATGACGTAGATAGGTTTGCAGTTTTCACGGTGTACATTTCAGATTGCATCTATTATACACATGAAAATAACTCACGTTTTCTCCTGAGGTGACGTAAGTTGCTCGTGTTACCACCAGTGGCAACAACAGTGGCTCCAAACTCGCAAAACGTCGGATTTTTTAAAACCAAAACACTTCCAATTTAATGGATCAGTGAATCTTAGTCCTATCTATAAACTCTGTTTTCTGATCTTTGACATCAAAGGACATTGGCTTTGATGTGAAGAAACACTGTCTGTATTGTCACGGAAAAAGCTGTTACTATGGAAACGGTGACATCATCTGTGAGGTGGAAGAAGGTAAACAGGCTATATTGGTGCACAAGAGAGGAGCTGTGTCTGCTGTTTGGAAGTGTTTTGGTTTGAAAAAATCCGACAACAACAGTGGCTCCAAACTCGCAAAACGTCCGATTTTTTCAAACCAAAACACTTCCAAACAGCAGACACAGCTCCTCTCTTGTGCACAGACTATATTGGTGCATCTCCGGACTGTCTTTGTTCCTCCTGCATCGCTCTTTTCTGTTCTTTAAGTAACGCGACGGAGCCTCTCCCAGCTGTTAGCAGACTGTTGTGCTAACGGCTAGCTACAGAGCTGTACCAAGCATGCTGTTTGGCGCTGAAATTTTATAAATGTACAATTATTAGTGTCACAAATTGTTGTGTGCTGTGGTGTTTTCCTGTTAAAGAGGATTAGTTGTGGGTTATTAATTGTTGTGTTATAAAGTTATAACCATAATGTAGCAAGTGTAAAGAACGTTTTAACGTTAACCATCAGATTGTAAATAAATCTAAAAGTTATATTTGCTCCCTTGTTTCTTTCGTGCTTATCTGAACCGTGACTTCTATGATCCGTTGCTCCACCAGTCCACTGCTACTAGTAGTATTTTTCCATCCGTCATCTTTAACCTCTTATCCTATTCTGGGTTGTGTGGGGACCGGAGCCGAAGGCAAGGTTCACCCTGGACAGGGATCCAGATTCTGGCAGGACTGAGACAGACATTCACACTCACATTCACACAACCTGACATGTCTTGACATTGTGGGGGAATCCCCATCGCCTGGATAGAACCCACTGAGATGACACGGAAAGAACATGTAAACTCCACACAGGAAGGCTATCCTGCGAGGTGACTGTGCTAGCCACAGCACCAGCGTGCCAACGAGATGGAATGCAGGGTATTCTCTACCCACAGAGGTGTAGCACACCGGCATACACTTCTGTGATCTGGAGGATACCCCGTGGCACTCCATTCCATCTAAAGAATCTGGTGGGCCCAACTCATATTCACCCAACTCACATTTACGCAACTCACATTCACACAACCTAACATGTTTTGACATTGTGGGGGAATCCCCATCGCCTGGATAGAACCCACTGACGCTGACACGGGAAGAACATGTAAACTCCACACAGGAGGGCCATCCTGCGAGGTGACTGTGCTAGCCACAGCACCAGCGTGCCAACGAGATGGAATGCAGGGTATTCTCTACCCACATAGGTGTAGCACACCGGCCTACACTTCTGTGGTCTGGAGGATACCCCGTGGCACTCCATTCCATCTAAGGAATCTGGTGGACCCAACTCATATTCACCCAACTCACATTTACACAACTCACATTCACACAACCTAACATGTTTTGACATTGTGGGGGAATCCCCATCGCCTGGATAGAACCCACTGACGCGCTGACACGGGGAGAACATGTAAACTCCACAAAGAAGGGCCTTCCTGCAAGGTGACTGTGCTAGCAACAGCACCAGCGTGCCAACGAGATGGAATGCAGGGTATCCTCTACCCACAGGGGTGTAGCACACCGGCCTACACCTCTGTGGTCTGGAGGGCCGTGACATTACATACCATCTAAGGAATCTCTAGTGGATCTCGGGCTGGGTGTCCAACCAAAATACCCCAAAAAGCAAAAAAAAAAGTGTTTTTAAAGTGTTTTTGTTTGTAATATGCATACTAAGCATATCATTTAGTTATAGCTACTGATAATTTAACAAACATAAAAATATGACGTAGATAGGTTTGCAGTTTTCACGGTGTACATTTCAGATTGCATCTATTATACACATGAAAATAACTCACGTTTTCTCCTGAGGTGACGTAAGTTGCTCGTGTTACCACCAGTGGCAACAACAGTGGCTCCAAACTCGCAAAACGTCGGATTTTTTAAAACCAAAACACTTCCAATTTAATGGATCAGTGAATCTTAGTCCTATCTATAAACTCTGTTTTCTGATCTTTGACATCAAAGGACATTGGCTTTGATGTGAAGAAACACTGTCTGTATTGTCACGGAAAAAGCTGTTACTATGGAAACGGTGACATCATCTGTGAGGTGGAAGAAGGTAAACAGGCTATATTGGTGCACAAGAGAGGAGCTGTGTCTGCTGTTTGGAAGTGTTTTGGTTTGAAAAAATCCGACAACAACAGTGGCTCCAAACTCGCAAAACGTCCGATTTTTTCAAACCAAAACACTTCCAAACAGCAGACACAGCTCCTCTCTTGTGCACAGACTATATTGGTGCATCTCCGGACTGTCTTTGTTCCTCCTGCATCGCTCTTTTCTGTTCTTTAAGTAACGCGACGGAGCCTCTCCCAGCTGTTAGCAGACTGTTGTGCTAACGGCTAGCTACAGAGCTGTACCAAGCATGCTGTTTGGCGCTGAAATTTTATAAATGTACAATTATTAGTGTCACAAATTGTTGTGTGCTGTGGTGTTTTCCTGTTAAAGAGGATTAGTTGTGGGTTATTAATTGTTGTGTTATAAAGTTATAACCATAATGTAGCAAGTGTAAAGAACGTTTTAACGTTAACCATCAGATTGTAAATAAATCTAAAAGTTATATTTGCTCCCTTGTTTCTTTCGTGCTTATCTGAACCGTGACTTCTATGATCCGTTGCTCCACCAGTCCACTGCTACTAGTAGTATTTTTCCATCCGTCATCTTTAACCTCTTATCCTATTCTGGGTTGTGTGGGGACCGGAGCCGAAGGCAAGGTTCACCCTGGACAGGGATCCAGATTCTGGCAGGACTGAGACAGACATTCACACTCACATTCACACAACCTGACATGTCTTGACATTGTGGGGGAATCCCCATCGCCTGGATAGAACCCACTGAGATGACACGGAAAGAACATGTAAACTCCACACAGGAAGGCTATCCTGCGAGGTGACTGTGCTAGCCACAGCACCAGCGTGCCAACGAGATGGAATGCAGGGTATTCTCTACCCACAGAGGTGTAGCACACCGGCATACACTTCTGTGATCTGGAGGATACCCCGTGGCACTCCATTCCATCTAAAGAATCTGGTGGGCCCAACTCATATTCACCCAACTCACATTTACGCAACTCACATTCACACAACCTAACATGTTTTGACATTGTGGGGGAATCCCCATCGCCTGGATAGAACCCACTGACGCTGACACGGGAAGAACATGTAAACTCCACACAGGAGGGCCATCCTGCGAGGTGACTGTGCTAGCCACAGCACCAGCGTGCCAACGAGATGGAATGCAGGGTATTCTCTACCCACATAGGTGTAGCACACCGGCCTACACTTCTGTGGTCTGGAGGATACCCCGTGGCACTCCATTCCATCTAAGGAATGTGGTGGACCCAACTCATATTCACCCAACTCACATTTACACAACTCACATTCACACAACCTAACATGTTTTGACATTGTGGGGGAATCCCCATCGCCTGGATAGAACCCACTGACGCGCTGACACGGGGAGAACATGTAAACTCCACAAAGAAGGGCCTTCCTGCAAGGTGACTGTGCTAGCAACAGCACCAGCGTGCCAACGAGATGGAATGCAGGGTATCCTCTACCCACAGGGGTGTAGCACACCGGCCTACACCTCTGTGGTCTGGAGGGCCGTGACATTACATACCATCTAAGGAATCTCTAGTGGATCTCGGGCTGGGTGTCCAACCAAAATACCCCAAAAAGCAAAAAAAAAAGTGTTTTTAAAGTGTTTTTGTTTGTAATATGCATACTAAGCATATCATTTAGTTATAGCTACTGATAATTTAACAAACATAAAAATATGACGTAGATAGGTTTGCAGTTTTCACGGTGTACATTTCAGATTGCATCTATTATACACATGAAAATAACTCACGTTTTCTCCTGAGGTGACGTAAGTTGCTCGTGTTACCACCAGTGGCAACAACAGTGGCTCCAAACTCGCAAAACGTCGGATTTTTTAAAACCAAAACACTTCCAATTTAATGGATCAGTGAATCTTAGTCCTATCTATAAACTCTGTTTTCTGATCTTTGACATCAAAGGACATTGGCTTTGATGTGAAGAAACACTGTCTGTATTGTCACGGAAAAAGCTGTTACTATGGAAACGGTGACATCATCTGTGAGGTGGAAGAAGGTAAACAGGCTATATTGGTGCACAAGAGAGGAGCTGTGTCTGCTGTTTGGAAGTGTTTTGGTTTGAAAAAATCCGACAACAACAGTGGCTCCAAACTCGCAAAACGTCCGATTTTTTCAAACCAAAACACTTCCAAACAGCAGACACAGCTCCTCTCTTGTGCACAGACTATATTGGTGCATCTCCGGACTGTCTTTGTTCCTCCTGCATCGCTCTTTTCTGTTCTTTAAGTAACGCGACGGAGCCTCTCCCAGCTGTTAGCAGACTGTTGTGCTAACGGCTAGCTACAGAGCTGTACCAAGCATGCTGTTTGGCGCTGAAATTTTATAAATGTACAATTATTAGTGTCACAAATTGTTGTGTGCTGTGGTGTTTTCCTGTTAAAGAGGATTAGTTGTGGGTTATTAATTGTTGTGTTATAAAGTTATAACCATAATGTAGCAAGTGTAAAGAACGTTTTAACGTTAACCATCAGATTGTAAATAAATCTAAAAGTTATATTTGCTCCCTTGTTTCTTTCGTGCTTATCTGAACCGTGACTTCTATGATCCGTTGCTCCACCAGTCCACTGCTACTAGTAGTATTTTTCCATCCGTCATCTTTAACCTCTTATCCTATTCTGGGTTGTGTGGGGACCGGAGCCGAAGGCAAGGTTCACCCTGGACAGGGATCCAGATTCTGGCAGGACTGAGACAGACATTCACACTCACATTCACACAACCTGACATGTCTTGACATTGTGGGGGAATCCCCATCGCCTGGATAGAACCCACTGAGATGACACGGAAAGAACATGTAAACTCCACACAGGAAGGCTATCCTGCGAGGTGACTGTGCTAGCCACAGCACCAGCGTGCCAACGAGATGGAATGCAGGGTATTCTCTACCCACAGAGGTGTAGCACACCGGCATACACTTCTGTGATCTGGAGGATACCCCGTGGCACTCCATTCCATCTAAAGAATCTGGTGGGCCCAACTCATATTCACCCAACTCACATTTACGCAACTCACATTCACACAACCTAACATGTTTTGACATTGTGGGGGAATCCCCATCGCCTGGATAGAACCCACTGACGCTGACACGGGAAGAACATGTAAACTCCACACAGGAGGGCCATCCTGCGAGGTGACTGTGCTAGCCACAGCACCAGCGTGCCAACGAGATGGAATGCAGGGTATTCTCTACCCACATAGGTGTAGCACACCGGCCTACACTTCTGTGGTCTGGAGGATACCCCGTGGCACTCCATTCCATCTAAGGAATCTGGTGGACCCAACTCATATTCACCCAACTCACATTTACACAACTCACATTCACACAACCTAACATGTTTTGACATTGTGGGGGAATCCCCATCGCCTGGATAGAACCCACTGACGCGCTGACACGGGGAGAACATGTAAACTCCACAAAGAAGGGCCTTCCTGCAAGGTGACTGTGCTAGCAACAGCACCAGCGTGCCAACGAGATGGAATGCAGGGTATCCTCTACCCACAGGGGTGTAGCACACCGGCCTACACCTCTGTGGTCTGGAGGGCCGTGACATTACATACCATCTAAGGAATCTCTAGTGGATCTCGGGCTGGGTGTCCAACCAAAATACCCCAAAAAGCAAAAAAAAAAGTGTTTTTAAAGTGTTTTTGTTTGTAATATGCATACTAAGCATATCATTTAGTTATAGCTACTGATAATTTAACAAACATAAAAATATGACGTAGATAGGTTTGCAGTTTTCACGGTGTACATTTCAGATTGCATCTATTATACACATGAAAATAACTCACGTTTTCTCCTGAGGTGACGTAAGTTGCTCGTGTTACCACCAGTGGCAACAACAGTGGCTCCAAACTCGCAAAACGTCGGATTTTTTAAAACCAAAACACTTCCAATTTAATGGATCAGTGAATCTTAGTCCTATCTATAAACTCTGTTTTCTGATCTTTGACATCAAAGGACATTGGCTTTGATGTGAAGAAACACTGTCTGTATTGTCACGGAAAAAGCTGTTACTATGGAAACGGTGACATCATCTGTGAGGTGGAAGAAGGTAAACAGGCTATATTGGTGCACAAGAGAGGAGCTGTGTCTGCTGTTTGGAAGTGTTTTGGTTTGAAAAAATCCGACAACAACAGTGGCTCCAAACTCGCAAAACGTCCGATTTTTTCAAACCAAAACACTTCCAAACAGCAGACACAGCTCCTCTCTTGTGCACAGACTATATTGGTGCATCTCCGGACTGTCTTTGTTCCTCCTGCATCGCTCTTTTCTGTTCTTTAAGTAACGCGACGGAGCCTCTCCCAGCTGTTAGCAGACTGTTGTGCTAACGGCTAGCTACAGAGCTGTACCAAGCATGCTGTTTGGCGCTGAAATTTTATAAATGTACAATTATTAGTGTCACAAATTGTTGTGTGCTGTGGTGTTTTCCTGTTAAAGAGGATTAGTTGTGGGTTATTAATTGTTGTGTTATAAAGTTATAACCATAATGTAGCAAGTGTAAAGAACGTTTTAACGTTAACCATCAGATTGTAAATAAATCTAAAAGTTATATTTGCTCCCTTGTTTCTTTCGTGCTTATCTGAACCGTGACTTCTATGATCCGTTGCTCCACCAGTCCACTGCTACTAGTAGTATTTTTCCATCCGTCATCTTTAACCTCTTATCCTATTCTGGGTTGTGTGGGGACCGGAGCCGAAGGCAAGGTTCACCCTGGACAGGGATCCAGATTCTGGCAGGACTGAGACAGACATTCACACTCACATTCACACAACCTGACATGTCTTGACATTGTGGGGGAATCCCCATCGCCTGGATAGAACCCACTGAGATGACACGGAAAGAACATGTAAACTCCACACAGGAAGGCTATCCTGCGAGGTGACTGTGCTAGCCACAGCACCAGCGTGCCAACGAGATGGAATGCAGGGTATTCTCTACCCACAGAGGTGTAGCACACCGGCATACACTTCTGTGATCTGGAGGATACCCCGTGGCACTCCATTCCATCTAAAGAATCTGGTGGGCCCAACTCATATTCACCCAACTCACATTTACGCAACTCACATTCACACAACCTAACATGTTTTGACATTGTGGGGGAATCCCCATCGCCTGGATAGAACCCACTGACGCTGACACGGGAAGAACATGTAAACTCCACACAGGAGGGCCATCCTGCGAGGTGACTGTGCTAGCCACAGCACCAGCGTGCCAACGAGATGGAATGCAGGGTATTCTCTACCCACATAGGTGTAGCACACCGGCCTACACTTCTGTGGTCTGGAGGATACCCCGTGGCACTCCATTCCATCTAAGGAATGTGGTGGACCCAACTCATATTCACCCAACTCACATTTACACAACTCACATTCACACAACCTAACATGTTTTGACATTGTGGGGGAATCCCCATCGCCTGGATAGAACCCACTGACGCGCTGACACGGGGAGAACATGTAAACTCCACAAAGAAGGGCCTTCCTGCAAGGTGACTGTGCTAGCAACAGCACCAGCGTGCCAACGAGATGGAATGCAGGGTATCCTCTACCCACAGGGGTGTAGCACACCGGCCTACACCTCTGTGGTCTGGAGGGCCGTGACATTCCATACCATCTAAGGAATCTCTAGTGGATCTCGGGCTGGGTGTCTAACCAAAATACCCCAAAAAGCAAAAAAAAAAGTGTTTTTAAAGTGTTTTTGTTTGTAATATGCATACTAAGCATATCATTTAGTTATAGCTACTGATAATTTAACAAACATAAAAATATGACGTAGATAGGTTTGCAGTTTTCACGGTGTACATTTCAGATTGCATCTATTATACACATGAAAATAACTCACGTTTTCTCCTGAGGTGACGTAAGTTGCTCGTGTTACCACCAGTGGCAACAACAGTGGCTCCAAACTCGCAAAACGTCGGATTTTTTAAAACCAAAACACTTCCAATTTAATGGATCAGTGAATCTTAGTCCTATCTATAAACTCTGTTTTCTGATCTTTGACATCAAAGGACATTGGCTTTGATGTGAAGAAACACTATCTGTATTGTCACGGAAAAAGCTGTTACTATGGAAACGGTGACATCATCTGTGAGGTGGAAGAAGGTAAACAGGCTATATTGGCGCACAAGAGAGGAGCTGTGTCTGCTGTTTGGAAGTGTTTTGGTTTGAAAAAATCCGACAACAACAGTGGCTCCAAACTCGCAAAACGTCCGATTTTTTCAAACCAAAACACTTCCAAACAGCAGACACAGCTCCTCTCTTGTGCACAGACTATATTGGTGCATCTCCGGACTGTCTTTGTTCCTCCTGCATCGCTCTTTTCTGTTCTTTAAGTAACGCGACGGAGCCTCTCCCAGCTGTTAGCAGACTGTTGTGCTAACGGCTAGCTACAGAGCTGTACCAAGCATGCTGTTTGGCGCTGAAATTTTATAAATGTACAATTATTAGTGTCACAAATTGTTGTGTGCTGTGGTGTTTTCCTGTTAAAGAGGATTAGTTGTGGGTTATTAATTGTTGTGTTATAAAGTTATAACCATAATGTAGCAAGTGTAAAGAACGTTTTAACGTTAACCATCAGATTGTAAATAAATCTAAAAGTTATATTTGCTCCCTTGTTTCTTTCGTGCTTATCTGAACCGTGACTTCTATGATCCGTTGCTCCACCAGTCCACTGCTACTAGTAGTATTTTTCCATCCGTCATCTTTAACCTCTTATCCTATTCTGGGTTGTGTGGGGACCGGAGCCGAAGGCAAGGTTCACCCTGGACAGGGATCCAGATTCTGGCAGGACTGAGACAGACATTCACACTCACATTCACACAACCTGACATGTCTTGACATTGTGGGGGAATCCCCATCGCCTGGATAGAACCCACTGAGATGACACGGAAAGAACATGTAAACTCCACACAGGAAGGCTATCCTGCGAGGTGACTGTGCTAGCCACAGCACCAGCGTGCCAACGAGATGGAATGCAGGGTATTCTCTACCCACAGAGGTGTAGCACACCGGCATACACTTCTGTGATCTGGAGGATACCCCGTGGCACTCCATTCCATCTAAAGAATCTGGTGGGCCCAACTCATATTCACCCAACTCACATTTACGCAACTCACATTCACACAACCTAACATGTTTTGACATTGTGGGGGAATCCCCATCGCCTGGATAGAACCCACTGACGCTGACACGGGAAGAACATGTAAACTCCACACAGGAGGGCCATCCTGCGAGGTGACTGTGCTAGCCACAGCACCAGCGTGCCAACGAGATGGAATGCAGGGTATTCTCTACCCACATAGGTGTAGCACACCGGCCTACACTTCTGTGGTCTGGAGGATACCCCGTGGCACTCCATTCCATCTAAGGAATGTGGTGGACCCAACTCATATTCACCCAACTCACATTTACACAACTCACATTCACACAACCTAACATGTTTTGACATTGTGGGGGAATCCCCATCGCCTGGATAGAACCCACTGACGCGCTGACACGGGGAGAACATGTAAACTCCACAAAGAAGGGCCTTCCTGCAAGGTGACTGTGCTAGCAACAGCACCAGCGTGCCAACGAGATGGAATGCAGGGTATCCTCTACCCACAGGGGTGTAGCACACCGGCCTACACCTCTGTGGTCTGGAGGGCCGTGACATTCCATACCATCTAAGGAATCTCTAGTGGATCTCGGGCTGGGTGTCTAACCAAAATACCCCAAAAAGCAAAAAAAAAAGTGTTTTTAAAGTGTTTTTGTTTGTAATATGCATACTAAGCATATCATTTAGTTATAGCTACTGATAATTTAACAAACATAAAAATATGACGTAGATAGGTTTGCAGTTTTCACGGTGTACATTTCAGATTGCATCTATTATACACATGAAAATAACTCACGTTTTCTCCTGAGGTGACGTAAGTTGCTCGTGTTACCACCAGTGGCAACAACAGTGGCTCCAAACTCGCAAAACGTCGGATTTTTTAAAACCAAAACACTTCCAATTTAATGGATCAGTGAATCTTAGTCCTATCTATAAACTCTGTTTTCTGATCTTTGACATCAAAGGACATTGGCTTTGATGTGAAGAAACACTATCTGTATTGTCACGGAAAAAGCTGTTACTATGGAAACGGTGACATCATCTGTGAGGTGGAAGAAGGTAAACAGGCTATATTGGCGCACAAGAGAGGAGCTGTGTCTGCTGTTTGGAAGTGTTTTGGTTTGAAAAAATCCGACAACAACAGTGGCTCCAAACTCGCAAAACGTCCGATTTTTTCAAACCAAAACACTTCCAAACAGCAGACACAGCTCCTCTCTTGTGCACAGACTATATTGGTGCATCTCCGGACTGTCTTTGTTCCTCCTGCATCGCTCTTTTCTGTTCTTTAAGTAACGCGACGGAGCCTCTCCCAGCTGTTAGCAGACTGTTGTGCTAACGGCTAGCTACAGAGCTGTACCAAGCATGCTGTTTGGCGCTGAAATTTTATAAATGTACAATTATTAGTGTCACAAATTGTTGTGTGCTGTGGTGTTTTCCTGTTAAAGAGGATTAGTTGTGGGTTATTAATTGTTGTGTTATAAAGTTATAACCATAATGTAGCAAGTGTAAAGAACGTTTTAACGTTAACCATCAGATTGTAAATAAATCTAAAAGTTATATTTGCTCCCTTGTTTCTTTCGTGCTTATCTGAACCGTGACTTCTATGATCCGTTGCTCCACCAGTCCACTGCTACTAGTAGTATTTTTCCATCCGTCATCTTTAACCTCTTATCCTATTCTGGGTTGTGTGGGGACCGGAGCCGAAGGCAAGGTTCACCCTGGACAGGGATCCAGATTCTGGCAGGACTGAGACAGACATTCACACTCACATTCACACAACCTGACATGTCTTGACATTGTGGGGGAATCCCCATCGCCTGGATAGAACCCACTGAGATGACACGGAAAGAACATGTAAACTCCACACAGGAAGGCTATCCTGCGAGGTGACTGTGCTAGCCACAGCACCAGCGTGCCAACGAGATGGAATGCAGGGTATTCTCTACCCACAGAGGTGTAGCACACCGGCATACACTTCTGTGATCTGGAGGATACCCCGTGGCACTCCATTCCATCGAAGGAATCTGGTGGACCCAACTCATATTCACCCAACTCACATTTACGCAACTCACATTCACACAACCTAACATGTTTTGACATTGTGGGGGAATCCCCATCGCCTGGATAGAACCCACTGACGCTGACACGGGAAGAACATGTAAACTCCACACAGGAGGGCCATCCTGCGAGGTGACTGTGCTAGCCACAGCACCAGCGTGCCAACGAGATGGAATGCAGGGTATTCTCTACCCACATAGGTGTAGCACACCGGCCTACACTTCTGTGGTCTGGAGGATACCCCGTGGCACTCCATTCCATCTAAGGAATGTGGTGGACCCAACTCATATTCACCCAACTCACATTTACACAACTCACATTCACACAACCTAACATGTTTTGACATTGTGGGGGAATCCCCATCGCCTGGATAGAACCCACTGACGCGCTGACACGGGGAGAACATGTAAACTCCACAAAGAAGGGCCTTCCTGCAAGGTGACTGTGCTAGCAACAGCACCAGCGTGCCAACGAGATGGAATGCAGGGTATCCTCTACCCACAGGGGTGTAGCACACCGGCCTACACCTCTGTGGTCTGGAGGGCCGTGACATTCCATACCATCTAAGGAATCTCTAGTGGATCTCGGGCTGGGTGTCTAACCAAAATACCCCAAAAAGCAAAAAAAAAAGTGTTTTTAAAGTGTTTTTGTTTGTAATATGCATACTAAGCATATCATTTAGTTATAGCTACTGATAATTTAACAAACATAAAAATATGACGTAGATAGGTTTGCAGTTTTCACGGTGTACATTTCAGATTGCATCTATTATACACATGAAAATAACTCACGTTTTCTCCTGAGGTGACGTAAGTTGCTCGTGTTACCACCAGTGGCAACAACAGTGGCTCCAAACTCGCAAAACGTCGGATTTTTTAAAACCAAAACACTTCCAATTTAATGGATCAGTGAATCTTAGTCCTATCTATAAACTCTGTTTTCTGATCTTTGACATCAAAGGACATTGGCTTTGATGTGAAGAAACACTATCTGTATTGTCACGGAAAAAGCTGTTACTATGGAAACGGTGACATCATCTGTGAGGTGGAAGAAGGTAAACAGGCTATATTGGCGCACAAGAGAGGAGCTGTGTCTGCTGTTTGGAAGTGTTTTGGTTTGAAAAAATCCGACAACAACAGTGGCTCCAAACTCGCAAAACGTCCGATTTTTTCAAACGAAAACACTTCCAAACAGCAGACACAGCTCCTCTCTTGTGCACAGACTATATTGGTGCATCTCCGGACTGTCTTTGTTCCTCCTGCATCGCTCTTTTCTGTTCTTTAAGTAACGCGACGGAGCCTCTCCCAGCTGTTAGCAGACTGTTGTGCTAACGGCTAGCTACAGAGCTGTACCAAGCATGCTGTTTGGCGCTGAAATTTTATAAATGTACAATTATTAGTGTCACAAATTGTTGTGTGCTGTGGTGTTTTCCTGTTAAAGAGGATTAGTTGTGGATTATTAATTGTTGTGTTATAAAGTTATAACCATAATGTAGCAAGTGTAAAGAACGTTTTAACGTTAACCATCAGATTGTAAATAAATCTAAAAGTTATATTTGCTCCCTTGTTTCTTTCGTGCTTATCTGAACCGTGACTTCTATGATCCGTTGCTCCACCAGTCCACTGCTACTAGTATTATTTTTCCATCCGTCATCTTTAACCTCTTATCCTATTCTGGGTTGGGTGGGGACCGGAGCCGAAAGCAAGGTTCACCCTGGACAGGGATCCAGATTCTGGCAGGACTGAGACAGACATTCACACTCACATTCACACAACCTGACATGTCTTGACATTGTGGGGGAATCCCCATCGCCTGGATAGAACCCACTGACGCTGACACGGGAAGAACATGTAAACTCCACACAGGAGGGCCATCCTGCGAGGTGACTGTGCTAGCCACAGCACCAGCGTGCCAACGAGATGGAATGCAGGGTATTCTCTACCCACAGAGGTGTAGCACACCGGCCTACACTTCTGTGGTCTGGAGGATACCCCGTGGCACTCCATTCCATCTAAGGAATCTGGTGGACCCAACTCATATTCACCCAACTCACATTTACACAACTCACATTCACACAACCTAACATGTTTTGACATTGTGGGGGAATCCCCATCGCCTGGATAGAACCCACTGACGCTGACACGGGAAGAACATGTAAACTCCACACAGGAGGGCCATCCTGCGAGGTGACTGTGCTAGCCACAGCACCAGCGTGCCAACGAGATGGAATGCAGGGTATTCTCTACCCACAGAGGTGTAGCACACCGGCCTACACTTCTGTGGTCTGGAGGATACCCCGTGGCACTCCATTCCATCTAAGGAATCTGGTGGACCCAACTCATATTCACCCAACTCACATTTACACAACTCACATTCACACAACCTAACATGTTTTGACATTGTGGGGGAATCCCCATCGCCTGGATAGAACCCACTGACGCTGACACGGGAAGAACATGTAAACTCCACAAAGAAGGGCCTTCCTGCAAGGTGTGCTAGCCACAGCACCAGCGTGCCAACGAGATGGAATGCAGGGTATCCTCTACCCACAGGGGTGTAGCACACCGGCCTACACCTCTGTGGTCTGGAGGGCCGTGACATTCCATACCATCTAAGGAATCTCTGGTGGATCTCGGGCTGGGTGTCTCACCAAAATACCCCAAAAAGCAAAAAAAAAGTGTTTTTAAAGTGTTTTTGTTTGGAATATGCATACTAAGCATATCATTTAGTTATAGCTACTGATAATTTAACAAACATAAAAATATGACGTAGATAGGTTTGCAGTTTTCACGGTGTACATTTCAGATTGCATCTATTATACACATGAAAATAACTCACGTTTTCTCCTGAGGTGACGTAAGTTGCTCGTGTTACCACCAGTGGCAACAACAGTGGCTCCAAACTCGCAAAAAGTCGGATTTTTTAAAACCAAAACACTTCAAATTTAATGGATCAGTGAATCTTAGTCCTATCTATAAACTCTGTTTTCTGATCTTTGACATCAAAGGACATTGGCTTTGATGTGAAGAAACACTATCTGTATTGTCACGGAAAAAGCTGTTACTATGGAAACGGTGACATCATCTGTGAGGTGGAAGAAGGTGAACAGGCTATATTGGTGCACAAGAGAGGAGCTGTGTCTGCTCTTTGGAAGTGTTTTGGTTTGAAAAAATCCGATAACAACAGTGGCTCCAAACTCGCAAAACGTCCGATTTTTTCAAACCAAAGCACTTCCAAACAGCAGACACAGCTCCTCTCTTGTGCACAGACTATATTGGTGCATCTCCGGACTGTCTTTGTTCCTCCTGCATCGCTCTTTTCTGTTCTTTAAGTAACGCGACGGAGCCTCTCCCAGCTGTTAGCAGAGTGTTGTGCTAACGGCTAGCTACAGAGCTGTACCAAGCATGCTGTTTGGCGCTGAAATTTTATAAATGTACAATTATTAGTGTCACAAATTGTTGTGTGCTGTGGTGTTTTCCTGTTAAAGAGGATTAGTTGTGGGTTATTAATTGTTGTGTTATAAAGTTATAACCATAATGTAGCAAGTGTAAAGAACGTTTTAACGTTAACCATCAGATTGTAAATAAATCTAAAAGTTATGTTTGCTCCCTTGTTTCTTTCGTGCTTATCTGAACCGTGACTTCTATGATCCATTGCTCCACCAGTCCACTACTACTAGTAGTATTTTTCCATCCGTCATCTTTAACCTCTTATCCTATTCTGGGTTGTGTGGGGACCGGAGCCGAAGGCAAGGTTCACCCTGGACAGGGATCCAGATTCTGGCAGGACTGAGACAGACATTCACACTCACATTCACACAACCTGACATGTCTTGACATTGTGGGGGAATCCCCATCGCCTGGATAGAACCCACTGACGCTGACACGGGAAGAACATGTAAACTCCACACAGGAGGGCCATCCTGCGAGGTGACTGTGCTAGCCACAGCACCAGCGTGCCAACGAGATGGAATGCAGGGTATTCTCTACCCACATAGGTGTAGCACACCGGCCTACACTTCTGTGGTCTGGAGGATACCCCGTGGCACTCCATTCCATCGAAGGAATCTGGTGGACCCAACTCATATTCACCCAACTCACATTTACGCAACTCACATTCACACAACCTAACATGTTTTGACATTGTGGGGGAATCCCCATCGCCTGGATAGAACCCACTGACGCTGACACGGGAAGAACATGTAAACTCCACACAGGAGGGCCATCCTGCGAGGTGACTGTGCTAGCCACAGCACCAGCGTGCCAACGAGATGGAATGCAGGGTATTCTCTACCCACATAGGTGTAGCACACCGGCCTACACTTCTGTGGTCTGGAGGATACCCCGTGGCACTCCATTCCATCTAAGGAATCTGGTGGACCCAACTCATATTCACCCAACTCACATTTACACAACTCACATTCACACAACCTAACATGTTTTGACATTGTGGGGGAATCCCCATCGCCTGGATAGAACCCACTGACGCGCTGACACGGGGAGAACATGTAAACTCCACAAAGAAGGGCCTTCCTGCAAGGTGACTGTGCTAGCAACAGCACCAGCGTGCCAACGAGATGGAATGCAGGGTATCCTCTACCCACAGGGGTGTAGCACACCGGCCTACACCTCTGTGGTCTGGAGGGCCGTGACATTACATACCATCTAAGGAATCTCTAGTGGATCTCGGGCTGGGTGTCCAACCAAAATACCCCAAAAAGCAAAAAAAAAAGTGTTTTTAAAGTGTTTTTGTTTGTAATATGCATACTAAGCATATCATTTAGTTATAGCTACTGATAATTTAACAAACATAAAAATATGACGTAGATAGGTTTGCAGTTTTCACGGTGTACATTTCAGATTGCATCTATTATACACATGAAAATAACTCACGTTTTCTCCTGAGGTGACGTAAGTTGCTCGTGTTACCACCAGTGGCAACAACAGTGGCTCCAAACTCGCAAAACGTCGGATTTTTTAAAACCAAAACACTTCCAATTTAATGGATCAGTGAATCTTAGTCCTATCTATAAACTCTGTTTTCTGATCTTTGACATCAAAGGACATTGGCTTTGATGTGAAGAAACACTGTCTGTATTGTCACGGAAAAAGCTGTTACTATGGAAACGGTGACATCATCTGTGAGGTGGAAGAAGGTAAACAGGCTATATTGGTGCACAAGAGAGGAGCTGTGTCTGCTGTTTGGAAGTGTTTTGGTTTGAAAAAATCCGACAACAACAGTGGCTCCAAACTCGCAAAACGTCCGATTTTTTCAAACCAAAACACTTCCAAACAGCAGACACAGCTCCTCTCTTGTGCACAGACTATATTGGTGCATCTCCGGACTGTCTTTGTTCCTCCTGCATCGCTCTTTTCTGTTCTTTAAGTAACGCGACGGAGCCTCTCCCAGCTGTTAGCAGACTGTTGTGCTAACGGCTAGCTACAGAGCTGTACCAAGCATGCTGTTTGGCGCTGAAATTTTATAAATGTACAATTATTAGTGTCACAAATTGTTGTGTGCTGTGGTGTTTTCCTGTTAAAGAGGATTAGTTGTGGGTTATTAATTGTTGTGTTATAAAGTTATAACCATAATGTAGCAAGTGTAAAGAACGTTTTAACGTTAACCATCAGATTGTAAATAAATCTAAAAGTTATATTTGCTCCCTTGTTTCTTTCGTGCTTATCTGAACCGTGACTTCTATGATCCGTTGCTCCACCAGTCCACTGCTACTAGTAGTATTTTTCCATCCGTCATCTTTAACCTCTTATCCTATTCTGGGTTGGGTGGGGACCGGAGCCGAAAGCAAGGTTCACCCTGGACAGGGATCCAGATTCTGGCAGGACTGAGACAGACATTCACACTCACATTCACACAACCTGACATGTCTTGACATTGTGGGGGAATCCCCATCGCCTGGATAGAACCCACTGACGCTGACACGGGAAGAACATGTAAACTCCACACAGGAGGGCCATCCTGCGAGGTGACTGTGCTAGCCACAGCACCAGCGTGCCAACGAGATGGAATGCAGGGTATTCTCTACCCACAGAGGTGTAGCACACCGGCCTACACTTCTGTGGTCTGGAGGATACCCCGTGGCACTCCATTCCATCTAAGGAATCTGGTGGACCCAACTCATATTCACCCAACTCACATTTACACAACTCACATTCACACAACCTAACATGTTTTGACATTGTGGGGGAATCCCCATCGCCTGGATAGAACCCACTGACGCTGACACGGGAAGAACATGTAAACTCCACACAGGAGGGCCATCCTGCGAGGTGACTGTGCTAGCCACAGCACCAGCGTGCCAACGAGATGGAATGCAGGGTATTCTCTACCCACAGAGGTGTAGCACACCGGCCTACACTTCTGTGGTCTGGAGGATACCCCGTGGCACTCCATTCCATCTAAGGAATCTGGTGGACCCAACTCATATTCACCCAACTCACATTTACACAACTCACATTCACACAACCTAACATGTTTTGACATTGTGGGGGAATCCCCATCGCCTGGATAGAACCCACTGACGCTGACACGGGAAGAACATGTAAACTCCACAAAGAAGGGCCTTCCTGCAAGGTGTGCTAGCCACAGCACCAGCGTGCCAACGAGATGGAATGCAGGGTATCCTCTACCCACAGGGGTGTAGCACACCGGCCTACACCTCTGTGGTCTGGAGGGCCGTGACATTCCATACCATCTAAGGAATCTCTGGTGGATCTCGGGCTGGGTGTCTCACCAAAATACCCCAAAAAGCAAAAAAAAAGTGTTTTTAAAGTGTTTTTGTTTGGAATATGCATACTAAGCATATCATTTAGTTATAGCTACTGATAATTTAACAAACATAAAAATATGACGTAGATAGGTTTGCAGTTTTCACGGTGTACATTTCAGATTGCATCTATTATACACATGAAAATAACTCACGTTTTCTCCTGAGGTGACGTAAGTTGCTCGTGTTACCACCAGTGGCAACAACAGTGGCTCCAAACTCGCAAAAAGTCGGATTTTTTAAAACCAAAACACTTCAAATTTAATGGATCAGTGAATCTTAGTCCTATCTATAAACTCTGTTTTCTGATCTTTGACATCAAAGGACATTGGCTTTGATGTGAAGAAACACTATCTGTATTGTCACGGAAAAAGCTGTTACTATGGAAACGGTGACATCATCTGTGAGGTGGAAGAAGGTGAACAGGCTATATTGGTGCACAAGAGAGGAGCTGTGTCTGCTCTTTGGAAGTGTTTTGGTTTGAAAAAATCCGATAACAACAGTGGCTCCAAACTCGCAAAACGTCCGATTTTTTCAAACCAAAGCACTTCCAAACAGCAGACACAGCTCCTCTCTTGTGCACAGACTATATTGGTGCATCTCCGGACTGTCTTTGTTCCTCCTGCATCGCTCTTTTCTGTTCTTTAAGTAACGCGACGGAGCCTCTCCCAGCTGTTAGCAGAGTGTTGTGCTAACGGCTAGCTACAGAGCTGTACCAAGCATGCTGTTTGGCGCTGAAATTTTATAAATGTACAATTATTAGTGTCACAAATTGTTGTGTGCTGTGGTGTTTTCCTGTTAAAGAGGATTAGTTGTGGGTTATTAATTGTTGTGTTATAAAGTTATAACCATAATGTAGCAAGTGTAAAGAACGTTTTAACGTTAACCATCAGATTGTAAATAAATCTAAAAGTTATGTTTGCTCCCTTGTTTCTTTCGTGCTTATCTGAACCGTGACTTCTATGATCCATTGCTCCACCAGTCCACTACTACTAGTAGTATTTTTCCATCCGTCATCTTTAACCTCTTATCCTATTCTGGGTTGTGTGGGGACCGGAGCCGAAGGCAAGGTTCACCCTGGACAGGGATCCAGATTCTGGCAGGACTGAGACAGACATTCACACTCACATTCACACAACCTGACATGTCTTGACATTGTGGGGGAATCCCCATCGCCTGGATAGAACCCACTGACGCTGACACGGGAAGAACATGTAAACTCCACACAGGAGGGCCATCCTGCGAGGTGACTGTGCTAGCCACAGCACCAGCGTGCCAACGAGATGGAATGCAGGGTATTCTCTACCCACATAGGTGTAGCACACCGGCCTACACTTCTGTGGTCTGGAGGATACCCCGTGGCACTCCATTCCATCGAAGGAATCTGGTGGACCCAACTCATATTCACCCAACTCACATTTACGCAACTCACATTCACACAACCTAACATGTTTTGACATTGTGGGGGAATCCCCATCGCCTGGATAGAACCCACTGACGCTGACACGGGAAGAACATGTAAACTCCACACAGGAGGGCCATCCTGCGAGGTGACTGTGCTAGCCACAGCACCAGCGTGCCAACGAGATGGAATGCAGGGTATTCTCTACCCACATAGGTGTAGCACACCGGCCTACACTTCTGTGGTCTGGAGGATACCCCGTGGCACTCCATTCCATCTAAGGAATCTGGTGGACCCAACTCATATTCACCCAACTCACATTTACACAACTCACATTCACACAACCTAACATGTTTTGACATTGTGGGGGAATCCCCATCGCCTGGATAGAACCCACTGACGCGCTGACACGGGGAGAACATGTAAACTCCACAAAGAAGGGCCTTCCTGCAAGGTGACTGTGCTAGCAACAGCACCAGCGTGCCAACGAGATGGAATGCAGGGTATCCTCTACCCACAGGGGTGTAGCACACCGGCCTACACCTCTGTGGTCTGGAGGGCCGTGACATTACATACCATCTAAGGAATCTCTAGTGGATCTCGGGCTGGGTGTCCAACCAAAATACCCCAAAAAGCAAAAAAAAAAGTGTTTTTAAAGTGTTTTTGTTTGTAATATGCATACTAAGCATATCATTTAGTTATAGCTACTGATAATTTAACAAACATAAAAATATGACGTAGATAGGTTTGCAGTTTTCACGGTGTACATTTCAGATTGCATCTATTATACACATGAAAATAACTCACGTTTTCTCCTGAGGTGACGTAAGTTGCTCGTGTTACCACCAGTGGCAACAACAGTGGCTCCAAACTCGCAAAACGTCGGATTTTTTAAAACCAAAACACTTCCAATTTAATGGATCAGTGAATCTTAGTCCTATCTATAAACTCTGTTTTCTGATCTTTGACATCAAAGGACATTGGCTTTGATGTGAAGAAACACTGTCTGTATTGTCACGGAAAAAGCTGTTACTATGGAAACGGTGACATCATCTGTGAGGTGGAAGAAGGTAAACAGGCTATATTGGTGCACAAGAGAGGAGCTGTGTCTGCTGTTTGGAAGTGTTTTGGTTTGAAAAAATCCGACAACAACAGTGGCTCCAAACTCGCAAAACGTCCGATTTTTTCAAACCAAAACACTTCCAAACAGCAGACACAGCTCCTCTCTTGTGCACAGACTATATTGGTGCATCTCCGGACTGTCTTTGTTCCTCCTGCATCGCTCTTTTCTGTTCTTTAAGTAACGCGACGGAGCCTCTCCCAGCTGTTAGCAGACTGTTGTGCTAACGGCTAGCTACAGAGCTGTACCAAGCATGCTGTTTGGCGCTGAAATTTTATAAATGTACAATTATTAGTGTCACAAATTGTTGTGTGCTGTGGTGTTTTCCTGTTAAAGAGGATTAGTTGTGGGTTATTAATTGTTGTGTTATAAAGTTATAACCATAATGTAGCAAGTGTAAAGAACGTTTTAACGTTAACCATCAGATTGTAAATAAATCTAAAAGTTATATTTGCTCCCTTGTTTCTTTCGTGCTTATCTGAACCGTGACTTCTATGATCCGTTGCTCCACCAGTCCACTGCTACTAGTAGTATTTTTCCATCCGTCATCTTTAACCTCTTATCCTATTCTGGGTTGTGTGGGGACCGGAGCCGAAGGCAAGGTTCACCCTGGACAGGGATCCAGATTCTGGCAGGACTGAGACAGACATTCACACTCACATTCACACAACCTGACATGTCTTGACATTGTGGGGGAATCCCCATCGCCTGGATAGAACCCACTGAGATGACACGGAAAGAACATGTAAACTCCACACAGGAAGGCTATCCTGCGAGGTGACTGTGCTAGCCACAGCACCAGCGTGCCAACGAGATGGAATGCAGGGTATTCTCTACCCACAGAGGTGTAGCACACCGGCATACACTTCTGTGATCTGGAGGATACCCCGTGGCACTCCATTCCATCTAAAGAATCTGGTGGGCCCAACTCATATTCACCCAACTCACATTTACGCAACTCACATTCACACAACCTAACATGTTTTGACATTGTGGGGGAATCCCCATCGCCTGGATAGAACCCACTGACGCTGACACGGGAAGAACATGTAAACTCCACACAGGAGGGCCATCCTGCGAGGTGACTGTGCTAGCCACAGCACCAGCGTGCCAACGAGATGGAATGCAGGGTATTCTCTACCCACATAGGTGTAGCACACCGGCCTACACTTCTGTGGTCTGGAGGATACCCCGTGGCACTCCATTCCATCTAAGGAATCTGGTGGGCCCAACTCATATTCACCCAACTCACATTTACGCAACTCACATTCACACAACCTAACATGTTTTGACATTGTGGGGGAATCCCCATCGCCTGGATAGAACCCACTGACGCGCTGACACGGGGAGAACATGTAAACTCCACAAAGAAGGGCCTTCCTGCAAGGTGACTGTGCTAGCAACAGCACCAGCGTGCCAACGAGATGGAATGCAGGGTATCCTCTACCCACAGGGGTGTAGCACACCGGCCTACACCTCTGTGGTCTGGAGGGCCGTGACATTCCATACCATCTAAGGAATCTCTAGTGGATCTCGGGCTGGGTGTCTAACCAAAATACCCCAAAAAGCAAAAAAAAAAGTGTTTTTAAAGTGTTTTTGTTTGTAATATGCATACTAAGCATATCATTTAGTTATAGCTACTGATAATTTAACAAACATAAAAATATGACGTAGATAGGTTTGCAGTTTTCACGGTGTACATTTCAGATTGCATCTATTATACACATGAAAATAACTCACGTTTTCTCCTGAGGTGACGTAAGTTGCTCGTGTTACCACCAGTGGCAACAACAGTGGCTCCAAACTCGCAAAACGTCGGATTTTTTAAAACCAAAACACTTCCAATTTAATGGATCAGTGAATCTTAGTCCTATCTATAAACTCTGTTTTCTGATCTTTGACATCAAAGGACATTGGCTTTGATGTGAAGAAACACTATCTGTATTGTCACGGAAAAAGCTGTTACTATGGAAACGGTGACATCATCTGTGAGGTGGAAGAAGGTAAACAGGCTATATTGGCGCACAAGAGAGGAGCTGTGTCTGCTGTTTGGAAGTGTTTTGGTTTGAAAAAATCCGACAACAACAGTGGCAACAAACTCGCAAAACGTCCGATTTTTTCAAACCAAAACACTTCCAAACAGCAGACACAGCTCCTCTCTTGTGCACAGACTATATTGGTGCATCTCCGGACTGTCTTTGTTCCTCCTGCATCGCTCTTTTCTGTTCTTTAAGTAACGCGACGGAGCCTCTCCCAGCTGTTAGCAGACTGTTGTGCTAACGGCTAGCTACAGAGCTGTACCAAGCATGCTGTTTGGCGCTGAAATTTTATAAATGTACAATTATTAGTGTCACAAATTGTTGTGTGCTGTGGTGTTTTCCTGTTAAAGAGGATTAGTTGTGGATTATTAATTGTTGTGTTATAAAGTTATAACCATAATGTAGCAAGTGTAAAGAACGTTTTAACGTTAACCATCAGATTGTAAATAAATCTAAAAGTTATATTTGCTCCCTTGTTTCTTTCGTGCTTATCTGAACCGTGACTTCTATGATCCGTTGCTCCACCAGTCCACTGCTACTAGTAGTATTTTTCCATCCGTCATCTTTAACCTCTTATCCTATTCTGGATTGTGTGGGGACCAGGAGCCGAAGGCAAGGTTCACCCTGGACAGGGATCCAGATTCCGGCAGGACTGAGACAGATATTCACACTCACATTCACACAACCTGACATGTCTTGACATTTTGGGGGAATCCCCATCGCCTGGATAGAACCCACTGACGCTGACACGGGAAGAACATGTAAACTCCACACAGGAGGGCCATCCTGCGAGGTGACTGTGCTAGCCACAGCACCAGCGTGCCAACGAGATGGAATGCAGGGTATTCTCTACCCACAGAGGTGTAGCACACCGGCCTACACTTCTGTGGTCTGGAGGATACCCCGTGGCACTCCATTCCATCGAAGGAATCTGGTGGACCCAACTCATATTCACCCAACTCACATTTACGCAACTCACATTCACACAACCTAACATGTTTTGACATTGTGGGGGAATCCCCATCGCCTGGATAGAACCCACTGACCCTGACACGGGAAGAACATGTAAACTCCACACAGGAGGGCCATCCTGCGAGGTGACTGTGCTAGCCACAGCACCAGCGTGCCAACGAGATGGAATGCAGGGTATTCTCTACCCACAGAGGTGTAGCACACCGGCCTACACTTCTGTGGTCTGGAGGATACCCCGTGGCACTCCATTCCATCTAAGGAATCTGGTGGACCCAACTCATATTCACCCAACTCACATTTACACAACTCACATTCACACAACCTAACATGTTTTGACATTGTGGGGGAATCCCCATCGCCTGGATAGAACCCACTGACGCGCTGACACGGGGAGAACATGTAAACTCCACAAAGAAGGGCCTTCCTGCAAGGTGACTGTGCTAGCAACAGCACCAGCGTGCCAACGAGATGGAATGCAGGGTATCCTCTACCCACAGGGGTGTAGCACACCGGCCTACACCTCTGTGGTCTGGAGGGCCGTGACATTACATACCATCTAAGGAATCTCTAGTGGATCTCGGGCTGGGTGTCCAACCAAAATACCCCAAAAAGCAAAAAAAAAAGTGTTTTTAAAGTGTTTTTGTTTGTAATATGCATACTAAGCATATCATTTAGTTATAGCTACTGATAATTTAACAAACATAAAAATATGACGTAGATAGGTTTGCAGTTTTCACGGTGTACATTTCAGATTGCATCTATTATACACATGAAAATAACTCACGTTTTCTCCTGAGGTGACGTAAGTTGCTCGTGTTACCACCAGTGGCAACAACAGTGGCTCCAAACTCGCAAAACGTCGGATTTTTTAAAACCAAAACACTTCCAATTTAATGGATCAGTGAATCTTAGTCCTATCTATAAACTCTGTTTTCTGATCTTTGACATCAAAGGACATTGGCTTTGATGTGAAGAAACACTGTCTGTATTGTCACGGAAAAAGCTGTTACTATGGAAACGGTGACATCATCTGTGAGGTGGAAGAAGGTAAACAGGCTATATTGGTGCACAAGAGAGGAGCTGTGTCTGCTGTTTGGAAGTGTTTTGGTTTGAAAAAATCCGACAACAACAGTGGCTCCAAACTCGCAAAACGTCCGATTTTTTCAAACCAAAACACTTCCAAACAGCAGACACAGCTCCTCTCTTGTGCACAGACTATATTGGTGCATCTCCGGACTGTCTTTGTTCCTCCTGCATCGCTCTTTTCTGTTCTTTAAGTAACGCGACGGAGCCTCTCCCAGCTGTTAGCAGACTGTTGTGCTAACGGCTAGCTACAGAGCTGTACCAAGCATGCTGTTTGGCGCTGAAATTTTATAAATGTACAATTATTAGTGTCACAAATTGTTGTGTGCTGTGGTGTTTTCCTGTTAAAGAGGATTAGTTGTGGGTTATTAATTGTTGTGTTATAAAGTTATAACCATAATGTAGCAAGTGTAAAGAACGTTTTAACGTTAACCATCAGATTGTAAATAAATCTAAAAGTTATATTTGCTCCCTTGTTTCTTTCGTGCTTATCTGAACCGTGACTTCTATGATCCGTTGCTCCACCAGTCCACTGCTACTAGTAGTATTTTTCCATCCGTCATCTTTAACCTCTTATCCTATTCTGGGTTGTGTGGGGACCGGAGCCGAAGGCAAGGTTCACCCTGGACAGGGATCCAGATTCTGGCAGGACTGAGACAGACATTCACACTCACATTCACACAACCTGACATGTCTTGACATTGTGGGGGAATCCCCATCGCCTGGATAGAACCCACTGAGATGACACGGAAAGAACATGTAAACTCCACACAGGAAGGCTATCCTGCGAGGTGACTGTGCTAGCCACAGCACCAGCGTGCCAACGAGATGGAATGCAGGGTATTCTCTACCCACAGAGGTGTAGCACACCGGCATACACTTCTGTGATCTGGAGGATACCCCGTGGCACTCCATTCCATCTAAAGAATCTGGTGGGCCCAACTCATATTCACCCAACTCACATTTACGCAACTCACATTCACACAACCTAACATGTTTTGACATTGTGGGGGAATCCCCATCGCCTGGATAGAACCCACTGACGCTGACACGGGAAGAACATGTAAACTCCACACAGGAGGGCCATCCTGCGAGGTGACTGTGCTAGCCACAGCACCAGCGTGCCAACGAGATGGAATGCAGGGTATTCTCTACCCACATAGGTGTAGCACACCGGCCTACACTTCTGTGGTCTGGAGGATACCCCGTGGCACTCCATTCCATCTAAGGAATGTGGTGGACCCAACTCATATTCACCCAACTCACATTTACACAACTCACATTCACACAACCTAACATGTTTTGACATTGTGGGGGAATCCCCATCGCCTGGATAGAACCCACTGACGCGCTGACACGGGGAGAACATGTAAACTCCACAAAGAAGGGCCTTCCTGCAAGGTGACTGTGCTAGCAACAGCACCAGCGTGCCAACGAGATGGAATGCAGGGTATCCTCTACCCACAGGGGTGTAGCACACCGGCCTACACCTCTGTGGTCTGGAGGGCCGTGACATTCCATACCATCTAAGGAATCTCTAGTGGATCTCGGGCTGGGTGTCTAACCAAAATACCCCAAAAAGCAAAAAAAAAAGTGTTTTTAAAGTGTTTTTGTTTGTAATATGCATACTAAGCATATCATTTAGTTATAGCTACTGATAATTTAACAAACATAAAAATATGACGTAGATAGGTTTGCAGTTTTCACGGTGTACATTTCAGATTGCATCTATTATACACATGAAAATAACTCACGTTTTCTCCTGAGGTGACGTAAGTTGCTCGTGTTACCACCAGTGGCAACAACAGTGGCTCCAAACTCGCAAAACGTCGGATTTTTTAAAACCAAAACACTTCCAATTTAATGGATCAGTGAATCTTAGTCCTATCTATAAACTCTGTTTTCTGATCTTTGACATCAAAGGACATTGGCTTTGATGTGAAGAAACACTATCTGTATTGTCACGGAAAAAGCTGTTACTATGGAAACGGTGACATCATCTGTGAGGTGGAAGAAGGTAAACAGGCTATATTGGCGCACAAGAGAGGAGCTGTGTCTGCTGTTTGGAAGTGTTTTGGTTTGAAAAAATCCGACAACAACAGTGGCTCCAAACTCGCAAAACGTCCGATTTTTTCAAACCAAAACACTTCCAAACAGCAGACACAGCTCCTCTCTTGTGCACAGACTATATTGGTGCATCTCCGGACTGTCTTTGTTCCTCCTGCATCGCTCTTTTCTGTTCTTTAAGTAACGCGACGGAGCCTCTCCCAGCTGTTAGCAGACTGTTGTGCTAACGGCTAGCTACAGAGCTGTACCAAGCATGCTGTTTGGCGCTGAAATTTTATAAATGTACAATTATTAGTGTCACAAATTGTTGTGTGCTGTGGTGTTTTCCTGTTAAAGAGGATTAGTTGTGGATTATTAATTGTTGTGTTATAAAGTTATAACCATAATGTAGCAAGTGTAAAGAACGTTTTAACGTTAACCATCAGATTGTAAATAAATCTAAAAGTTATATTTGCTCCCTTGTTTCTTTCGTGCTTATCTGAACCGTGACTTCTATGATCCGTTGCTCCACCAGTCCACTGCTACTAGTAGTATTTTTCCATCCGTCATCTTTAACCTCTTATCCTATTCTGGGTTGGGTGGGGACCGGAGCCGAAAGCAAGGTTCACCCTGGACAGGGATCCAGATTCTGGCAGGACTGAGACAGACATTCACACTCACATTCACACAACTTGACATGTCTTGACATTGTGGGGGAATCCCCATCGCCTGGATAGAATCCACTGACGCTGACACGGGAAGAACATGTAAACTCCACACAGGAGGGCCATCCTGCGAGGTGACTGTGCTAGCCACAGCACCAGCGTGCCAACGAGATGGAATGCAGGGTATTCTCTACCCACAGAGGTGTAGCACACCGGCCTACACTTCTGTGGTCTGGAGGATACCCCGTGGCACTCCATTCCATCTAAGGAATCTGGTGGACCCAACTCATATTCACCCAACTCACATTTACACAACTCACATTCACACAACCTAACATGTTTTGACATTGTGGGGGAATCCCCATCGCCTGGATAGAACCCACTGACGCTGACACGGGAAGAACATGTAAACTCCACAAAGAAGGGCCTTCCTGCAAGGTGTGCTAGCCACAGCACCAGCGTGCCAACGAGATGGAATGCAGGGTATCCTCTACCCACAGGGGTGTAGCACACCGGCCTACACCTCTGTGGTCTGGAGGGCCGTGACATTCCATACCATCTAAGGAATCTCTGGTGGATCTCGGGCTGGGTGTCTCACCAAAATACCCCAAAAAGCAAAAAAAAAAGTGTTTTTAAAGTGTTTTTGTTTGGAATATGCATACTAAGCATATCATTTAGTTATAGCTACTGATAATTTAACAAACATAAAAATATGACGTAGATAGGTTTGCAGTTTTCACGGTGTACATTTCAGATTGCATCTATTATACACATGAAAATAACTCACGTTTTCTCCTGAGGTGACGTAAGTTGCTCGTGTTACCACCAGCGGCAACAACAGTGGCTCCAAACTCGCAAAACGTCGGATTTTTTAAAACCAAAACACTTCCAATTTAATGGATCAGTGAATCTTAGTCCTATCTATAAACTCTGTTTTCTGATCTTTGACATCAAAGGACATTGGCTTTGATGTGAAGAAACACTATCTGTATTGTCACGGAAAAAGCTGTTACTATGGAAACGGTGACATCATCTGTGAGGTGGAAGAAGGTAAACAGGCTATATTGGTGCACAAGAGAGGAGCTGTGTCTGCTGTTTGGAAGTGTTTTGGTTTGAAAAAATCCGACAACAACAGTGGCTCCAAACTCGCAAAACGTCCGATTTTTTCAAACCAAAACACTTCCAAACAGCAGACACAGCTCCTCTCTTGTGCACAGACTATATTGGTGCATCTCCGGACTGTCTTTGTTCCTCCTGCATCGCTCTTTTCTGTTCTTTAAGTAACGCGACGGAGCCTCTCCCAGCTGTTAGCAGACTGTTGTGCTAACGGCTAGCTACAGAGCTGTACCAAGCATGCTGTTTGGCGCTGAAATTTTATAAATGTACAATTATTAGTGTCACAAATTGTTGTGTGCTGTGGTGTTTTCCTGTTAAAGAGGATTAGTTGTGGGTTATTAATTGTTGTGTTATAAAGTTATAACCATAATGTAGCAAGTGTAAAGAACGTTTTAACGTTAACCATCAGATTGTAAATAAATCTAAAAGTTATATTTGCTCCCTTGTTTCTTTCGTGCTTATCTGAACCGTGACTTCTATGATCCGTTGCTCCACCAGTCCACTGCTACTAGTAGTATTTTTCCATCCGTCATCTTTAACCTCTTATCCTATTCTGGGTTGTGTGGGGACCGGAGCCGAAGGCAAGGTTCACCCTGGACAGGGATCCAGATTCTGGCAGGACTGAGACAGACATTCACACTCACATTCACACAACCTGACATGTCTTGACATTGTGGGGGAATCCCCATCGCCTGGATAGAACCCACTGAGATGACACGGAAAGAACATGTAAACTCCACACAGGAGGGCCATCCTGCGAGGTGACTGTGCTAGCCACAGCACCAGCGTGCCAACGAGATGGAATGCAGGGTATTCTCTACCCACAGAGGTGTAGCACACCGGCATACACTTCTGTGATCTGGAGGATACCCCGTGGCACTCCATTCCATCTAAGGAATCTGGTGGACCCAACTCATATTCACCCAACTCACATTTACGCAACTCACATTCACACAACCTAACATGTTTTGACATTGTGGGGGAATCCCCATCGCCTGGATAGAACCCACTGACGCTGACACGGGAAGAACATGTAAACTCCACACAGGAGGGCCATCCTGCGAGGTGACTGTGCTAGCCACAGCACCGGCGTGCCAACGAGATGGAATGCAGGGTATTCTCTACCCACAGAGGTGTAGCACACCGGCCTACACTTCTGTGGTCTGGAGGATACCCCGTGGCACTCCATTCCATCTAAGGAATCTGGTGGACCCAACTCATATTCACCCAACTCACATTTACACAACTCACATTCACACAACCTAACATGTTTTGACACTGTGGGGGAATCCCCATCGCCTGGATAGAACCCACTGACGCGCTGACACGGGGAGAACATGTAAACTCCACAAAGAAGGGCCTTCCTGCAAGGTGACTGTGCTAGCAACAGCACCAGCGTACCAACGAGATGGAATGCAGGGTATCCTCTACCCACAGGGGTGTAGCACACCGGCCTACACCTCTGTGGTCTGGAGGGCCGTGACATTCCATACCATCTAAGGAATCTCTGGTGGATCTCGGGCTGGGTGTCTAACCAAAATACCCCAAAAATCAAAAAAAAAAGTGTTTTTAAAGTGTTTTTGTTTGGAATATGCATACTAAGCATATCATTTAGTTATAGCTACTGATAATTTAACAAACATAAAAATATGACGTAGATAGGTTTGCAGTTTTCACGGTGTACATTTCAGATTGCATCTATTATACACATGAAAATAACTCACGTTTTCTCCTGAGGTGACGTAAGTTGCTCGTGTTACCACCAGCGGCAACAACAGTGGCTCCAAACTCGCAAAACGTCGGATTTTTTAAAACCAAAACACTTCCAATTTAATGGATCAGTGAATCTTAGTCCTATCTATAAACTCTGTTTTCTGATCTTTGACATCAAAGGACATTGGCTTTGATGTGAAGAAACACTATCTGTATTGTCACGGAAAAAGCTGTTACTATGGAAACGGTGACATCATCTGTGAGGTGGAAGAAGGTAAACAGGCTATATTGGTGCACAAGAGAGGAGCTGTGTCTGCTGTTTGGAAGTGTTTTGGTTTGAAAAAATCCGACAACAACAGTGGCTCCAAACTCGCAAAACGTCCGATTTTTTCAAACCAAAACACTTCCAAACAGCAGACACAGCTCCTCTCTTGTGCACAGACTATATTGGTGCATCTCCGGACTGTCTTTGTTCCTCCTGCATCGCTCTTTTCTGTTCTTTAAGTAACGCGACGGAGCCTCTCCCAGCTGTTAGCAGACTGTTGTGCTAACGGCTAGCTACAGAGCTGTACCAAGCATGCTGTTTGGCGCTGAAATTTTATAAATGTACAATTATTAGTGTCACAAATTGTTGTGTGCTGTGGTGTTTTCCTGTTAAAGAGGATTAGTTGTGGGTTATTAATTGTTGTGTTATAAAGTTACAACCATAATGTAGCAAGTGTAAAGAACGTTTTAACGTTAACCATCAGATTGTAAATAAATCTAAAAGTTATATTTGCTCCCTTGTTTCTTTCGTGCTTATCTGAACCAAGACTTCTATGATCCGTTGCTCCACCAGTCCACTGCTACTAGTAGTATTTTTCCATACGTCATCTTTAACCTCTTATCCTATTCTGGATTGTGTGGGGACCAGGAGCCGAAGGCAAGGTTCACCCTGGACAGGGATCCAGATTCCGGCAGGACTGAGACAGATATTCACACTCACATTCACACAACCTGACATGTCTTGACATTTTGGGGGAATCCCCATCGCCTGGATAGAACCCACTGACGCTGACACGGGAAGAACATGTAAACTCCACACAGGAGGGCCATCCTGCGAGGTGACTGTGCTAGCCACAGCACCAGCGTGCCAACGAGATGGAATGCAGGGTATTCTCTACCCACAGAGGTGTAGCACACCGGCCTACACTTCTGTGGTCTGGAGGATACCCCGTGGCACTCCATTCCATCGAAGGAATCTGGTGGACCCAACTCATATTCACCCAACTCACATTTACGCAACTCACATTCACACAACCTAACATGTTTTGACATTGTGGGGGAATCCCCATCGCCTGGATAGAACCCACTGACCCTGACACGGGAAGAACATGTAAACTCCACACAGGAGGGCCATCCTGCGAGGTGACTGTGCTAGCCACAGCACCAGCGTGCCAACGAGATGGAATGCAGGGTATTCTCTACCCACAGAGGTGTAGCACACCGGCCTACACTTCTGTGGTCTGGAGGATACCCCGTGGCACTCCATTCCATCTAAGGAATCTGGTGGACCCAACTCATATTCACTCAACTCACATTTACGCAACTCACATTCACACAACCTAACATGTTTTGACATTGTGGGGGAATCCCCATCGCCTGGATAGAACCCACTGATGCTGACACGGGAAGAACATGTAAACTCCACACAGGAGGGCCATCCTGCGAGGTGACTGTGCTAGCCACAGCACCAGCGTGCCAACGAGATGGAATGCAGGGTATCCTCTACCGACAGAGGTGTAGCACACCGGCCTACACTTCTGTGGTCTGGAGGATACCCCGTGGCACTCCATTCCATCTAAGGAATCTGGTGGACCCAACTCATATTCACCCAACTCACATCTACGCAACTCACATTCACACAACCTAACATGTTTTGACATTGTGGGGGAATCCCCATCGCCTGGATAGAACCCACTGACGCGCTGACACGGGGAGAACATGTAAACTCCACAAAGAAGGGCCTTCCTGCAAGGTGACTGTGCTAGCAACAGCACCAGCGTGCCAACGAGATGGAATGCAGGGTATCCTCTACCCACAGGGGTGTAGCACACCGGCCTACACCTCTGTGGTCTGGAGGATACCCCGTGGCACTCCATTCCATCTAAGGAATCTGGTGGACCCAACTCATATTCACCCAACTCACATTTACACAACTCACATTCACACAACCTAACATGTTTTGACATTGTGGGGGAATCCCATCGCCTGGATAGAACCCACTGACGCTGACACGGGAAGAACATGTAAACTCCACAAAGAAGGGCCTTCCTGCAAGGTGACTGTGCTAGCAACAGCACCAGCGTGCCAACGAGATGGAATGCAGGGTATCCTCTACCCACAGGGGTGTAGCACACCGGCCTACACCTCTGTGGTCTGGAGGGCCGTGACATTCCATACCATCTAAGGAATCTCTAGTGGATCTCGGGCTGGGTGTCTAACCAAAATACCCCAAAAAGCAAAAAAAAAAGTGTTTTTAAAGTGTTTTTGTTTGTAATATGCATACTAAGCATATCATTTAGTTATAGCTACTGATAATTTAACAAACATAAAAATATGACGTAGATAGGTTTGCAGTTTTCACGGTGTACATTTCAGATTGCATCTATTATACACATGAAAATAACTCACGTTTTCTCCTGAGGTGACGTAAGTTGCTCGTGTTACCACCAGTGGCAACAACAGTGGCTCCAAACTCGCAAAACGTCGGATTTTTTAAAACCAAAACACTTCCAATTTAATGGATCAGTGAATCTTAGTCCTATCTATAAACTCTGTTTTCTGATCTTTGACATCAAAGGACATTGGCTTTGATGTGAAGAAACACTATCTGTATTGTCACGGAAAAAGCTGTTACTATGGAAACGGTGACATCATCTGTGAGGTGGAAGAAGGTAAACAGGCTATATTGGTGCACAAGAGAGGAGCTGTGTCTGCTGTTTGGAAGTGTTTTGGTTTGAAAAAATCCGACAACAACAGTGGCTCCAAACTCGCAAAACGTCCGATTTTTTCAAACCAAAACACTTCCAAACAGCAGACACAGCTCCTCTCTTGTGCACAGACTATATTGGTGCATCTCCGGACTGTCTTTGTTCCTCCTGCATCGCTCTTTTCTGTTCTTTAAGTAACGCGACGGAGCCTCTCCCAGCTGTTAGCAGACTGTTCTGCTAACGGCTAGCTACAGAGCTGTACCAAGCATGCTGTTTGGCGCTGAAATTTTATAAATGTACAATTATTAGTGTCACAAATTGTTGTGTGCTGTGGTGTTTTCCTGTTAAAGAGGATTAGTTGTGGGTTATTAATTGTTGTGTTATAAAGTTATAACCATAATGTAGCAAGTGTAAAGAACGTTTTAACGTTAACCATCAGATTGTAAATAAATCTAAAAGTTATATTTGCTCCCTTGTTTCTTTCGTGCTTATCTGAACCGTGACTTCTATGATCCGTTGCTCCACCAGTCCACTGCTACTAGTAGTATTTTTCCATCCGTCATCTTTAACCTCTTATCCTATTCTGGATTGTGTGGGGACCAGGAGCCGAAGGCAAGGTTCACCCTGGACAGGGATCCAGATTCCGGCAGGACTGAGACAGATATTCACACTCACATTCACACAACCTGACATGTCTTGACATTGTGGGGGAATCCCCATCGCCTGGATAGAACCCACTGACGCTGACACGGGAAGAACATGTAAACTCCACACAGGAGGGCCATCCTGCGAGGTGACTGTGCTAGCCACAGCACCAGCGTGCCAACGAGATGGAATGCAGGGTATTCTCTACCCACAGAGGTGTAGCACACCGGCCTACACTTCTGTGGTCTGGAGGATACCCCGTGGCACTCCATTCCATCAAAGGAATCTGGTGGAACCAACTCATATTCACCCAACTCACATTTACGCAACTCACATTCACACAACCTAACATGTTTTGACATTGTGGGGGAATCCCCATCGCCTGGATAGAACCCACTGACCCTGACACGGGAAGAACATGTAAACTCCACACAGGAGGGCCATCCTGCGAGGTGACTGTGCTAGCCACAGCACCAGCGTGCCAACGAGATGGAATGCAGGGTATTCTCTACCCACAGAGGTGTAGCACACCGGCCTACACTTCTGTGGTCTGGAGGATACCCCGTGGCACTCCATTCCATCTAAGGAATCTGGTGGACCCAACTCATATTCACCCAACTCACATTTACGCAACTCACATTCACACAACCTAACATGTTTTGACATTGTGGGGGAATCCCCATCGCCTGGATAGAACCCACTGACGCGCTGACACGGGGAGAACATGTAAACTCCACAAAGAAGGGCCTTCCTGCAAGGTGACTGTGCTAGCAACAATCACCAGCGTACCAACGAGATGGAATGCAGGGTATCCTCTACCCACAGGGGTGTAGCACACCGGCCTACACCTCTGTGGTCTGGAGGGCCGTGACATTCCATACCATCTAAGGAATCTCTGGTGGATCTCGGGCTGGGTGTCTAACCAAAATACCCCAAAAATAAAAAAAAAAAGTGTTTTTAAAGTGTTTTTGTTTGGAATATGCATACTAAGCATATCATTTAGTTATAGCTACTGATAATTTAACAAACATAAAAATATGACGTAGATAGGTTTGCAGTTTTCACGGTGTACATTTCAGATTGCATCTATTATACACATGAAAATAACTCACGTTTTCTCCTGAGGTGACGTAAGTTGCTCGTGTTACCACCAGTGGCAACAACAGTGGCTCCAAACTCGCAAAACGTCGGATTTTTTAAAACCAAAACACTTCCAATTTAATGGATCAGTGAATCTTAGTCCTATCTATAAACTCTGTTTTCTGATCTTTGACATCAAAGGACATTGGCTTTGATGTGAAGAAACACTATCTGTATTGTCACGGAAAAAGCTGTTACTATGGAAACGGTGACATCATCTGTGAGGTGGAAGAAGGTAAACAGGCTATATTGGTGCACAAGAGAGGAGCTGTGTCTGCTGTTTGGAAGTGTTTTGGTTTGAAAAAATCCGACAACAACAGTGGCTCCAAACTCGCAAAACGTCCGATTTTTTCAAACCAAAACACTTCCAAACAGCAGACACAGCACCTCTCTTGTGCACAGACTATATTGGTGCATCTCCGGTCTGTCTTTGTTCCTCCTGCATCGCTCTTTTCTGTTCTTTAAGTAACGCGACGGAGCCTCTCCCAGCTGTTGGCAGACTGTTGTGCTAACGGCTAGCTACAGAGCTGTACCAAGCATGCTGTTTGGCGCTGAAATTTTATAAATGTACAATTATTAGTGTCACAAATTGTTGTGTGCTGTGGTGTTTTCCTGTTAAAGAGGATTAGTTGTGGGTTATTAATTGTTGTGTTATAAAGTTATAACCATAATGTAGCAAGTGTAAAGAACGTTTTAACGTTAACCATCAAATTGTAAATAAATCTAAAAGTTATATTTGCTCCCTTGTTTCTTTCGTGCTTATCTGAACCGTGACTTCTATGATCCGTTGCTCCACCAGTCCACTGCTACTAGTAGTATTTTTCCATCCGTCATCTTTAACCTCTTATCCTATTCTGTGTTGGGTGGGGACCAGAGCCGAAGACAAGGTTCACGCTGGACAGGGATCCAGATTCTGGCAGGACTGAGACAGACATTCACACTCACATTCACACAACCTGACATGTCTTGACATTGTGGGGGAATCCCCATCGCCTGGATAGAACCCACTGAGATGACACGGAAAGAACATGTAAACTCCACACAGGAGGGCCATCCTGCGAGGTGACTGTGCTAGCCACAGCACCAGCGTGCCAACGAGATGGAATGCAGGGTATTCTCTACCCACAGAGGTGTAGCACACCGGCATACACTTCTGTGATCTGGAGGATACCCCGTGGCACTCCATTCCATCTAAGGAATCTGGTGGACCCAACTCATATTCACCCAACTCACATTTACGCAACTCACATTCACACAACCTAACATGTTTTGACATTGTGGGGGAATCCCCATCGCCTGGATAGAACCCACTGACGCTGACACGGGAAGAACATGTAAACTCCACACAGGAGGGCCATCCTGCGAGGTGACTGTGCTAGCCACAGCACCAGCGTGCCAACGAGATGGAATGCAGGGTATTCTCTACCCACAGAGGTGTAGCACACCGGCCTACACTTCTGTGGTCTGGAGGATACCCCGTGGCACTCCATTCCATCTAAGGAATCTGGTGGACCCAACTCATATTCACCCAACTCACATTTACACAACTCACATTCACACAACCTAACATGTTTTGACATTGTGGGGGAATCCCCATCGCCTGGATAGAACCCACTGACGCGCTGACACGGGGAGAACATGTAAACTCCACAAAGAAGGGCCTTCCTGCAAGGTGACTGTGCTAGCAACAATCACCAGCGTACCAACGAGATGGAATGCAGGGTATCCTCTACCCACAGGGGTGTAGCACACCGGCCTACACCTCTGTGGTCTGGAGGGCCGTGACATTCCATACCATCTAAGGAATCTCTGGTGGATCTCGGGCTGGGTGTCTCACCAAAATACCCCAAAAAGCAAAAAAAAAAGTGTTTTTAAAGTGTTTTTGTTTGGAATATGCATACTAAGCATATCATTTAGTTATAGCTACTGATAATTTAACAAACATAAAAATATGACGTAGATAGGTTTGCAGTTTTCACGGTGTACATTTCAGATTGCATCTATTATACACATGAAAATAACTCACGTTTTCTCCTGAGGTGACGTAAGTTGCTCGTGTGACCACCAGTGGCAACAACAGTGGCTCCAAAGTCGCAAAACGTCGGATTTTTTAAAACCAAAACACTTCCAATTTAATGGATCAGTGAATCTTAGTCCTATCTATAAACTCTGTTTTCTGATCTTTGACATCAAAGGACATTGGCTTTGATGTGAAGAAACACTATCTGTATTGTCACGGAAAAAGCTGTTACTATGGAAACGGTGACATCATCTGTGAGGTGGAAGAAGGTAAACAGGCTATATTGGTGCACAAGAGAGGAGCTGTGTCTGCTGTTTGGAAGTGTTTTGGTTTGAAAAAATCCGACAACAACAGTGGCTCCAAACTCGCAAAACGTCCGATTTTTTCAAACCAAAACACTTCCAAACAGCAGACACAGCACCTCTCTTGTGCACAGACTATATTGGTGCATCTCCGGTCTGTCTTTGTTCCTCCTGCATTGCTCTTTTCTGTTCTTTAAGTAACGCGACGGAGCCTCTCCCAGCTGTTGGCAGACTGTTGTGCTAACGGCTAGCTACAGAGCTGTACCAAGCATGCTGTTTGGCGCTGAAATTTTATAAATGTACAATTATTAGTGTCACAAATTGTTGTGTGCTGTGGTGTTTTCCTGTTAAAGAGGATTAGTTGTGGGTTATTAATTGTTGTGTTATAAAGTTATAACCATAATGTAGCAAGTGTAAAGAACGTTTTAACGTTAACCATCAGATTGTAAATAAATCTAAAAGTTATATTTGCTCCCTTGTTTCTTTCGTGCTTATCTGAACCGTGACTTCTATGATCCGTTGCTCCACCAGTCCACTGCTACTAGTAGTATTTTTCCATCCGTCATCTTTAACCTCTTATCCTATTCTGGGTTGGGTGGGGACCAGAGCCGAAGACAAGGTTCACGCTGGACAGGGATCCAGATTCTGGCAGGACTGAGACAGACATTCACACTCACATTCACACAACCTGACATGTCTTGACATTGTGGGGGAATCCTCATCGCCTGGATAGAACCCACTGACGCTGACACGGGAAGAACATGTAAACTCCACACAGGAGGGCCATCCTGCGAGGTGACTGTGCTAGCCACAGCACCAGCGTGCCAACGAGATGGAATGTAGGGTATTCTCTACCCACAGAGGTGTAGCACACCGGCCTACACTTCTGTGGTCTGGAGGATACCCCGTGGCACTCCATTCTATCTAAGGAATCTGGTGGACCCAACTCATATTCACCCAACTCACATTTACGCAACTCACATTCACACAACCTAACATGTTTTGACATTGTGGGGGAATCCCCATCGCCTGGATAGAACCCACTGACGCTGACACGGGAAGAACATGTAAACTCCACACAGGAGGGCCATCCTGCGAGGTGACTGTGCTAGCCACAGCACCAGCGTGCCAACGAGATGGAATGCAGGGTATTCTCTACCCACAGAGGTGTAGCACACCGGCCTACACTTCTGTGGTCTGGAGGATACCCCGTGGCACTCCATTCCATCTAAGGAATCTGGTGGACATAAACTCATATTCACCCAACTCACATTTACACAACTCACATTCACACAACCTAACATGTTTTGACATTGTGGGGGAATCCCCATCGCCTGGATAGAACCCACTGACGCTGACACGGGAAGAACATGTAAACTCCACACAGGAGGGCCATCCTGCGAGGTGACTTTGCTAGCCACAGCACCAGCGTGCCAACGAGATGGAATGCAGGGTATTCTCTACCCACAGAGGTGTAGCACACCGGCCTACACTTCTGTGGTCTGGAGGATACCCCATGGCACTCCATTCCATCTAAGGAATCTGGTGGACCCAACTCATATTCACCCAACTCACATTTACACAACTCACATTCACACAACCTAACATGTTTTGACATTGTGGGGGAATCCCCATCGCCTGGATAGAACCCACTGACGCGCTGACACGGGGAGAACATGTAAACTCCACAAAGAAGGGCCTTCCTGCAAGGTGACTGTGCTAGCAACAGCACCAGCGTACCAACGAGATGGAATGCAGGGTATCCTCTACCCACAGGGGTGTAGCACACCGGCCTACACCTCTGTGGTCTGGAGGGCCGTGACATTCCATACCATCTAAGGAATCTCTGGTGGATCTCGGGCTGGGTGTCTAACCAAAATACCCCAAAAAGCAAAAAAAAAAGTGTTTTTAAAGTGTTTTTGTTTGGAATATGCATACTAAGCATATCATTTAGTTATAGCTACTGATAATTTAACAAACATAAAAATATGACGTAGATAGGTTTGCAGTTTTCACGGTGTACATTTCAGATTGCATCTATTATACACATGAAAATAACTCACGTTTTCTCCTGAGGTGACGTAAGTTGCTCGTGTTACCACCAGCGGCAACAACAGTGGCTCCAAACTCGCAAAACGTCGGATTTTTTAAAACCAAAACACTTCCAATTTAATGGATCAGTGAATCTTAGTCCTACCTATAAACTCTGTTTTCTGATCTTTGACATCAAAGGACATTGGCTTTGATGTGAAGAAACACTGTCTGTATTGTCACGGAAAAAGCTGTTACTATGGAAACGGTGACATCATCTGTGAGGTGGAAGAAGGTAAACAGGCTATATTGGTGCACAAGAGAGGAGCTGTGTCTGCTGTTTGGAAGTGTTTTGGTTTGAAAAAATCCGACAACAACAGTGGCTCCAAACTCGCAAAACGTCCGATTTTTTCAAACCAAAACACTTCCAAACAGCAGACACAGCTCCTCTCTTGTGCACAGACTATATTGGTGCATCTCCGGACTGTCTTTGTTCCTCCTGCATCGCTCTTTTCTGTTCTTTAAGTAACGCGACGGAGCCTCTCCCAGCTGTTAGCAGACTGTTGTGCTAACGGCTAGCTACAGAGCTGTACCAAGCTTGCTGTTTGGCGCTGAAATTTTATAAATGTACAATTATTAGTGTCACAAATTGTTGTGTGCTGTGGTGTTTTCCTGTTAAAGAGCATTAGTTGTGGGTTATTAATTGTTGTGTTATAATGTTATAACCATAATGTAGCAAGTGTAAAGAACGTTTTAACGTTAACCATCAGATTGTAAATAAATCTAAAAGTTATATTTGATCCCTTGTTTCTTTCGTGCTTATCTGAACTGTGACTTCTATGATCCGTTGCTCCACCAGTCCACTGCTACGAGTAGTATTTTTCCATCCGTCATCTTTAACCTCTTATCCTATTCTGGGTTGTGTGGGGACCGGAGCCAAAGGCAAGGTTCACCCTGGACAGGGATCCAGATTCTGGCAGGACTGAGACAGACATTCACACTCACATTCACACAACCTGACATGTCTTGACATTGTGGGGGAATCCCCATCGCCTGGATAGAACCCACTGACGCTGACACGGGAAGAACATGTAAACTCCACACAGGAGGGCCATCCTGCGAGGTGACTGTGCTAGCCACAGCACCAGCGTGCCAACGAGATGGAATGCAGGGTATTCTCTACCCACATAGGTGTAGCACACCGGCCTACACTTCTGTGGTCTGGAGGATACCCCGTGGCACTCCATTCCATCTAAGGAATCTGGTGGACCCAACTCATATTCACCCAACTCACATTTACGCAACTCACATTCACACAACCTAACATGTTTTGACATTGTGGGGGAATCCCCATCGCCTGGATAGAACCCACTGACGCTGACACGGGAAGAACATGTAAACTCCACACAGGAGGGCCATCCTGCGAGGTGACTGTGCTAGCCACAGCACCAGCGTGCCAACGAGATGGAATGCAGGGTATTCTCTACCCACATAGGTGTAGCACACCGGCCTACACTTCTGTGGTCTGGAGGATACCCCGTGGCACTCCATTCCATCGAAGGAATCTGGTGGACCCAACTCATATTCACCCAACTCACATTTACGCAACTCACATTCACACAACCTAACATGTTTTGACATTGTGGGGGAATCCCCATCGCCTGGATAGAACCCACTGACGCTGACACGGGAAGAACATGTAAACTCCACACAGGAGGGCCATCCTGCGAGGTGACTGTGCTAGCCACAGCACCAGCGTGCCAACGAGATGGAATGCAGGGTATTCTCTACCCACAGAGGTGTAGCACACCGGCCTACACTTCTGTGGTCTGGAGGATACCCCGTGGCACTCCATTCCATCTAAGGAATCTGGTGGACCCAACTCATATTCACCCAACTCACATTTACACAACTCACATTCACACAACCTAACATGTTTTGACATTGTGGGGGAATCCCCATCGCCTGGATAGAACCCACTGACGCTGACACGGGAAGAACATGTAAACTCCACAAAGAAGGGCCTTCCTGCAAGGTGTGCTAGCCACAGCACCAGCGTGCCAACGAGATGGAATGCAGGGTATCCTCTACCCACAGGGGTGTAGCACACCGGCCTACACCTCTGTGGTCTGGAGGGCCGTGACATTACATACCATCTAAGGAATCTCTAGTGGATCTCGGGCTGGGTGTCCAACCAAAATACCCCAAAAAGCAAAAAAAAAAGTGTTTTTAAAGTGTTTTTGTTTGGAATATGCATACTAAGCATATCATTTAGTTATAGCTACTGATAATTTAACAAACATAAAAATATGACGTAGATAGGTTTGCAGTTTTCACGGTGTACATTTCAGATTGCATCTATTATACACATGAAAATAACTCACGTTTTCTCCTGAGGTGACGTAAGTTGCTCGTGTTACCACCAGTGGCAACAACAGTGGCTCCAAACTCGCAAAACGTCGGATTTTTTAAAACCAAAACACTTCCAATTTAATGGATCAGTGAATCTTAGTCCTATCTATAAACTCTGTTTTCTGATCTTTGACATCAAAGGACATTGGCTTTGATGTGAAGAAACACTGTCTGTATTGTCACGGAAAAAGCTGTTACTATGGAAACAGTGACATCATCTGTGAGGTGGAAGAAGGTAAACAGGCTATATTGGTGCACAAGAGAGGAGCTGTGTCTGCTGTTTGGAAGTGTTTTGGTTTGAAAAAATCCGACAACAACAGTGGCTCCAAACTCGCAAAACGTCCGATTTTTTCAAACCAAAACACTTCCAAACAGCAGACACAGCTCCTCTCTTGTGCACAGACTATATTGGTGCATCTCCGGACTGTCTTTGTTCCTCCTGCATCGCTCTTTTCTGTTCTTTAAGTAACGCGACGGAGCCTCTCCCAGCTGTTAGCAGACTGTTGTGCTAACGGCTAGCTACAGAGCTGTACCAAGCATGCTGTTTGGCGCTGAAATTTTATAAATGTACAATTATTAGTGTCACAAATTGTTGTGTGCTGTGGTGTTTTCCTGTTAAAGAGGATTAGTTGTGGGTTATTAATTGTTGTGTTATAAAGTTATAACCATAATGTAGCAAGTGTAAAGAACGTTTTAACGTTAACCATCAGATTGTAAATAAATCTAAAAGTTATATTTGCTCCCTTGTTTCTTTCGTGCTTATCTGAACCGTGACTTCTATGATCCGTTGCTCCACCAGTCCACTGCTACTAGTAGTATTTTTCCATCCGTCATCTTTAACCTCTTATCCTATTCTGGGTTGTGTGGGGACCGGAGCCGAAGGCAAGGTTCACCCTGGACAGGGATCCAGATTCTGGCAGGACTGAGACAGACATTCACACTCACATTCACACAACCTGACATGTCTTGACATTGTGGGGGAATCCCCATCGCCTGGATAGAACCCACTGAGATGACACGGAAAGAACATGTAAACTCCACACAGGAAGGCTATCCTGCGAGGTGACTGTGCTAGCCACAGCACCAGCGTGCCAACGAGATGGAATGCAGGGTATTCTCTACCCACAGAGGTGTAGCACACCGGCATACACTTCTGTGATCTGGAGGATACCCCGTGGCACTCCATTCCATCTAAAGAATCTGGTGGGCCCAACTCATATTCACCCAACTCACATTTACGCAACTCACATTCACACAACCTAACATGTTTTGACATTGTGGGGGAATCCCCATCGCCTGGATAGAACCCACTGACGCTGACACGGGAAGAACATGTAAACTCCACACAGGAGGGCCATCCTGCGAGGTGACTGTGCTAGCCACAGCACCAGCGTGCCAACGAGATGGAATGCAGGGTATTCTCTACCCACATAGGTGTAGCACACCGGCCTACACTTCTGTGGTCTGGAGGATACCCCGTGGCACTCCATTCCATCTAAGGAATGTGGTGGACCCAACTCATATTCACCCAACTCACATTTACACAACTCACATTCACACAACCTAACATGTTTTGACATTGTGGGGGAATCCCCATCGCCTGGATAGAACCCACTGACGCGCTGACACGGGGAGAACATGTAAACTCCACAAAGAAGGGCCTTCCTGCAAGGTGACTGTGCTAGCAACAGCACCAGCGTGCCAACGAGATGGAATGCAGGGTATCCTCTACCCACAGGGGTGTAGCACACCGGCCTACACCTCTGTGGTCTGGAGGGCCGTGACATTCCATACCATCTAAGGAATCTCTAGTGGATCTCGGGCTGGGTGTCTAACCAAAATACCCCAAAAAGCAAAAAAAAAAGTGTTTTTAAAGTGTTTTTGTTTGTAATATGCATACTAAGCATATCATTTAGTTATAGCTACTGATAATTTAACAAACATAAAAATATGACGTAGATAGGTTTGCAGTTTTCACGGTGTACATTTCAGATTGCATCTATTATACACATGAAAATAACTCACGTTTTCTCCTGAGGTGACGTAAGTTGCTCGTGTTACCACCAGTGGCAACAACAGTGGCTCCAAACTCGCAAAACGTCGGATTTTTTAAAACCAAAACACTTCCAATTTAATGGATCAGTGAATCTTAGTCCTATCTATAAACTCTGTTTTCTGATCTTTGACATCAAAGGACATTGTCTTTGATGTGAAGAAACACTATCTGTATTGTCACGGAAAAAGCTGTTACTATGGAAACGGTGACATCATCTGTGAGGTGGAAGAAGGTAAACAGGCTATATTGGCGCACAAGAGAGGAGCTGTGTCTGCTGTTTGGAAGTGTTTTGGTTTGAAAAAATCCGACAACAACAGTGGCTCCAAACTCGCAAAACGTCTGATTTTTTCAAACCAAAACACTTCCAAACAGCAGACACAGCTCCTCTCTTGTGCACAGACTATATTGGTGCATCTCCGGACTGTCTTTGTTCCTCCTGCATCGCTCTTTTCTGTTCTTTAAGTAACGCGACGGAGCCTCTCCCAGCTGTTAGCAGACTGTTGTGCTAACGGCTAGCTACAGAGCTGTACCAAGCATGCTGTTTGGCGCTGAAATTTTATAAATGTACAATTATTAGTGTCACAAATTGTTGTGTGCTGTGGTGTTTTCCTGTTAAAGAGGATTAGTTGTGGATTATTAATTGTTGTGTTATAAAGTTATAACCATAATGTAGCAAGTGTAAAGAACGTTTTAAGGTTAACCATCAGATTGTAAATAAATCTAAAAGTTATATTTGCTCCCTTGTTTCTTTCGTGCTTATCTGAACCGTGACTTCTATGATCCGTTGCTCCACCAGTCCACTGCTACTAGTAGTATTTTTCCATCCGTCATCTTTAACCTCTTATCCTATTCTGGGTTGGGTGGGGACCGGAGCCGAAAGCAAGGTTCACCCTGGACAGGGATCCAGATTCTGGCAGGACTGAGACAGACATTCACACTCACATTCACACAACCTGACATGTCTTGACATTGTGGGGGAATCCCCATCGCCTGGATAGAACCCACTGACGCTGACACGGGAAGAACATGTAAACTCCACACAGGAGGGCCATCCTGCGAGGTGACTGTGCTAGCCACAGCACCAGCGTGCCAACGAGATGGAATGCAGGGTATTCTCTACCCACAGAGGTGTAGCACACCGGCCTACACTTCTGTGGTCTGGAGGATACCCCGTGGCACTCCATTCCATCTAAGGAATCTGGTGGACCCAACTCATATTCACCCAACTCACATTTACACAACTCACATTCACACAACCTAACATGTTTTGACATTGTGGGGGAATCCCCATCGCCTGGATAGAACCCACTGACGCTGACACGGGAAGAACATGTAAACTCCACACAGGAGGGCCATCCTGCGAGGTGACTGTGCTAGCCACAGCACCAGCGTGCCAACGAGATGGAATGCAGGGTATTCTCTACCCACAGAGGTGTAGCACCCCGGCCTACACTTCTGTGGTCTGGAGGATACCCCGTGGCACTCCATTCCATCTAAGGAATCTGGTGGACCCAACTCATATTCACCCAACTCACATTTACACAACTCACATTCACACAACCTAACATGTTTTGACATTGTGGGGGAATCCCCATCGCCTGGATAGAACCCACTGACGCTGACACGGGAAGAACATGTAAACTCCACAAAGAAGGGCCTTCCTGCAAGGTGTGCTAGCCACAGCACCAGCGTGCCAACGAGATGGAATGCAGGGTATCCTCTACCCACAGGGGTGTAGCACACCGGCCTACACCTCTGTGGTCTGGAGGGCCGTGACATTCCATACCATCTAAGGAATCTCTGGTGGATCTCGGGCTGGGTGTCTCACCAAAATACCCCAAAAAGCAAAAAAAAAGTGTTTTTAAAGTGTTTTTGTTTGGAATATGCATACTAAGCATATCATTTAGTTATAGCTACTGATAATTTAACAAACATAAAAATATGACGTAGATAGGTTTGCAGTTTTCACGGTGTACATTTCAGATTGCATCTATTATACACATGAAAATAACTCACGTTTTCTCCTGAGGTGACGTAAGTTGCTCGTGTTACCACCAGTGGCAACAACAGTGGCTCCAAACTCGCAAAAAGTCGGATTTTTTAAAACCAAAACACTTCAAATTTAATGGATCAGTGAATCTTAGTCCTATCTATAAACTCTGTTTTCTGATCTTTGACATCAAAGGACATTGGCTTTGATGTGAAGAAACACTATCTGTATTGTCACGGAAAAAGCTGTTACTATGGAAACGGTGACATCATCTGTGAGGTGGAAGAAGGTGAACAGGCTATATTGGTGCACAAGAGAGGAGCTGTGTCTGCTCTTTGGAAGTGTTTTGGTTTGAAAAAATCCGACAACAACAGTGGCTCCAAACTCGCAAAACCGTCCGATTTTTTCAAACCAAAGCACTTCCAAACAGCAGACACAGCTCCTCTCTTGTGCACAGACTATATTGGTGCATCTCCGGACTGTCTTTGTTCCTCCTGCATCGCTCTTTTCTGTTCTTTAAGTAACGCGACGGAGCCTCTCCCAGCTGTTAGCAGACTGTTGTGCTAACGGCTAGCTACAGAGCTGTACCAAGCATGCTGTTTGGCGCTGAAATTTTATAAATGTACAATTATTAGTGTCACAAATTGTTGTGTGCTGTGGTGTTTTCCTGTTAAAGAGGATTAGTTGTGGGTTATTAATTGTTGTGTTATAAAGTTATAACCATAATGTAGCAAGTGTAAAGAACGTTTTAACGTTAACCATCAGATTGTAAATAAATCTAAAAGTTATGTTTGCTCCCTTGTTTCTTTCGTGCTTATCTGAACCGTGACTTCTATGATCCATTGCTCCACCAGTCCACTGCTACTAGTAGTATTTTTCCATCCGTCATCTTTAACCTCTTATCCTATTCTGGGTTGTGTGGGGACCGGAGCCGAAGGCAAGGTTCACCCTGGACAGGGATCCAGATTCTGGCAGGACTGAGACAGACATTCACACTCACATTCACACAACCTGACATGTCTTGACATTGTGGGGGAATCCCCATCGCCTGGATAGAACCCACTGACGCTGACACGGGAAGAACATGTAAACTCCACACAGGAGGGCCATCCTGCGAGGTGACTGTGCTAGCCACAGCACCAGCGTGCCAACGAGATGGAATGCAGGGTATTCTCTACCCACAGAGGTGTAGCACACCGGCCTACACTTCTGTGGTCTGGAGGATACCCCGTGGCACTCCATTCCATCTAAGGAATCTGGTGGACCCAACTCATATTCACCCAACTCACATTTACACAACTCACATTCACACAACCTAACATGTTTTGACATTTTGGGGGAATCCCCATCGCCTGGATAGAACCCACTGACGCGCTGACACGGGGAGAACATGTAAACTCCACAAAGAAGGGCCTTCCTGCAAGGTGACTGTGGTAGCAACAGCACCAGCGTGCCAACGAGATGGAATGCAGGGTATCCTCTACCCACAGGGGTGTAGCACACCGGCCTACACCTCTGTGGTCTGGAGGGCCGTGACATTCCATACCATCTAAGGAATCTCTAGTGGATCTCGGGCTGGGTGTCTAACCAAAATACCCCAAAAAGCAAAAAAAAAAGTGTTTTTAAAGTGTTTTTGTTTGTAATATGCATACTAAGCATATCATTTAGTTATAGCTACTGATAATTTAACAAACATAAAAATATGACGTAGATAGGTTTGCAGTTTTCACGGTGTACATTTCAGATTGCATCTATTATACACATGAAAATAACTCACGTTTTCTCCTGAGGTGACGTAAGTTGCTCGTGTTACCACCAGTGGCAACAACAGTGGCTCCAAACTCGCAAAACGTCGGATTTTTTAAAACCAAAACACTTCCAATTTAATGGATCAGTGAATCTTAGTCCTATCTATAAACTCTGTTTTCTGATCTTTGACATCAAAGGACATTGGCTTTGATGTGAAGAAACACTATCTGTATTGTCACGGAAAAAGCTGTTACTATGGAAACGGTGACATCATCTGTGAGGTGGAAGAAGGTAAACAGGCTATATTGGTGCACAAGAGAGGAGCTGTGTCTGCTGTTTGGAAGTGTTTTGGTTTGAAAAAATCCGACAACAACAGTGGCTCCAAACTCGCAAAACGTCCGATTTTTTCAAACCAAAACACTTCCAAACAGCAGACACAGCTCCTCTCTTGTGCACAGACTATATTGGTGCATCTCCGGACTGTCTTTGTTCCTCCTGCATCGCTCTTTTCTGTTCTTTAAGTAACGCGACGGAGCCTCTCCCAGCTGTTAGCAGACTGTTGTGCTAACGGCTAGCTACAGAGCTGTACCAAGCATGCTGTTTGGCGCTGAAATTTTATAAATGTACAATTATTAGTGTCACAAATTGTTGTGTGCTGTGGTGTTTTCCTGTTAAAGAGGATTAGTTGTGGGTTATTAATTGTTGTGTTATAAAGTTATAACCATAATGTAGCAAGTGTAAAGAACGTTTTAACGTTAACCATCAGATTGTAAATAAATCTAAAAGTTATATTTGCTCCCTTGTTTCTTTCGTGCTTATCTGAACCGTGACTTCTATGATCCGTTGCTCCACCAGTCCACTGCTACTAGTAGTATTTTTCCATCCGTCATCTTTAACCTCTTATCCTATTCTGGGTTGGGTGGGGACCGGAGCCGAAGACAAGGTTCACGCTGGACAGGGATCCAGATTCTGGCAGGACTGAGACAGACATTCACACTCACATTCACACAACCTGACATGTCTTGACATTGTGGGGGAATCCCCATCGCCTGGATAGAACCCACTGAGATGACACGGGAAGAACATGTAAACTCCACACAGGAGGGCCATCCTGCGAGGTGACTGTGCTAGCCACAGCACCAGCGTGCCAACGAGATGGAATGCAGGGTATTCTCTACCCACAGAGGTGTAGCACACCGGCCTACACTTCTGTGGTCTGGAGGATACCCCGTGGCACTCCATTCCATCGAAGGAATCTGGTGGACCCAACTCATATTCACCCAACTCACATTTACGCAACTCACATTCACACAACCTAACATGTTTTGACATTGTGGGGGAATCCACATCGCCTGGATAGAACCCACTGACCCTGACACGGGAAGAACATGTAAACTCCACACAGGAGGGCCATCCTGCGAGGTGACTGTGCTAGCCACAGCACCAGCGTGCCAACGAGATGGAATGCAGGGTATTCTCTACCCACAGAGGTGTAGCACACCGGCCTACACTTCTGTGGTCTGGAGGATACCCCGTGGCACTCCATTCCATCGAAGGAATCTGGTGGACCCAACTCATATTCACCCAACTCACATTTACGCAACTCACATTCACACAACCTAACATGTTTTGACATTGTGGGGGAATCCCCATCGCCTGGATAGAACCCACTGACCCTGACACGGGAAGAACATGTAAACTCCACACAGGAGGGCCATCCTGCGAGGTGACTGTGCTAGCCACAGCACCAGCGTGCCAACGAGATGGAATGCAGGGTATTCTCTACCCACAGAGGTGTAGCACACCGGCCTACACTTCTGTGGTCTGGAGGATACCCCGTGGCACTCCATTCCATCTAAGGAATCTGGTGGACCCAACTCATATTCACTCAACTCACATTTACGCAACTCACATTCACACAACCTAACATGTTTTGACATTGTGGGGGAATCCCCATCGCCTGGATAGAACCCACTGACGCTGACACGGGAAGAACATGTAAACTCCACACAGGAGGGCCATCCTGCGAGGTGACTGTGCTAGCCACAGCACCAGCGTGCCAACGAGATGGAATGCAGGGTATCCTCTACCCACAGAGGTGTAGCACACCGGCCTACACTTCTGTGGTCTGGAGGATACCCCGTGGCACTCCATTCCATCTAAGGAATCTGGTGGACCCAACTCATATTCACCCAACTCACATTTACACAACTCACATTCACACAACCTAACATGTTTTGACATTGTGGGGGAATCCCCATCGCCTGGATAGAACCCACTGACGCTGACACGGGAAGAACATGTAAACTCCACAAAGAAGGGCCTTCCTGCAAGGTGTGCTAGCCACAGCACCAGCGTGCCAACGAGATGGAATGCAGGGTATTCTCTACCCACAGAGGTGTAGCACACCGGCCTACACTTCTGTGGTCTGGAGGATACCCCGTGGCACTCCATTCCATCTAAGGAATCTGGTGGACCCAACTCATATTCACCCAACTCACATTTACACAACTCACATTCACACAACCTAACATGTTTTGACATTGTGGGGGAATCCCCATGGCCTGGATAGAACCCACTGACGCGCTGACACGGGGAGAACATGTAAACTCCACAAAGAAGGGCCTTCCTGCAAGGTGACTGTGCTAGCAACAGCACCAGCGTGCCAACGAGATGGAATGCAGGGTATCCTCTACCCACAGGGGTGTAGCACACCGGCCTACACCTCTGTGGTCTGGAGGGCCGTGACATTCCATACCATCTAAGGAATCTCTGGTGGATCTCGGGCTGGGTGTCTCACCAAAATACCCCAAAAAGCAAAAAAAAAAGTGTTTTTAAAGTGTTTTTGTTTGGAATATGCATACTAAGCATATCATTTAGTTATAGCTACTGATAATTTAACAAACATAAAAATATGACGTAGATAGGTTTGCAGTTTTCACGGTGTACATTTCAGATTGCATCTATTATACACATGAAAATAACTCACGTTTTCTCCTGAGGTGACGTAAGTTGCTCGTGTTACCACCAGTGGCAACAACAGTGGCTCCAAACTCGCAAAACGTCGGATTTTTTAAAACCAAAACACTTCCAATTTAATGGATCAGTGAATCTTAGTCCTATCTATAAACTCTGTTTTCTGATCTTTGACATCAAAGGACATTGGCTTTGATGTGAAGAAACACTATCTGTATTGTCACGGAAAAAGCTGTTACTATGGAAACGGTGACATCATCTGTGAGGTGGAAGAAGGTAAACAGGCTATATTGGTGCACAAGAGAGGAGCTGTGTCTGCTGTTTGGAAGTGTTTTGGTTTGAAAAAATCCAACAACAACAGTGGCTCCAAACTCGCAAAACGTCCGATTTTTTCAAACCAAAACACTTCCAAACAGCAGACACAGCTCCTCTCTTGTGCACAGACTATATTGGTGCATCTCCGGACTGTCTTTGTTCCTCCTGCATCGCTCTTTTCTGTTCTTTAAGTAACGCGACGGAGCCTCTCCCAGCTGTTAGCAGACTGTTCTGCTAACGGCTAGCTACAGAGCTGTACCAAGCATGCTGTTTGGCGCTGAAATTTTATAAATGTACAATTATTAGTGTCACAAATTGTTGTGTGCTGTGGTGTTTTCCTGTTAAAGAGGATTAGTTGTGGGTTATTAATTGTTGTGTTATAAAGTTATAACCATAATGTAGCAAGTGTAAAGAACGTTTTAACGTTAACCATCAGATTGTAAATAAATCTAAAAGTTATATTTGCTCCCTTGTTTCTTTCGTGCTTATCTGAACCGTGACTTCTATGATCCGTTGCTCCACCAGTCCACTGCTACTAGTAGTATTTTTCCATCCGTCATCTTTAACCTCTTATCCTATTCTGGATTGTGTGGGGACCAGGAGCCGAAGGCAAGGTTCACCTTGGACAGGGATCCAGATTCCGGCAGGACTGAGACAGATATTCACACTCACATTCACACAACCTGACATGTCTTGACATTGTGGGGGAATCCCCATCGCCTGGATAGAACCCACTGACGCTGACACGGGAAGAACATGTAAACTCCACACAGGAGGGCCATCCTGCGAGGTGACTGTGCTAGCCACAGCACCAGCGTGCCAACGAGATGGAATGCAGGGTATTCTCTACCCACAGAGGTGTAGCACACCGGCCTACACTTCTGTGGTCTGGAGGATACCCCGTGGCACTCCATTCCATCAAAGGAATCTGGTGGAACCAACTCATATTCACCCAACTCACATTTACGCAACTCACATTCACACAACCTAACATGTTTTGACATTGTGGGGGAATCCCCATCGCCTGGATAGAACCCACTGACCCTGACACGGGAAGAACATGTAAACTCCACACAGGAGGGCCATCCTGCGAGGTGACTGTGCTAGCCACAGCACCAGCGTGCCAACGAGATGGAATGCAGGGTATTCTCTACCCACAGAGGTGTAGCACACCGGCCTACACTTCTGTGGTCTGGAGGATACCCCGTGGCACTCCATTCCATCTAAGGAATCTGGTGGACCCAACTCATATTCACCCAACTCACATTTACGCAACTCACATTCACACAACCTAACATGTTTTGACATTGTGGGGGAATCCCCATCGCCTGGATAGAACCCACTGACGCGCTGACACGGGGAGAACATGTAAACTCCACAAAGAAGGGCCTTCCTGCAAGGTGACTGTGCTAGCAACAATCACCAGCGTACCAACGAGATGGAATGCAGGGTATCCTCTACCCACAGGGGTGTAGCACACCGGCCTACACCTCTGTGGTCTGGAGGGCCGTGACATTCCATACCATCTAAGGAATCTCTGGTGGATCTCGGGCTGGGTGTCTAACCAAAATACCCCAAAAATAAAAAAAAAAAGTGTTTTTAAAGTGTTTTTGTTTGGAATATGCATACTAAGCATATCATTTAGTTATAGCTACTGATAATTTAACAAACATAAAAATATGACGTAGATAGGTTTGCAGTTTTCACGGTGTACATTTCAGATTGCATCTATTATACACATGAAAATAACTCACGTTTTCTCCTGAGGTGACGTAAGTTGCTCGTGTTACCACCAGTGGCAACAACAGTGGCTCCAAACTCGCAAAACGTCGGATTTTTTAAAACCAAAACACTTCCAATTTAATGGATCAGTGAATCTTAGTCCTATCTATAAACTCTGTTTTCTGATCTTTGACATCAAAGGACATTGGCTTTGATGTGAAGAAACACTATCTGTATTGTCACGGAAAAAGCTGTTACTATGGAAACGGTGACATCATCTGTGAGGTGGAAGAAGGTAAACAGGCTATATTGGTGCACAAGAGAGGAGCTGTGTCTGCTGTTTGGAAGTGTTTTGGTTTGAAAAAATCCGACAACAACAGTGGCTCCAAACTCGCAAAACGTCCGATTTTTTCAAACCAAAACACTTCCAAACAGCAGACACAGCACCTCTCTTGTGCACAGACTATATTGGTGCATCTCCGGTCTGTCTTTGTTCCTCCTGCATTGCTCTTTTCTGTTCTTTAAGTAACGCGACGGAGCCTCTCCCAGCTGTTGGCAGACTGTTGTGCTAACGGCTAGCTACAGAGCTGTACCAAGCATGCTGTTTGGCGCTGAAATTTTATAAATGTACAATTATTAGTGTCACAAATTGTTGTGTGCTGTGGTGTTTTCCTGTTAAAGAGGATTAGTTGTGGGTTATTAATTGTTGTGTTATAAAGTTATAACCATAATGTAGCAAGTGTAAAGAACGTTTTAACGTTAACCATCAGATTGTAAATAAATCTAAAAGTTATATTTGCTCCCTTGTTTCTTTCGTGCTTATCTGAACCGTGACTTCTATGATCCGTTGCTCCACCAGTCCACTGCTACTAGTAGTATTTTTCCATCCGTCATCTTTAACCTCTTATCCTATTCTGGGTTGGGTGGGGACCAGAGCCGAAGACAAGGTTCACGCTGGACAGGGATCCAGATTCTGGCAGGACTGAGACAGACATTCACACTCACATTCACACAACCTGACATGTCTTGACATTGTGGGGGAATCCCCATCGCCTGGATAGAACCCACTGAGATGACACGGAAAGAACATGTAAACTCCACACAGGAGGGCCATCCTGCGAGGTGACTGTGCTAGCCACAGCACCAGCGTGCCAACGAGATGGAATGCAGGGTATTCTCTACCCACAGAGGTGTAGCACACCGGCATACACTTCTGTGATCTGGAGGATACCCCGTGGCACTCCATTCCATCTAAGGAATCTGGTGGACCCAACTCATATTCACCCAACTCACATTTACGCAACTCACATTCACACAACCTAACATGTTTTGACATTGTGGGGGAATCCCCATCGCCTGGATAGAACCCACTGACGCTGACACGGGAAGAACATGTAAACTCCACAAAGAAGGGCCTTCCTGCAAGGTGTGCTAGCCACAGCACCAGCGTGCCAACGAGATGGAATGCAGGGTATTCTCTACCCACAGAGGTGTAGCACACCGGCCTACACTTCTGTGGTCTGGAGGATACCCCGTGGCACTCCATTCCATCTAAGGAATCTGGTGGACCCAACTCATATTCACCCAACTCACATTTACACAACTCACATTCACACAACCTAACATGTTTTGACATTGTGGGGGAATCCCCATCGCCTGGATAGAACCCACTGACGCGCTGACACGGGGAGAACATGTAAACTCCACAAAGAAGGGCCTTCCTGCAAGGTGACTGTGCTAGCAACAGCACCAGCGTGCCAACGAGATGGAATGCAGGGTATCCTCTACCCACAAGGGTGTAGCACACCGGCCTACACCTCTGTGGTCTGGAGGGCCGTGACATTCCATACCATCTAAGGAATCTCTGGTGGATCTCGGGCTGGGTGTCTCACCAAAATACCCCAAAAAGCAAAAAAAAAAGTGTTTTTAAAGTGTTTTTGTTTGGAATATGCATACTAAGCATATCATTTAGTTATAGCTACTGATAATTTAACAAACATAAAAATATGACGTAGATAGGTTTGCAGTTTTCACGGTGTACATTTCAGATTGCATCTATTATACACATGAAAATAACTCACGTTTTCTCCTGAGGTGACGTAAGTTGCTCGTGTTACCACCAGTGGCAACAACAGTGGCTCCAAACTCGCAAAACGTCGGATTTTTTAAAACCAAAACACTTCCAATTTAATGGATCAGTGAATCTTAGTCCTATCTATAAACTCTGTTTTCTGATCTTTGACATCAAAGGACATTGGCTTTGATGTGAAGAAACACTATCTGTATTGTCACGGAAAAAGCTGTTACTATGGAAACGGTGACATCATCTGTGAGGTGGAAGAAGGTAAACAGGCTATATTGGTGCACAAGAGAGGAGCTGTGTCTGCTGTTTGGAAGTGTTTTGGTTTGAAAAAATCCGACAACAACAGTGGCTCCAAACTCGCAAAACGTCCGATTTTTTCAAACCAAAACACTTCCAAACAGCAGACACAGCACCTCTCTTGTGCACAGACTATATTGGTGCATCTCCGGTCTGTCTTTGTTCCTCCTGCATTGCTCTTTTCTGTTCTTTAAGTAACGCGACGGAGCCTCTCCCAGCTGTTGGCAGACTGTTGTGCTAACGGCTAGCTACAGAGCTGTACCAAGCATGCTGTTTGGCGCTGAAATTTTATAAATGTACAATTATTAGTGTCACAAATTGTTGTGTGCTGTGGTGTTTTCCTGTTAAAGAGGATTAGTTGTGGGTTATTAATTGTTGTGTTATAAAGTTATAACCATAATGTAGCAAGTGTAAAGAACGTTTTAACGTTAACCATCAGATTGTAAATAAATCTAAAAGTTATATTTGCTCCCTTGTTTCTTTCGTGCTTATCTGAACCGTGACTTCTATGATCCGTTGCTCCACCAGTCCACTGCTACTAGTAGTATTTTTCCATCCGTCATCTTTAACCTCTTATCCTATTCTGGGTTGGGTGGGGACCAGAGCCGAAGACAAGGTTCACGCTGGACAGGGATCCAGATTCTGGCAGGACTGAGACAGACATTCACACTCACATTCACACAACCTGACATGTCTTGACATTGTGGGGGAATCCCCATCGCCTGGATAGAACCCACTGAGATGACACGGAAAGAACATGTAAACTCCACACAGGAGGGCCATCCTGCGAGGTGACTGTGCTAGCCACAGCACCAGCGTGCCAACGAGATGGAATGCAGGGTATTCTCTACCCACAGAGGTGTAGCACACCGGCATACACTTCTGTGATCTGGAGGATACCCCGTGGCACTCCATTCCATCTAAGGAATCTGGTGGACCCAACTCATATTCACCCAACTCACATTTACGCAACTCACATTCACACAACCTAACATGTTTTGACATTGTGGGGGAATCCCCATCGCCTGGATAGAACCCACTGACGCTGACACGGGAAGAACATGTAAACTCCACACAGGAGGGCCATCCTGCGAGGTGACTGTGCTAGCCACAGCACCAGCGTGCCAACGAGATGGAATGCAGGGTATTCTCTACCCACAGAGGTGTAGCACACCGGCCTACACTTCTGTGGTCTGGAGGATACCCCGTGGCACTCCATTCCATCTAAGGAATCTGGTGGACCCAACTCATATTCACCCAACTCACATTTACACAACTCACATTCACACAACCTAACATGTTTTGACATTGTGGGGGAATCCCCATCGCCTGGATAGAACCCACTGACGCGCTGACACGGGGAGAACATGTAAACTCCACAAAGAAGGGCCTTCCTGCAAGGTGACTGTGCTAGCAACAGCACCAGCGTGCCAACGAGATGGAATGCAGGGTATCCTCTACCCACAGGGGTGTAGCACACCGGCCTACACCTCTGTGGTCTGGAGGGCCGTGACATTCCATACCATCTAAGGAATCTCTGGTGGATCTCGGGCTGGGTGTCTAACCAAAATACCCCAAAAAGCAAAAAAAAAAGTGTTTTTAAAGTGTTTTTGTTTGGAATATGCATACTAAGCATATCATTTAGTTATAGCTACTGATAATTTAACAAACATAAAAATATGACGTAGATGGGTTTGCAGTTTTCACGGTGTACATTTCAGATTGCATCTATTATACACATGAAAATAACTCACGTTTTCTCCTGAGGTGACGTAAGTTGCTCGTGTTACCACCAGCGGCAACAACAGTGGCTCCAAACTCGCAAAACGTCGGATTTTTTAAAACCAAAACACTTCCAATTTAATGGATCAGTGAATCTTAGTCCTACCTATAAACTCTGTTTTCTGATCTTTGACATCAAAGGACATTGGCTTTGATGTGAAGAAACACTGTCTGTATTGTCACGGAAAAAGCTGTTACTATGGAAACGGTGACATCATCTGTGAGGTGGAAGAAGGTAAACAGGCTATATTGGTGCACAAGAGAGGAGCTGTGTCTGCTGTTTGGAAGTGTTTTGGTTTGAAAAAATCCGACAACAACAGTGGCTCCAAACTCGCAAAACGTCCGATTTTTTCAAACCAAAACACTTCCAAACAGCAGACACAGCTCCTCTCTTGTGCACAGACTATATTGGTGCATCTCCGGACTGTCTTTGTTCCTCCTGCATCGCTCTTTTCTGTTCTTTAAGTAACGCGACGGAGCCTCTCCCAGCTGTTAGCAGACTGTTGTGCTAACGGCTAGCTACAGAGCTGTACCAAGCTTGCTGTTTGGCGCTGAAATTTTATAAATGTACAATTATTAGTGTCACAAATTGTTGTGTGCTGTGGTGTTTTCCTGTTAAAGAGCATTAGTTGTGGGTTATTAATTGTTGTGTTATAATGTTATAACCATAATGTAGCAAGTGTAAAGAACGTTTTAACGTTAACCATCAGATTGTAAATAAATCTAAAAGTTATATTTGATCCCTTGTTTCTTTCGTGCTTATCTGAACTGTGACTTCTATGATCCGTTGCTCCACCAGTCCACTGCTACGAGTAGTATTTTTCCATCCGTCATCTTTAACCTCTTATCCTATTCTGGGTTGTGTGGGGACCGGAGCCAAAGGCAAGGTTCACCCTGGACAGGGATCCAGATTCTGGCAGGACTGAGACAGACATTCACACTCACATTCACACAACCTGACATGTCTTGACATTGTGGGGGAATCCCCATCGCCTGGATAGAACCCACTGACGCTGACACGGGAAGAACATGTAAACTCCACACAGGAGGGCCATCCTGCGAGGTGACTGTGCTAGCCACAGCACCAGCGTGCCAACGAGATGGAATGCAGGGTATTCTCTACCCACATAGGTGTAGCACACCGGCCTACACTTCTGTGGTCTGGAGGATACCCCGTGGCACTCCATTCCATCTAAGGAATCTGGTGGACCCAACTCATATTCACCCAACTCACATTTACGCAACTCACATTCACACAACCTAACATGTTTTGACATTGTGGGGGAATCCCCATCGCCTGGATAGAACCCACTAACGCTGACACGGGAAGAACATGTAAACTCCACACAGGAGGGCCATCCTGCGAGGTGACTGTGGTAGCCACAGCACCAGCGTGCCAATGAGATGGAATGCAGGGTATCCTCTACCCACAGGGGTGTAGCACACCGGCCTACACCTCTGTGGTCTGGAGGGCCGTGACATTCCATACCATCTAAGGAATCTCTGGTGGATCTCGGGCTGGGTGTCTAACCAAAATACCCCAAAAAGCAAAAACAAAAGTGTTTTTAAAGTGTTTTTGTTTGTAATATGCATACTAAGCATATCATTTAGTTATAGCTACTGATAATTTAACAAACATAAAAATATGACGTAGATAGGTTTGCAGTTTTCACGGTGTACATTTCAGATTGCATCTATTATACACATGAAAATAACTCACGTTTTCTCCTGAGGTGACGTAAGTTGCTCGTGTTACCACCAGCGGCAACAACAGTGGCTCCAAACTCGCAAAACGTCGGATTTTTTAAAACCAAAACACTTCCAATTTAATGGATCAGTGAATCTTAGTCCTATCTATAAACTCTGTTTTCTGATCTTTGACATCAAAGGACATTGGCTTTGATGTGAAGAAACACTATCTGTATTGTCACGGAAAAAGCTGTTACTATGGAAACGGTGACATCATCTGTGAGGTGGAAGAAGGTAAACAGGCTATATTGGTGCACAAGAGAGGAGCTGTGTCTGCTGTTTGGAAGTGTTTTGGTTTGAAAAAATCCGACAACAACAGTGGCTCCAAACTCGCAAAACGTCCGATTTTTTCAAACCAAAACACTTCCAAACAGCAGACACAGCTCCTCTCTTGTGCACAGACTATATTGGTGCATCTCCGGACTGTCTTTGTTCCTCCTGCATCGCTCTTTTCTGTTCTTTAAGTAACGCGACGGAGCCTCTCCCAGCTGTTAGCAGACTGTTGTGCTAACGGCTAGCTACAGAGCTGTACCAAGCATGCTGTTTGGCGCTGAAATTTTATAAATGTACAATTATTAGTGTCACAAATTGTTGTGTGCTGTGGTGTTTTCCTGTTAAAGAGGATTAGTTGTGGGTTATTAATTGTTGTGTTATAAAGTTACAACCATAATGTAGCAAGTGTAAAGAACGTTTTAACGTTAACCATCAGATTGTAAATAAATCTAAAAGTTATATTTGCTCCCTTGTTTCTTTCGTGCTTATCTGAACCAAGACTTCTATGATCCGTTGCTCCACCAGTCCACTGCTACTAGTAGTATTTTTCCATACGTCATCTTTAACCTCTTATCCTATTCTGGATTGTGTGGGGACCAGGAGCCGAAGGCAAGGTTCACCCTGGACAGGGATCCAGATTCCGGCAGGACTGAGACAGATATTCACACTCACATTCACACAACCTGACTTGTCTTGACATTTTGGGGGAATCCCCATCGCCTGGATAGAACCCACTGACGCTGACACGGGAAGAACATGTAAACTCCACACAGGAGGGCCATCCTGCGAGGTGACTGTGCTAGCCACAGCACCAGCGTGCCAACGAGATGGAATGCAGGGTATTCTCTACCCACAGAGGTGTAGCACACCGGCCTACACTTCTGTGGTCTGGAGGATACCCCGTGGCACTCCATTCCATCGAAGGAATCTGGTGGACCCAACTCATATTCACCCAACTCACATTTACGCAACTCACATTCACACAACCTAACATGTTTTGACATTGTGGGGGAATCCCCATCGCCTGGATAGAACCCACTGACGCTGACACGGGAAGAACATGTAAACTCCACACAGGAGGGCCATCCTGCGAGGTGACTGTGCTAGCCACAGCACCAGCGTGCCAACGAGATGGAATGCAGGGTATCCTCTACCCACAGGGGTGTAGCACACCGGCCTACACCTCTGTGGTCTGGAGGGCCGTGACATTCCATACCATCTAAGGAATCTCTGGTGGATCTCGGGCTGGGTGTCTAACCAAAATACCCCAAAAAGCAAAAAAAAAAGTGTTTTTAAAGTGTTTTTGTTTGTAATATGCATACTAAGCATATCATTTAGTTATAGCTACTGATAATTTAACAAACATAAAAATATGACGTAGATAGGTTTGCAGTTTTCACGGTGTACATTTCAGATTGCATCTATTATACACATGAAAATAACTCACGTTTTCTCCTGAGGTGACGTAAGTTGCTCGTGTTACCACCAGCGGCAACAACAGTGGCTCCAAACTCGCAAAACGTCGGATTTTTTAAAACCAAAACACTTCCAATTTAATGGATCAGTGAATCTTAGTCCTATCTATAAACTCTGTTTTCTGATCTTTGACATCAAAGGACATTGGCTTTGATGTGAAGAAACACTATCTGTATTGTCACGGAAAAAGCTGTTACTATGGAAACGGTGACATCATCTGTGAGGTGGAAGAAGGTAAACAGGCTATATTGGTGCACAAGAGAGGAGCTGTGTCTGCTGTTTGGAAGTGTTTTGGTTTGAAAAAATCCGACAACAACAGTGGCTCCAAACTCGCAAAACGTCCGATTTTTTCAAACCAAAACACTTCCAAACAGCAGACACAGCTCCTCTCTTGTGCACAGACTATATTGGTGCATCTCCGGACTGTCTTTGTTCCTCCTGCATCGCTCTTTTCTGTTCTTTAAGTAACGCGACGGAGCCTCTCCCAGCTGTTAGCAGACTGTTGTGCTAACGGCTAGCTACAGAGCTGTACCAAGCATGCTGTTTGGCGCTGAAATTTTATAAATGTACAATTATTAGTGTCACAAATTGTTGTGTGCTGTGGTGTTTTCCTGTTAAAGAGGATTAGTTGTGGGTTATTAATTGTTGTGTTATAAAGTTATAACCATAATGTAGCAAGTGTAAAGAACGTTTTAACGTTAACCATCAGATTGTAAATAAATCTAAAAGTTATATTTGCTCCCTTGTTTCTTTCGTGCTTATCTGAACCGTGACTTCTATGATCCGTTGCTCCACCAGTCCACTGCTACTAGTAGTATTTTTCCATCCGTCATCTTTAACCTCTTATCCTATTCTGGGTTGTGTGGGGACCGGAGCCGAAGGCAAGGTTCACCCTGGACAGGGATCCAGATTCTGGCAGGACTGAGACAGACATTCACACTCACATTCACACAACCTGACATGTCTTGACATTGTGGGGGAATCCCCATCGCCTGGATAGAACCCACTGACGCTGACACGGGAAGAACATGTAAACTCCACACAGGAGGGCCATCCTGCGAGGTGACTGTGCTAGCCACAGCACCAGCGTGCCAACGAGATGGAATGCAGGGTATTCTCTACCCACATAGGTGTAGCACACCGGCCTACACTTCTGTGGTCTGGAGGATACCCCATGGCACTCCATTCCATCTAAGGAATCTGGTGGACCCAACTCATATTCACCCAACTCACATTTACACAACTCACATTCACACAACCTAACATGTTTTGACATTGTGGGGGAATCCCCATCGCCTGGATAGAACCCACTAACGCTGACACGGGAAGAACATGTAAACTCCACACAGGAGGGCCATCCTGCGAGGTGACTGTGGTAGCCACAGCACCAGCGTGCCAATGAGATGGAATGCAGGGTATCCTCTACCCACAGGGGTGTAGCACACCGGCCTACACCTCTGTGGTCTGGAGGGCCGTGACATTCCATACCATCTAAGGAATCTCTGGTGGATCTCGGGCTGGGTGTCTAACCAAAATACCCCAAAAAGCAAAAACAAAAGTGTTTTTAAAGTGTTTTTGTTTGTAATATGCATACTAAGCATATCATTTAGTTATAGCTACTGATAATTTAACAAACATAAAAATATGACGTAGATAGGTTTGCAGTTTTCACGGTGTACATTTCAGATTGCATCTATTATACACATGAAAATAACTCACGTTTTCTCCTGAGGTGACGTAAGTTGCTCGTGTTACCACCAGCGGCAACAACAGTGGCTCCAAACTCACAAAACGTCGGATTTTTTAAAACCAAAACACTTCCAATTTAATGGATCAGTGAATCTTAGTCCTATCTATAAACTCTGTTTTCTGATCTTTGACATCAAAGGACATTGGCTTTGATGTGAAGAAACACTATCTGTATTGTCACGGAAAAAGCTGTTACTATGGAAACGGTGACATCATCTGTGAGGTGGAAGAAGGTAAACAGGCTATATTGGTGCACAAGAGAGGAGCTGTGTCTGCTGTTTGGAAGTGTTTTGGTTTGAAAAAATCCGACAACAACAGTGGCTCCAAACTCGCAAAACGTCCGATTTTTTCAAACCAAAACACTTCCAAACAGCAGACACAGCTCCTCTCTTGTGCACAGACTATATTGGTGCATCTCCGGACTGTCTTTGTTCCTCCTGCATCGCTCTTTTCTGTTCTTTAAGTAACGCGACGGAGCCTCTCCCAGCTGTTAGCAGACTGTTGTGCTAACGGCTAGCTACAGAGCTGTACCAAGCATGCTGTTTGGCGCTGAAATTTTATAAATGTACAATTATTAGTGTCACAAATTGTTGTGTGCTGTGGTGTTTTCCTGTTAAAGAGGATTAGTTGTGGGTTATTAATTGTTGTGTTATAAAGTTACAACCATAATGTAGCAAGTGTAAAGAACGTTTTAACGTTAACCATCAGATTGTAAATAAATCTAAAAGTTATATTTGCTCCCTTGTTTCTTTCGTGCTTATCTGAACCAAGACTTCTATGATCCGTTGCTCCACCAGTCCACTGCTACTAGTAGTATTTTTCCATACGTCATCTTTAACCTCTTATCCTATTCTGGATTGTGTGGGGACCAGGAGCCGAAGGCAAGGTTCACCCTGGACAGGGATCCAGATTCCGGCAGGACTGAGACAGATATTCACACTCACATTCACACAACCTGACTTGTCTTGACATTTTGGGGGAATCCCCATCGCCTGGATAGAACCCACTGACGCTGACACGGGAAGAACATGTAAACTCCACACAGGAGGGCCATCCTGCGAGGTGACTGTGCTAGCCACAGCACCAGCGTGCCAACGAGATGGAATGCAGGGTATTCTCTACCCACAGAGGTGTAGCACACCGGCCTACACTTCTGTGGTCTGGAGGATACCCCGTGGCACTCCATTCCATCGAAGGAATCTGGTGGACCCAACTCATATTCACCCAACTCACATTTACGCAACTCACATTCACACAACCTAACATGTTTTGACATTGTGGGGGAATCCCCATCGCCTGGATAGAACCCACTGACGCTGACACGGGAAGAACATGTAAACTCCACACAGGAGGGCCATCCTGCGAGGTGACTGTGCTAGCCACAGCACCAGCGTGCCAACGAGATGGAATGCAGGGTATCCTCTACCCACAGGGGTGTAGCACACCGGCCTACACCTCTGTGGTCTGGAGGGCCGTGACATTCCATACCATCTAAGGAATCTCTGGTGGATCTCGGGCTGGGTGTCTAACCAAAATACCCCAAAAAGCAAAAAAAAAAGTGTTTTTAAAGTGTTTTTGTTTGTAATATGCATACTAAGCATATCATTTAGTTATAGCTACTGATAATTTAACAAACATAAAAATATGACGTAGATAGGTTTGCAGTTTTCACGGTGTACATTTCAGATTGCATCTATTATACACATGAAAATAACTCACGTTTTCTCCTGAGGTGACGTAAGTTGCTCGTGTTACCACCAGCGGCAACAACAGTGGCTCCAAACTCGCAAAACGTCGGATTTTTTAAAACCAAAACACTTCCAATTTAATGGATCAGTGAATCTTAGTCCTATCTATAAACTCTGTTTTCTGATCTTTGACATCAAAGGACATTGGCTTTGATGTGAAGAAACACTATCTGTATTGTCACGGAAAAAGCTGTTACTATGGAAACGGTGACATCATCTGTGAGGTGGAAGAAGGTAAACAGGCTATATTGGTGCACAAGAGAGGAGCTGTGTCTGCTGTTTGGAAGTGTTTTGGTTTGAAAAAATCCGACAACAACAGTGGCTCCAAACTCGCAAAACGTCCGATTTTTTCAAACCAAAACACTTCCAAACAGCAGACACAGCTCCTCTCTTGTGCACAGACTATATTGGTGCATCTCCGGACTGTCTTTGTTCCTCCTGCATCGCTCTTTTCTGTTCTTTAAGTAACGCGACGGAGCCTCTCCCAGCTGTTAGCAGACTGTTGTGCTAACGGCTAGCTACAGAGCTGTACCAAGCATGCTGTTTGGCGCTGAAATTTTATAAATGTACAATTATTAGTGTCACAAATTGTTGTGTGCTGTGGTGTTTTCCTGTTAAAGAGGATTAGTTGTGGGTTATTAATTGTTGTGTTATAAAGTTATAACCATAATGTAGCAAGTGTAAAGAACGTTTTAACGTTAACCATCAGATTGTAAATAAATCTAAAAGTTATATTTGCTCCCTTGTTTCTTTCGTGCTTATCTGAACCGTGACTTCTATGATCCGTTGCTCCACCAGTCCACTGCTACTAGTAGTATTTTTCCATCCGTCATCTTTAACCTCTTATCCTATTCTGGGTTGTGTGGGGACCGGAGCCGAAGGCAAGGTTCACCCTGGACAGGGATCCAGATTCTGGCAGGACTGAGACAGACATTCACACTCACATTCACACAACCTGACATGTCTTGACATTGTGGGGGAATCCCCATCGCCTGGATAGAACCCACTGACGCTGACACGGGAAGAACATGTAAACTCCACACAGGAGGGCCATCCTGCGAGGTGACTGTGCTAGCCACAGCACCAGCGTGCCAACGAGATGGAATGCAGGGTATTCTCTACCCACATAGGTGTAGCACACCGGCCTACACTTCTGTGGTCTGGAGGATACCCCATGGCACTCCATTCCATCTAAGGAATCTGGTGGACCCAACTCATATTCACCCAACTCACATTTACACAACTCACATTCACACAACCTAACATGTTTTGACATTGTGGGGGAATCCCCATCGCCTGGATAGAACCCACTGACGCGCTGACACGGGGAGAACATGTAAACTCCACAAAGAACGGCCTTCCTGCAAGGTGACTGTGCTAGCAACAGCACCAGCGTGCCAACGAGATGGAATGCAGGGTATCCTCTACCCACATAGGTGTAGCACACCGGCCTACACCTCTGTGGTCTGGAGGGCCGTGACATTCCATACCATCTAAGGAATCTCTGGTGGATCTCGGGCTGGGTGTCTAACCAAAATACCCCAAAAAGCAAAAAAATAAGTGTTATTAAAGTGTTTTTGTTTGTAATATGCATACTAAGCATATCATTTAGTTATAGCTACTGATAATTTAACAAACATAAAAATATGACGTAGATAGGTTTGCAGTTTTCACGGTGTACATTTCAGATTGCATCTATTATACACATGAAAATAACTAAATAACTCACGTTTTCTCCTGAGGTGACGTAAGTTGCTCGTGTTACCACCAGTGGCAACAACAGTGGCTCCAAACTCGCAAAACGTCGGATTTTTTAAAACCAAAACACTTCCAATTTAATGGATCAGTGAATCTTAGTCCTATCTATAAACTCTGTTTTCTGATCTTTGACATCAAAGGACATTGGCTTTGATGTGAAGAAACACTATCTGTATTGTCACGGAAAAAGCTGTTACTATGGAAACGGTGACATCATCTGTGAGGTGGAAGAAGGTAAACAGGCTATATTGGTGCACAAGAGAGGAGCTGTGTCTGCTGTTTGGAAGTGTTTTGGTTTGAAAAAATCCGACAACAACAGTGGCTCCAAACTCGCAAAACGTCCGATTTTTTCAAACCAAAACACTTCCAAACAGCAGACACAGCTCCTCTCTTGTGCACAGACTATATTGGTGCATCTCCGGACTGTCTTTGTTCCTCCTGCATCGCTCTTTTCTGTTCTTTAAGTAACGCGACGGAGCCTCTCCCAGCTGTTAGCAGACTGTTGTGCTAACGGCTAGCTACAGAGCTGTACCAAGCATGCTGTTTGGGGCTGAAATTTTATAAATGTACAATTATTAGTGTCACAAATTGTTGTGTGCTGTGGTGTTTTCCTGTTAAAGAGGATTACTTGTGGGTTATTAATTGTTGTGTTATAAAGTTATAACCATAATGTAGCAAGTGTAAAGAACGTTTTAACGTTAACCATCAGATTGTAAATAAATCTAAAAGTTATATTTGCTCCCTTGTTTCTTTCGTGCTTATCTGAACCGTGACTTCTATGATCCGTTGCTCCACCAGTCCACTGCTACTAGTAGTATTTTTCCATCCGTCATCTTTAACCTCTTATCCTATTCTGGGTTGGGTGGGGACCGGAGCCGAAGGCAAGGTTCACCCTGGACAGGGATCCAGATTCTGGCAGGACTGAGACAGACATTCACACTCACATTCACACAACCTGACATGTCTTGACATTGTGGGGGAATCCCCATCGCCTGGATAGAACCCACTGACGCTGACACGGGAAGAACATGTAAACTCCACACAGGAGGGCCATCCTGCGAGGTGACTGTGCTAGCCACAGCACCAGCGTGCCAACGAGATGGAATGCAGGGTATTCTCTACACACAGAGGTGTAGCACACCGGCCTACACTTCTGTGGTCTGGAGGATACCCCGTGGCACTCCATTCTATCTAAGGAATCTGGTGGACCCAACTCATATTCACCCAACTCACATTTACGCAACTCACATTCACACAACCTAACATGTTTTGACATTGTGGGGGAATCCCCATCGCCTGGATAGAACCCACTGACGCTGACACGGGAAGAACATGTAAACTCCACACAGGAGGGCCATCCTGCGAGGTGACTGTGCTGGCCACAGCACCAGCGTGCCAACGAGATGGAATGCAGGGTATTCTCTACCCACAGAGGTGTAGCACACCGGCCTACACTTCTGTGGTCTGGAGGATACCCCATGGCACTCCATTCCATCTAAGGAATCTGGTGGACCCAACTCATATTCACCCAACTCACATTTACACAACTCACATTCACACAACCTAACATGTTTTGACATTGTGGGGGAATCCCCATCGCCTGGATAGAACCCACTGACGCGCTGACACGGGGAGAACATGTAAACTCCACAAAGAACGGCCTTCCTGCAAGGTGACTGTGCTAGCAACAGCACCAGCGTGCCAACGAGATGGAATGCAGGGTATCCTCTACCCACATAGGTGTAGCACACCGGCCTACACCTCTGTGGTCTGGAGGGCCGTGACATTCCATACCATCTAAGGAATCTCTGGTGGATCTCGGGCTGGGTGTCTAACCAAAATACCCCAAAAAGCAAAAAAATAAGTGTTATTAAAGTGTTTTTGTTTGTAATATGCATACTAAGCATATCATTTAGTTATAGCTACTGATAATTTAACAAACATAAAAATATGACGTAGATAGGTTTGCAGTTTTCACGGTGTACATTTCAGATTGCATCTATTATACACATGAAAATAACTAAATAACTCACGTTTTCTCCTGAGGTGACGTAAGTTGCTCGTGTTACCACCAGTGGCAACAACAGTGGCTCCAAACTCGCAAAACGTCGGATTTTTTAAAACCAAAACACTTCCAATTTAATGGATCAGTGAATCTTAGTCCTATCTATAAACTCTGTTTTCTGATCTTTGACATCAAAGGACATTGGCTTTGATGTGAAGAAACACTATCTGTATTGTCACGGAAAAAGCTGTTACTATGGAAACGGTGACATCATCTGTGAGGTGGAAGAAGGTAAACAGGCTATATTGGTGCACAAGAGAGGAGCTGTGTCTGCTGTTTGGAAGTGTTTTGGTTTGAAAAAATCCGACAACAACAGTGGCTCCAAACTCGCAAAACGTCCGATTTTTTCAAACCAAAACACTTCCAAACAGCAGACACAGCTCCTCTCTTGTGCACAGACTATATTGGTGCATCTCCGGACTGTCTTTGTTCCTCCTGCATCGCTCTTTTCTGTTCTTTAAGTAACGCGACGGAGCCTCTCCCAGCTGTTAGCAGACTGTTGTGCTAACGGCTAGCTACAGAGCTGTACCAAGCATGCTGTTTGGGGCTGAAATTTTATAAATGTACAATTATTAGTGTCACAAATTGTTGTGTGCTGTGGTGTTTTCCTGTTAAAGAGGATTAGTTGTGGGTTATTAATTGTTGTGTTATAAAGTTATAACCATAATGTAGCAAGTGTAAAGAACGTTTTAACGTTAACCATCAGATTGTAAATAAATCTAAAAGTTATATTTGCTCCCTTGTTTCTTTCGTGCTTATCTGAACCGTGACTTCTATGATCCGTTGCTCCACCAGTCCACTGCTACTAGTAGTATTTTTCCATCCGTCATCTTTAACCTCTTATCCTATTCTGGGTTGGGTGGGGACCGGAGCCGAAGGCAAGGTTCACCCTGGACAGGGATCCAGATTCTGGCAGGACTGAGACAGACATTCACACTCACATTCACACAACCTGACATGTCTTGACATTGTGGGGGAATCCCCATCGCCTGGATAGAACCCACTGACGCTGACACGGGAAGAACATGTAAACTCCACACAGGAGGGCCATCCTGCGAGGTGACTGTGCTAGCCACAGCACCAGCGTGCCAACGAGATGGAATGCAGGGTATTCTCTACACACAGAGGTGTAGCACACCGGCCTACACTTCTGTGGTCTGGAGGATACCCCGTGGCACTCCATTCTATCTAAGGAATCTGGTGGACCCAACTCATATTCACCCAACTCACATTTACGCAACTCACATTCACACAACCTAACATGTTTTGACATTGTGGGGGAATCCCCATCGCCTGGATAGAACCCACTGACGCTGACACGGGAAGAACATGTAAACTCCACACAGGAGGGCCATCCTGCGAGGTGACTGTGCTGGCCACAGCACCAGCGTGCCAACGAGATGGAATGCAGGGTATTCTCTACCCACAGAGGTGTAGCACACCGGCCTACACTTCTGTGGTCTGGAGGATACCCCGTGGCACTCCATTCCATCTAAGGAATCTGGTGGACCCAACTCATATTCACCCAACTCACATTTACACAACTCACATTCACACAACCTAACATGTTTTGACATTGTGGGGGAATCCCCATCGCCTGGATAGAACCGACTGACGCTGACACGGGAAGAACATGTAAACTCCACACAGGAGGGCCATCCTGCGAGGTGACTGTGCTAGCCACAGCACCAGCGTGCCAACGAGATGGAATGCAGGGTATTCTCTACCCACAGAGGTGTAGCACACCGGCCTACACTTCTGTGGTCTGGAGGATACCCCATGGCACTCCATTCCATCTAAGGAATCTGGTGGACCCAACTCATATTCACCCAACTCACATTTACACAACTCACATTCACACAACCTAACATGTTTTGACATTGTGGGGGAATCCCCATCGCCTGGATAGAACCCACTGACGCGCTGAGACGGGGAGAACATGTAAACTCCACAAAGAAGGGCCTTCCTGCAAGGTGACTGTGCTAGCAACAGCACCAGCGTGCCAACGAGATGGAATGCAGGGTATCCTCTACCCACAGGGGTGTAGCACACCGGCCTACACCTCTGTGGTCTGGAGGGCCGTGACATTCCATACCATCTAAGGAATCTCTAGTGGATCTCGGGCTGGGTGTCTAACCAAAATACCCCAAAAAGCAAAAAAAAAAGTGTTTTTAAAGTGTTTTTGTTTGTAATATGCATACTAAGCATATCATTTAGTTATAGCTACTGATAATTTAACAAACATAAAAATATGACGTAGATAGGTTTGCAGTTTTCACGGTGTACATTTCAGATTGCATCTATTATACACATGAAAATAACTCACGTTTTCTCCTGAGGTGACGTAAGTTGCTCGTGTTACCACCAGTGGCAACAACAGTGGCTCCAAACTCACAAAATGTCGGATTTTTTAAAACCAAAACACTTCCAATTTAATGGATCAGTGAATCTTAGTCCTATCTATAAACTCTGTTTTCTGATCTTTGACATCAAAGGACATTGGCTTTGATGTGAAGAAACACTATCTGTATTGTCACGGAAAAAGCTGTTACTATGGAAACGGTGACATCATCTGTGAGGTGGAAGAAGGTAAACAGGCTATATTGGTGCACAAGAGAGGAGCTGTGTCTGCTGTTTGGAAGTGTTTTGGTTTGAAAAAATCCGACAACAACAGTGGCTCCAAACTCGCAAAACGTCCGATTTTTTCAAACCAAAACACTTCCAAACAGCAGACACAGCTCCTCTCTTGTGCACAGACTATATTGGTGCATCTCCGGACTGTCTTTCTTCCTCCTGCATCGCTCTTTTCTGTTCTTTAAGTAACACGACGGAGCCTCTCCCAGCTGTTAGCAGACTGTTGTGCTAACGGCTAGCTACAGAGCTGTACCAAGCATGCTGTTTGGGGCTGAAATTTTATAAATGTACAATTATTAGTGTCACAAATTGTTGTGTGCTGTGGTGTTTTCCTGTTAAAGAGGATTAGTTGTGGGTTATTAATTGTTGTGTTATAAAGTTATAACCATAATGTAGCAAGTGTAAAGAACGTTTTAACGTTAACCATCAGATTGTAAATAAATCTAAAAGTTATATTTGCTCCCTTGTTTCTTTCGTGCTTATCTGAACCGTGACTTCTATGATCCGTTGCTCCACCAGTCCACTGCTACTAGTAGTATTTTTCCATCCGTCATCTTTAACCTCTTATCCTATTCTGGGTTGGGTGGGGACCGGAGCCGAAGGCAAGGTTCACCCTGGACAGGGATCCAGATTCTGGCAGGACTGAGACAGACATTCACACTCACATTCACACAACCTGACATGTCTTGACATTGTGGGGGAATCCCCATCGCCTGGATAGAACCCACTGACGCTGACACGGGAAGAACATGTAAACTCCACACAGGAGGGCCATCCTGCGAGGTGACTGTGCTAGCCACAGCACCAGCGTGCCAACGAGATGGAATGCAGGGTATTCTCTACACACAGAGGTGTAGCACACCGGCCTACACTTCTGTGGTCTGGAGGATACCCCGTGGCACTCCATTCCATCTAAGGAATCTGGTGGACCCAACTCATATTCACCCAACTCACATTTACACAACTCACATTCACACAACCTAACATGTTTTGACATTGTGGGGGAATCCCCATCGCCTGGATAGAACCGACTGACGCTGACACGGGAAGAACATGTAAACTCCACACAGGAGGGCCATCCTGCGAGGTGACTGTGCTAGCCACAGCACCAGCGTGCCAACGAGATGGAATGCAGGGTATTCTCTACCCACAGAGGTGTAGCACACCGGCCTACACTTCTGTGGTCTGGAGGATACCCCATGGCACTCCATTCCATCTAAGGAATCTGGTGGACCCAACTCATATTCACCCAACTCACATTTACACAACTCACATTCACACAACCTAACATGTTTTGACATTGTGGGGGAATCCCCATCGCCTGGATAGAACCCACTGACGCGCTGAGACGGGGAGAACATGTAAACTCCACAAAGAAGGGCCTTCCTGCAAGGTGACTGTGCTAGCAACAGCACCAGCGTGCCAACGAGATGGAATGCAGGGTATCCTCTACCCACAGGGGTGTAGCACACCGGCCTACACCTCTGTGGTCTGGAGGGCCGTGACATTCCATACCATCTAAGGAATCTCTAGTGGATCTCGGGCTGGGTGTCTAACCAAAATACCCCAAAAAGCAAAAAAAAAAGTGTTTTTAAAGTGTTTTTGTTTGTAATATGCATACTAAGCATATCATTTAGTTATAGCTACTGATAATTTAACAAACATAAAAATATGACGTAGATAGGTTTGCAGTTTTCACGGTGTACATTTCAGATTGCATCTATTATACACATGAAAATAACTCACGTTTTCTCCTGAGGTGACGTAAGTTGCTCGTGTTACCACCAGTGGCAACAACAGTGGCTCCAAACTCACAAAATGTCGGATTTTTTAAAACCAAAACACTTCCAATTTAATGGATCAGTGAATCTTAGTCCTATCTATAAACTCTGTTTTCTGATCTTTGACATCAAAGGACATTGGCTTTGATGTGAAGAAACACTATCTGTATTGTCACGGAAAAAGCTGTTACTATGGAAACGGTGACATCATCTGTGAGGTGGAAGAAGGTAAACAGGCTATATTGGTGCACAAGAGAGGAGCTGTGTCTGCTGTTTGGAAGTGTTTTGGTTTGAAAAAATCCGACAACAACAGTGGCTCCAAACTCGCAAAACGTCCGATTTTTTCAAACCAAAACACTTCCAAACAGCAGACACAGCTCCTCTCTTGTGCACAGACTATATTGGTGCATCTCCGGACTGTCTTTCTTCCTCCTGCATCGCTCTTTTCTGTTCTTTAAGTAACACGACGGAGCCTCTCCCAGCTGTTAGCAGACTGTTGTGCTAACGGCTAGCTACAGAGCTGTACCAAGCATGCTGTTTGGCGCTGAAATTTTATAAATGTACAATTATTAGTGTCACAAATTGTTGTGTGCTGTGGTGTTTTCCTGTTAAAGAGGATTAGTTGTGGGTTATTAATTGTTGTGTTATAAAGTTATAACCATAATGTAGCAAGTGTAAAGAACGTTTTAATGTTAACCATCAGATTGTAAATAAATCTAAAAGTTATATTTGCTCCCTTGTTTCTTTCGTGCTTATCTGAACCGTGACTTCTATGATCCGTTGCTCCACCAGTCCACTACTACTAGTAGTATTTTTCCATCCGTCATCTTTAACCTCTTATCCTATTCTGGGTTGTGTGGGGACCGGAGCCGAAGGCAAGGTTCACCCTGGACAGGGATCCAGATTCTGGCAGGACTGAGACAGACATTCACACTCACATTCACACAACCTGACATGTCTTGACATTGTGGGGGAATCCCCATCGCCTGGATAGAACCCACTGAGATGACACGGAAAGAACATGTAAACTCCACACAGGAAGGCTATCCTGCGAGGTGACTGTGCTAGCCACAGCACCAGCGTGCCAACGAGATGGAATGCAGGGTATTCTCTACCCACAGAGGTGTAGCACACCGGCATACACTTCTGTGATCTGGAGGATACCCCGTGGCACTCCATTCCATCTAAAGAATCTGGTGGGCCCAACTCATATTCACCCAACTCACATTTACGCAACTCACATTCACACAACCTAACATGTTTTGACATTGTGGGGGAATCCCCATCGCCTGGATAGAACCCACTGACGCTGACACGGGAAGAACATGTAAACTCCACACAGGAGGGCCATCCTGCGAGGTGACTGTGCTAGCCACAGCACCAGCGTGCCAACGAGATGGAATGCAGGGTATTCTCTACCCACATAGGTGTAGCACACCGGCCTACACTTCTGTGGTCTGGAGGATACCCCGTGGCACTCCATTCCATCTAAGGAATGTGGTGGACCCAACTCATATTCACCCAACTCACATTTACACAACTCACATTCACACAACCTAACATGTTTTGACATTGTGGGGGAATCCCCATCGCCTGGATAGAACCCACTGACGCGCTGACACGGAGAGAACATGTAAACTCCACAAAGAAGGGCCTTCCTGCAAGGTGACTGTGCTAGCAACAGCACCAGCGTGCCAACGAGATGGAATGCAGGGTATCCTCTACCCACAGGGGTGTAGCACACCGGCCTACACCTCTGTGGTCTGGAGGGCCGTGACAGTCCATACCATCTAAGGAATCTCTAGTGGATCTCGGGCTGGGTGTCTAACCAAAATACCCCAAAAAGCAAAAAAAAAAGTGTTTTTAAAGTGTTTTTGTTTGGAATATGCATACTAAGCATATCATTTAGTTATAGCTACTGATAATTTAACAAACATAAAAATATGACGTAGATAGGTTTGCAGTTTTCACGGTGTACATTTCAGATTGCATCTATTATACACATGAAAATAACTCACGTTTTCTCCTGAGGTGACGTAAGTTGCTCGTGTTACCACCAGTGGCAACAACAGTGGCTCCAAACTCGCAAAACGTCGGATTTTTTAAAACCAAAACACTTCCAATTTAATGGATCAGTGAATCTTAGTCCTATCTATAAACTCTGTTTTCTGATCTTTGACATCAAAGGACATTGGCTTTGATGTGAAGAAATACTATCTGTATTGTCACGGAAAAAGCTGTTACTATGGAAACGGTGACATCATCTGTGAGGTGGAAGAAGGTAAACTGGCTATATTGGTGCACAAGAGAGGAGCTGTGTCTGCTGTTTGGAAGTGTTTTGGTTTGAAAAAATCCGACAACAACAGTGGCTCCAAACTCGCAAAACGTCCGATTTTTTCAAACCAAAACACTTCCAAACAGCAGACACAGCTCCTCTCTTGTGCACAGACTATATTGGTGCATCTCCGGACTGTCTTTGTTCCTCCTGCATCGCTCTTTTCTGTTCTTTAAGTAACGCGACGGAGCCTCTCCCAGCTGTTAGCAGACTGTTGTGCTAACGGCTAGCTACAGAGCTGTACCAAGCATGCTGTTTGGGGCTGAAATTTTATAAATGTACAATTATTAGTGTCACAAATTGTTGTGTGCTGTGGTGTTTTCCTGTTAAAGAGGATTACTTGTGGGTTATTAATTGTTGTGTTATAAAGTTATAACCATAATGTAGCAAGTGTAAAGAACGTTTTAACGTTAACCATCAGATTGTAAATAAATCTAAAAGTTATATTTGCTCCCTTGTTTCTTTCGTGCTTATCTGAACCGTGACTTCTATGATCCGTTGCTCCACCAGTCCACTGCTACTAGTAGTATTTTTCCATCCGTCATCTTTAACCTCTTATCCTATTCTGGGTTGGGTGGGGACCGGAGCCGAAGGCAAGGTTCACCCTGGACAGGGATCCAGATTCTGGCAGGACTGAGACAGACATTCACACTCACATTCACACAACCTGACATGTCTTGACATTGTGGGGGAATCCCCATCGCCTGGATAGAACCCACTGACGCTGACACGGGAAGAACATGTAAACTCCACACAGGAGGGCCATCCTGCGAGGTGACTGTGCTAGCCACAGCACCAGCGTGCCAACGAGATGGAATGCAGGGTATTCTCTACACACAGAGGTGTAGCACACCGGCCTACACTTCTGTGGTCTGGAGGATACCCCGTGGCACTCCATTCTATCTAAGGAATCTGGTGGACCCAACTCATATTCACCCAACTCACATTTACGCAACTCACATTCACACAACCTAACATGTTTTGACATTGTGGGGGAATCCCCATCGCCTGGATAGAACCCACTGACGCTGACACGGGAAGAACATGTAAACTCCACACAGGAGGGCCATCCTGCGAGGTGACTGTGCTGGCCACAGCACCAGCGTGCCAACGAGATGGAATGCAGGGTATTCTCTACCCACAGAGGTGTAGCACACCGGCCTACACTTCTGTGGTCTGGAGGATACCCCATGGCACTCCATTCCATCTAAGGAATCTGGTGGACCCAACTCATATTCACCCAACTCACATTTACACAACTCACATTCACACAACCTAACATGTTTTGACATTGTGGGGGAATCCCCATCGCCTGGATAGAACCCACTGACGCGCTGACACGGGGAGAACATGTAAACTCCACAAAGAAGGGCCTTCCTGCAAGGTGACTGTGCTAGCAACAGCACCAGCGTGCCAACGAGATGGAATGCAGGGTATCCTCTACCCACATAGGTGTAGCACACCGGCCTACACCTCTGTGGTCTGGAGGGCCGTGACATTCCATACCATCTAAGGAATCTCTGGTGGATCTCGGGCTGGGTGTCTAACCAAAATACCCCAAAAAGCAAAAAAATAAGTGTTATTAAAGTGTTTTTGTTTGTAATATGCATACTAAGCATATCATTTAGTTATAGCTACTGATAATTTAACAAACATAAAAATATGACGTAGATAGGTTTGCAGTTTTCACGGTGTACATTTCAGATTGCATCTATTATACACATGAAAATAACTAAATAACTCACGTTTTCTCCTGAGGTGACGTAAGTTGCTCGTGTTACCACCAGTGGCAACAACAGTGGCTCCAAACTCGCAAAACGTCGGATTTTTTAAAACCAAAACACTTCCAATTTAATGGATCAGTGAATCTTAGTCCTATCTATAAACTCTGTTTTCTGATCTTTGACATCAAAGGACATTGGCTTTGATGTGAAGAAACACTATCTGTATTGTCACGGAAAAAGCTGTTACTATGGAAACGGTGACATCATCTGTGAGGTGGAAGAAGGTAAACAGGCTATATTGGTGCACAAGAGAGGAGCTGTGTCTGCTGTTTGGAAGTGTTTTGGTTTGAAAAAATCCGACAACAACAGTGGCTCCAAACTCGCAAAACGTCCGATTTTTTCAAACCAAAACACTTCCAAACAGCAGACACAGCTCCTCTCTTGTGCACAGACTATATTGGTGCATCTCCGGACTGTCTTTGTTCCTCCTGCATCGCTCTTTTCTGTTCTTTAAGTAACGCGACGGAGCCTCTCCCAGCTGTTAGCAGACTGTTGTGCTAACGGCTAGCTACAGAGCTGTACCAAGCATGCTGTTTGGGGCTGAAATTTTATAAATGTACAATTATTAGTGTCACAAATTGTTGTGTGCTGTGGTGTTTTCCTGTTAAAGAGGATTAGTTGTGGGTTATTAATTGTTGTGTTATAAAGTTATAACCATAATGTAGCAAGTGTAAAGAACGTTTTAACGTTAACCATCAGATTGTAAATAAATCTAAAAGTTATATTTGCTCCCTTGTTTCTTTCGTGCTTATCTGAACCGTGACTTCTATGATCCGTTGCTCCACCAGTCCACTGCTACTAGTAGTATTTTTCCATCCGTCATCTTTAACCTCTTATCCTATTCTGGGTTGGGTGGGGACCGGAGCCGAAGGCAAGGTTCACCCTGGACAGGGATCCAGATTCTGGCAGGACTGAGACAGACATTCACACTCACATTCACACAACCTGACATGTCTTGACATTGTGGGGGAATCCCCATCGCCTGGATAGAACCCACTGACGCTGACACGGGAAGAACATGTAAACTCCACACAGGAGGGCCATCCTGCGAGGTGACTGTGCTAGCCACAGCACCAGCGTGCCAACGAGATGGAATGCAGGGTATTCTCTACACACAGAGGTGTAGCACACCGGCCTACACTTCTGTGGTCTGGAGGATACCCCGTGGCACTCCATTCTATCTAAGGAATCTGGTGGACCCAACTCATATTCACCCAACTCACATTTACGCAACTCACATTCACACAACCTAACATGTTTTGACATTGTGGGGGAATCCCCATCGCCTGGATAGAACCCACTGACGCTGACACGGGAAGAACATGTAAACTCCACACAGGAGGGCCATCCTGCGAGGTGACTGTGCTGGCCACAGCACCAGCGTGCCAACGAGATGGAATGCAGGGTATTCTCTACCCACAGAGGTGTAGCACACCGGCCTACACTTCTGTGGTCTGGAGGATACCCCGTGGCACTCCATTCCATCTAAGGAATCTGGTGGACCCAACTCATATTCACCCAACTCACATTTACACAACTCACATTCACACAACCTAACATGTTTTGACATTGTGGGGGAATCCCCATCGCCTGGATAGAACCGACTGACGCTGACACGGGAAGAACATGTAAACTCCACACAGGAGGGCCATCCTGCGAGGTGACTGTGCTAGCCACAGCACCAGCGTGCCAACGAGATGGAATGCAGGGTATTCTCTACCCACAGAGGTGTAGCACACCGGCCTACACTTCTGTGGTCTGGAGGATACCCCATGGCACTCCATTCCATCTAAGGAATCTGGTGGACCCAACTCATATTCACCCAACTCACATTTACACAACTCACATTCACACAACCTAACATGTTTTGACATTGTGGGGGAATCCCCATCGCCTGGATAGAACCCACTGACGCGCTGAGACGGGGAGAACATGTAAACTCCACAAAGAAGGGCCTTCCTGCAAGGTGACTGTGCTAGCAACAGCACCAGCGTGCCAACGAGATGGAATGCAGGGTATCCTCTACCCACAGGGGTGTAGCACACCGGCCTACACCTCTGTGGTCTGGAGGGCCGTGACATTCCATACCATCTAAGGAATCTCTAGTGGATCTCGGGCTGGGTGTCTAACCAAAATACCCCAAAAAGCAAAAAAAAAAGTGTTTTTAAAGTGTTTTTGTTTGTAATATGCATACTAAGCATATCATTTAGTTATAGCTACTGATAATTTAACAAACATAAAAATATGACGTAGATAGGTTTGCAGTTTTCACGGTGTACATTTCAGATTGCATCTATTATACACATGAAAATAACTCACGTTTTCTCCTGAGGTGACGTAAGTTGCTCGTGTTACCACCAGTGGCAACAACAGTGGCTCCAAACTCACAAAATGTCGGATTTTTTAAAACCAAAACACTTCCAATTTAATGGATCAGTGAATCTTAGTCCTATCTATAAACTCTGTTTTCTGATCTTTGACATCAAAGGACATTGGCTTTGATGTGAAGAAACACTATCTGTATTGTCACGGAAAAAGCTGTTACTATGGAAACGGTGACATCATCTGTGAGGTGGAAGAAGGTAAACAGGCTATATTGGTGCACAAGAGAGGAGCTGTGTCTGCTGTTTGGAAGTGTTTTGGTTTGAAAAAATCCGACAACAACAGTGGCTCCAAACTCGCAAAACGTCCGATTTTTTCAAACCAAAACACTTCCAAACAGCAGACACAGCTCCTCTCTTGTGCACAGACTATATTGGTGCATCTCCGGACTGTCTTTCTTCCTCCTGCATCGCTCTTTTCTGTTCTTTAAGTAACACGACGGAGCCTCTCCCAGCTGTTAGCAGACTGTTGTGCTAACGGCTAGCTACAGAGCTGTACCAAGCATGCTGTTTGGCGCTGAAATTTTATAAATGTACAATTATTAGTGTCACAAATTGTTGTGTGCTGTGGTGTTTTCCTGTTAAAGAGGATTAGTTGTGGGTTATTAATTGTTGTGTTATAAAGTTATAACCATAATGTAGCAAGTGTAAAGAACGTTTTAATGTTAACCATCAGATTGTAAATAAATCTAAAAGTTATATTTGCTCCCTTGTTTCTTTCGTGCTTATCTGAACCGTGACTTCTATGATCCGTTGCTCCACCAGTCCACTGCTACTAGTAGTATTTTTCCATCCGTCATCTTTAACCTCTTATCCTATTCTGGGTTGTGTGGGGACCGGAGCCGAAGGCAAGGTTCACCCTGGACAGGGATCCAGATTCTGGCAGGACTGAGACAGACATTCACACTCACATTCACACAACCTGACATGTCTTGACATTGTGGGGGAATCCCCATCGCCTGGATAGAACCCACTGAGATGACACGGAAAGAACATGTAAACTCCACACAGGAAGGCTATCCTGCGAGGTGACTGTGCTAGCCACAGCACCAGCGTGCCAACGAGATGGAATGCAGGGTATTCTCTACCCACAGAGGTGTAGCACACCGGCATACACTTCTGTGATCTGGAGGATACCCCGTGGCACTCCATTCCATCTAAAGAATCTGGTGGGCCCAACTCATATTCACCCAACTCACATTTACGCAACTCACATTCACACAACCTAACATGTTTTGACATTGTGGGGGAATCCCCATCGCCTGGATAGAACCCACTGACGCTGACACGGGAAGAACATGTAAACTCCACACAGGAGGGCCATCCTGCGAGGTGACTGTGCTAGCCACAGCACCAGCGTGCCAACGAGATGGAATGCAGGGTATTCTCTACCCACATAGGTGTAGCACACCGACCTACACTTCTGTGGTCTGGAGGATACCCCGTGGCACTCCATTCCATCTAAGGAATGTGGTGGACCCAACTCATATTCACCCAACTCACATTTACACAACTCACATTCACACAACCTAACATGTTTTGACATTGTGGGGGAATCCCCATCGCCTGGATAGAACCCACTGACGCGCTGACACGGAGAGAACATGTAAACTCCACAAAGAAGGGCCTTCCTGCAAGGTGACTGTGCTAGCAACAGCACCAGCGTGCCAACGAGATGGAATGCAGGGTATCCTCTACCCACAGGGGTGTAGCACACCGGCCTACACCTCTGTGGTCTGGAGGGCCGTGACAGTCCATACCATCTAAGGAATCTCTAGTGGATCTCGGGCTGGGTGTCTAACCAAAATACCCCAAAAAGCAAAAAAAAAAGTGTTTTTAAAGTGTTTTTGTTTGGAATATGCATACTAAGCATATCATTTAGTTATAGCTACTGATAATTTAACAAACATAAAAATATGACGTAGATAGGTTTGCAGTTTTCACGGTGTACATTTCAGATTGCATCTATTATACACATGAAAATAACTCACGTTTTCTCCTGAGGTGACGTAAGTTGCTCGTGTTACCACCAGTGGCAACAACAGTGGCTCCAAACTCGCAAAACGTCGGATTTTTTAAAACCAAAACACTTCCAATTTAATGGATCAGTGAATCTTAGTCCTATCTATAAACTCTGTTTTCTGATCTTTGACATCAAAGGACATTGGCTTTGATGTGAAGAAATACTATCTGTATTGTCACGGAAAAAGCTGTTACTATGGAAACGGTGACATCATCTGTGAGGTGGAAGAAGGTAAACTGGCTATATTGGTGCACAAGAGAGGAGCTGTGTCTGCTGTTTGGAAGTGTTTTGGTTTGAAAAAATCCGACAACAACAGTGGCTCCAAACTCGCAAAACGTCCGATTTTTTCAAACCAAAACACTTCCAAACAGCAGACACAGCTCCTCTCTTGTGCACAGACTATATTGGTGCATCTCCGGACTGTCTTTCTTCCTCCTGCATCGCTCTTTTCTGTTCTTTAAGTAACACGACGGAGCCTCTCCCAGCTGTTAGCAGACTGTTGTGCTAACGGCTAGCTACAGAGCTGTACCAAGCATGCTGTTTGGCGCTGAAATTTTATAAATGTACAATTATTAGTGTCACAAATTGTTGTGTGCTGTGGTGTTTTCCTGTTAAAGAGGATTAGTTGTGGGTTATTAATTGTTGTGTTATAAAGTTATAACCATAATGTAGCAAGTGTAAAGAACGTTTTAATGTTAACCATCAGATTGTAAATAAATCTAAAAGTTATATTTGCTCCCTTGTTTCTTTCGTGCTTATCTGAACCGTGACTTCTATGATCCGTTGCTCCACCAGTCCACTGCTACTAGTAGTATTTTTCCATCCGTCATCTTTAACCTCTTATCCTATTCTGGGTTGTGTGGGGACCGGAGCCGAAGGCAAGGTTCACCCTGGACAGGGATCCAGATTCTGGCAGGACTGAGACAGACATTCACACTCACATTCACACAACCTGACATGTCTTGACATTGTGGGGGAATCCCCATCGCCTGGATAGAACCCACTGAGATGACACGGAAAGAACATGTAAACTCCACACAGGAAGGCTATCCTGCGAGGTGACTGTGCTAGCCACAGCACCAGCGTGCCAACGAGATGGAATGCAGGGTATTCTCTACCCACAGAGGTGTAGCACACCGGCATACACTTCTGTGATCTGGAGGATACCCCGTGGCACTCCATTCCATCTAAAGAATCTGGTGGGCCCAACTCATATTCACCCAACTCACATTTACGCAACTCACATTCACACAACCTAACATGTTTTGACATTGTGGGGGAATCCCCATCGCCTGGATAGAACCCACTGACGCTGACACGGGAAGAACATGTAAACTCCACACAGGAGGGCCATCCTGCGAGGTGACTGTGCTAGCCACAGCACCAGCGTGCCAACGAGATGGAATGCAGGGTATTCTCTACCCACATAGGTGTAGCACACCGGCCTACACTTCTGTGGTCTGGAGGATACCCCGTGGCACTCCATTCCATCTAAGGAATGTGGTGGACCCAACTCATATTCACCCAACTCACATTTACACAACTCACATTCACACAACCTAACATGTTTTGACATTGTGGGGGAATCCCCATCGCCTGGATAGAACCCACTGACGCGCTGACACGGGGAGAACATGTAAACTCCACAAAGAAGGGCCTTCCTGCAAGGTGACTGTGCTAGCAACAGCACCAGCGTGCCAACGAGATGGAATGCAGGGTATCCTCTACCCACAGGGGTGTAGCACACCGGCCTACACCTCTGTGGTCTGGAGGGCCGTGACATTCCATACCATCTAAGGAATCTCTAGTGGATCTCGGGCTGGGTGTCTAACCAAAATACCCCAAAAAGCAAAAAAAAAGTGTTTTTAAAGTGTTTTTGTTTGTAATATGCATACTAAGCATATCATTTAGTTATAGCTACTGATAATTTAACAAACATAAAAATATGACGTAGATAGGTTTGCAGTTTTCACGGTGTACATTTCAGATTGCATCTATTATACACATGAAAATAACTCACGTTTTCTCCTGAGGTGACGTAAGTTGCTCGTGTTACCACCAGTGGCAACAACAGTGGCTCCAAACTCGCAAAACGTCAGATTTTTTAAAACCAAAACACTTCCAATTTAATGGATCAGTGAATCTTAGTCCTATCTATAAACTCTGTTTTCTGATCTTTGACATCAAAGGACATTGGCTTTGATGTGAAGAAACACTATCTGTATTGTCACGGAAAAAGCTGTTACTATGGAAACGGTGACATCATCTGTGAGGTGGAAGAAGGTAAACAGGCTATATTGGTGCACAAGAGAGGAGCTGTGTCTGCTGTTTGGAAGTGTTTTGGTTTGAAAAAATCCGACAACAACAGTGGCTCCAAACTCGCAAAACGTCCGATTTTTTCAAACCAAAACACTTCCAAACAGCAGACACAGCTCCTCTCTTGTGCACAGACTATATTGGTGCATCTCCGGTCTGTCTTTGTTCCTCCTGCATTGCTCTTTTCTGTTCTTTAAGTAACACGACGGAGCCTCTCCCAGCTGTTAGCAGACTGTTGTGCTAACGGCTAGCTACAGAGCTGTACCAAGCATGCTGTTTGGCGCTGAAATTTTATAAATGTACAATTATTAGTGTCACAAATTGTTGTGTGCTGTGGTGTTTTCCTGTTAAAGAGGATTAGTTGTGGGTTATTAATTGTTGTGTTATAAAGTTATAACCATAATGTAGCAAGTGTAAAGAACGTTTTAATGTTAACCATCAGATTGTAAATAAATCTAAAAGTTATATTTGCTCCCTTGTTTCTTTCGTGCTTATCTGAACCGTGACTTCTATGATCCGTTGCTCCACCAGTCCACTGCTACTAGTAGTATTTTTCCATCCGTCATCTTTAACCTCTTATCCTATTCTGGGTTGTGTGGGGACCGGAGCCGAAGGCAAGGTTCACCCTGGACAGGGATCCAGATTCTGGCAGGACTGAGACAGACATTCACACTCACATTCACACAACCTGACATGTCTTGACATTGTGGGGGAATCCCCATCGCCTGGATAGAACCCACTGAGATGACACGGAAAGAACATGTAAACTCCACACAGGAAGGCTATCCTGCGAGGTGACTGTGCTAGCCACAGCACCAGCGTGCCAACGAGATGGAATGCAGGGTATTCTCTACACACAGAGGTGTAGCACACCGGCATACACTTCTGTGATCTGGAGGATACCCCGTGGCACTCCATTCCATCTAAAGAATCTGGTGGGCCCAACTCATATTCACCCAACTCACATTTACGCAACTCACATTCACACAACCTAACATGTTTTGACATTGTGGGGGAATCCCCATCGCCTGGATAGAACCCACTGACGCTGACACGGGAAGAACATGTAAACTCCACACAGGAGGGCCATCCTGCGAGGTGACTGTGCTAGCCACAGCACCAGCGTGCCAACGAGATGGAATGCAGGGTATTCTCTACCCACATAGGTGTAGCACACCGGCCTACACTTCTGTGGTCTGGAGGATACCCCGTGGCACTCCATTCCATCTAAGGAATGTGGTGGACCCAACTCATATTCACCCAACTCACATTTACACAACTCACATTCACACAACCTAACATGTTTTGACATTGTGGGGGAATCCCCATCGCCTGGATAGAACCCACTGACGCGCTGACACGGAGAGAACATGTAAACTCCACAAAGAAGGGCCTTCCTGCAAGGTGACTGTGCTAGCAACAGCACCAGCGTGCCAACGAGATGGAATGCAGGGTATCCTCTACCCACAGGGGTGTAGCACACCGGCCTACACCTCTGTGGTCTGGAGGGCCGTGACAGTCCATACCATCTAAGGAATCTCTAGTGGATCTCGGGCTGGGTGTCTAACCAAAATACCCCAAAAAGCAAAAAAAAAAGTGTTTTTAAAGTGTTTTTGTTTGGAATATGCATACTAAGCATATCATTTAGTTATAGCTACTGATAATTTAACAAACATAAAAATATGACGTAGATAGGTTTGCAGTTTTCACGGTGTACATTTCAGATTGCATCTATTATACACATGAAAATAACTCACGTTTTCTCCTGAGGTGACGTAAGTTGCTCGTGTTACCACCAGTGGCAACAACAGTGGCTCCAAACTCGCAAAACGTCGGATTTTTTAAAACCAAAACACTTCCAATTTAATGGATCAGTGAATCTTAGTCCTATCTATAAACTCTGTTTTCTGATCTTTGACATCAAAGGACATTGGCTTTGATGTGAAGAAATACTATCTGTATTGTCACGGAAAAAGCTGTTACTATGGAAACGGTGACATCATCTGTGAGGTGGAAGAAGGTAAACTGGCTATATTGGTGCACAAGAGAGGAGCTGTGTCTGCTGTTTGGAAGTGTTTTGGTTTGAAAAAATCCGACAACAACAGTGGCTCCAAACTCGCAAAACGTCCGATTTTTTCAAACCAAAACACTTCCAAACAGCAGACACAGCTCCTCTCTTGTGCACAGACTATATTGGTGCATCTCCGGACTGTCTTTCTTCCTCCTGCATCGCTCTTTTCTGTTCTTTAAGTAACACGACGGAGCCTCTCCCAGCTGTTAGCAGACTGTTGTGCTAACGGCTAGCTACAGAGCTGTACCAAGCATGCTGTTTGGCGCTGAAATTTTATAAATGTACAATTATTAGTGTCACAAATTGTTGTGTGCTGTGGTGTTTTCCTGTTAAAGAGGATTAGTTGTGGGTTATTAATTGTTGTGTTATAAAGTTATAACCATAATGTAGCAAGTGTAAAGAACGTTTTAATGTTAACCATCAGATTGTAAATAAATCTAAAAGTTATATTTGCTCCCTTGTTTCTTTCGTGCTTATCTGAACCGTGACTTCTATGATCCGTTGCTCCACCAGTCCACTGCTACTAGTAGTATTTTTCCATCCGTCATCTTTAACCTCTTATCCTATTCTGGGTTGTGTGGGGACCGGAGCCGAAGGCAAGGTTCACCCTGGACAGGGATCCAGATTCTGGCAGGACTGAGACAGACATTCACACTCACATTCACACAACCTGACATGTCTTGACATTGTGGGGGAATCCCCATCGCCTGGATAGAACCCACTGAGATGACACGGAAAGAACATGTAAACTCCACACAGGAAGGCTATCCTGCGAGGTGACTGTGCTAGCCACAGCACCAGCGTGCCAACGAGATGGAATGCAGGGTATTCTCTACCCACAGAGGTGTAGCACACCGGCATACACTTCTGTGATCTGGAGGATACCCCGTGGCACTCCATTCCATCTAAAGAATCTGGTGGGCCCAACTCATATTCACCCAACTCACATTTACGCAACTCACATTCACACAACCTAACATGTTTTGACATTGTGGGGGAATCCCCATCGCCTGGATAGAACCCACTGACGCTGACACGGGAAGAACATGTAAACTCCACACAGGAGGGCCATCCTGCGAGGTGACTGTGCTAGCCACAGCACCAGCGTGCCAACGAGATGGAATGCAGGGTATTCTCTACCCACATAGGTGTAGCACACCGGCCTACACTTCTGTGGTCTGGAGGATACCCCGTGGCACTCCATTCCATCTAAGGAATGTGGTGGACCCAACTCATATTCACCCAACTCACATTTACACAACTCACATTCACACAACCTAACATGTTTTGACATTGTGGGGGAATCCCCATCGCCTGGATAGAACCCACTGACGCGCTGACACGGGGAGAACATGTAAACTCCACAAAGAAGGGCCTTCCTGCAAGGTGACTGTGCTAGCAACAGCACCAGCGTGCCAACGAGATGGAATGCAGGGTATCCTCTACCCACAGGGGTGTAGCACACCGGCCTACACCTCTGTGGTCTGGAGGGCCGTGACATTCCATACCATCTAAGGAATCTCTAGTGGATCTCGGGCTGGGTGTCTAACCAAAATACCCCAAAAAGCAAAAAAAAAAGTGTTTTTAAAGTGTTTTTGTTTGTAATATGCATACTAAGCATATCATTTAGTTATAGCTACTGATAATTTAACAAACATAAAAATATGACGTAGATAGGTTTGCAGTTTTCACGGTGTACATTTCAGATTGCATCTATTATACACATGAAAATAACTCACGTTTTCTCCTGAGGTGACGTAAGTTGCTCGTGTTACCACCAGTGGCAACAACAGTGGCTCCAAACTCGCAAAACGTCGGATTTTTTAAAACCAAAACACTTCCAATTTAATGGATCAGTGAATCTTAGTCCTATCTATAAACTCTGTTTTCTGATCTTTGACATCAAAGGACATTGGCTTTGATGTGAAGAAACACTATCTGTATTGTCACGGAAAAAGCTGTTACTATGGAAACGGTGACATCATCTGTGAGGTGGAAGAAGGTAAACAGGCTATATTGGTGCACAAGAGAGGAGCTGTGTCTGCTGTTTGGAAGTGTTTTGGTTTGAAAAAATCCGACAACAACAGTGGCTCCAAACTCGCAAAACGTCCGATTTTTTCAAACCAAAACACTTCCAAACAGCAGACACAGCTCCTCTCTTGTGCACAGACTATATTGGTGCATCTCCGGACTGTCTTTGTTCCTCCTGCATCGCTCTTTTCTGTTCTTTAAGTAACGCGACGGAGCCTCTCCCAGCTGTTAGCAGACTGTTGTGCTAACGGCTAGCTACAGAGCTGTACCAAGCATGCTGTTTGGCGCTGAAATTTTATAAATGTACAATTATTAGTGTCACAAATTGTTGTGTGCTGTGGTGTTTTCCTGTTAAAGAGGATTAGTTGTGGGTTATTAATTGTTGTGTTATAAAGTTATAACCATAATGTAGCAAGTGTAAAGAACGTTTTAACGTTAACCATCAGATTGTAAATAAATCTAAAAGTTATATTTGCTCCCTTGTTTCTTTCGTGCTTATCTGAACCGTGACTTCTATGATCCGTTGCTCCACCAGTCCACTGCTACTAGTAGTATTTTTCCATCCGTCATCTTTAACCTCTTATCCTATTCTGGGTTGTGTGGGGACCGGAGCCGAAGGCAAGGTTCACCCTGGACAGGGATCCAGATTCTGGCAGGACTGAGACAGACATTCACACTCACATTCACACAACCTGACATGTCTTGACATTGTGGGGGAATCCCCATCGCCTGGATAGAACCCACTGAGATGACACGGAAAGAACATGTAAACTCCACACAGGAGGGCCATCCTGCGAGGTGACTGTGCTAGCCACAGCACCAGCGTGCCAACGAGATGGAATGCAGGGTATTCTCTACCCACAGAGGTGTAGCACACCGGCATACACTTCTGTGGTCTGGAGGATACCCCGTGGCACTCCATTCCATCTAAGGAATCTGGTGGACCCAACTCATATTCACCCAACTCACATTTACGCAACTCACATTCACACAACCTAACATGTTTTGACATTGTGGGGGAATCCCCATCGCCTGGATAGAACCCACTGACCCTGACACGGGAAGAACATGTAAACTCCACACAGGAGGGCCATCCTGCGAGGTGACTGTGCTAGCCACAGCACCAGCGTGCCAACGAGATGGAATGCAGGGTATTCTCTACCCACAGAGGTGTAGCACACCGGCCTACACTTCTGTGGTCTGGAGGATACCCCGTGGCACTCCATTCCATATAAGGAATCTGGTGGACCCAACTCATATTCACTCAACTCACATTTACGCAACTCACATTCACACAACCTAACATGTTTTGACATTGTGGGGGAATCCCCATCGCCTGGATAGAACCCACTGACGCTGACACGGGAAGAACATGTCAACTCCACACAGGAGGGCCATCCTGCGAGGTGACTGTGCTAGCCACAGCACCAGCGTGCCAACGAGATGGAATGCAGGGTATCCTCTACCCACAGAGGTGTAGCACACCGGCCTACACTTCTGTGGTCTGGAGGATACCCCGTGGCACTCCATTCCATCTAAGGAATCTGGTGGACCCAACTCATATTCACCCAACTCACATTTACACAACTCACATTCACACAACCTAACATGTTTTGACATTGTGGGGGAATCCCCATCGCCTGGATAGAACCCACTGACGCTGACACGGGAAGAACATGTAAACTCCACAAAGAAGGGCCTTCCTGCAAGGTGTGCTAGCCACAGCACCAGCGTGCCAACGAGATGGAATGCAGGGTATTCTCTACCCACAGAGGTGTAGCACACCGGCCTACACTTCTGTGGTCTGGAGGATACCCCATGGCACTCCATTCCATCTAAGGAATCTGGTGGACCCAACTCATATTCACCCAACTCACATTTACACAACTCACATTCACACAACCTAACATGTTTTGACATTGTGGGGGAATCCCCATCGCCTGGATAGAACCCACTGACGCGCTGAGACGGGGAGAACATGTAAACTCCACAAAGAAGGGCCTTCCTGCAAGGTGACTGTGCTAGCAACAGCACCAGCGTGCCAACGAGATGGAATGCAGGGTATCCTCTACCCACAGGGGTGTAGCACACCGGCCTACACCTCTGTGGTCTGGAGGGCCGTGACATTCCATACCATCTAAGGAATCTCTAGTGGATCTCGGGCTGGGTGTCTAACCAAAATACCCCAAAAAGCAAAAAAAAAAGTGTTTTTAAAGTGTTTTTGTTTGTAATATGCATACTAAGCATATCATTTAGTTATAGCTACTGATAATTTAACAAACATAAAAATATGACGTAGATAGGTTTGCAGTTTTCACGGTGTACATTTCAGATTGCATCTATTATACACATGAAAATAACTCACGTTTTCTCCTGAGGTGACGTAAGTTGCTCGTGTTACCACCAGTGGCAACAACAGTGGCTCCAAACTCACAAAATGTCGGATTTTTTAAAACCAAAACACTTCCAATTTAATGGATCAGTGAATCTTAGTCCTATCTATAAACTCTGTTTTCTGATCTTTGACATCAAAGGACATTGGCTTTGATGTGAAGAAACACTATCTGTATTGTCACGGAAAAAGCTGTTACTATGGAAACGGTGACATCATCTGTGAGGTGGAAGAAGGTAAACAGGCTATATTGGTGCACAAGAGAGGAGCTGTGTCTGCTGTTTGGAAGTGTTTTGGTTTGAAAAAATCCGACAACAACAGTGGCTCCAAACTCGCAAAACGTCCGATTTTTTCAAACCAAAACACTTCCAAACAGCAGACACAGCTCCTCTCTTGTGCACAGACTATATTGGTGCATCTCCGGACTGTCTTTCTTCCTCCTGCATCGCTCTTTTCTGTTCTTTAAGTAACACGACGGAGCCTCTCCCAGCTGTTAGCAGACTGTTGTGCTAACGGCTAGCTACAGAGCTGTACCAAGCATGCTGTTTGGCGCTGAAATTTTATAAATGTACAATTATTAGTGTCACAAATTGTTGTGTGCTGTGGTGTTTTCCTGTTAAAGAGGATTAGTTGTGGGTTATTAATTGTTGTGTTATAAAGTTATAACCATAATGTAGCAAGTGTAAAGAACGTTTTAATGTTAACCATCAGATTGTAAATAAATCTAAAAGTTATATTTGCTCCCTTGTTTCTTTCGTGCTTATCTGAACCGTGACTTCTATGATCCGTTGCTCCACCAGTCCACTGCTACTAGTAGTATTTTTCCATCCGTCATCTTTAACCTCTTATCCTATTCTGGGTTGTGTGGGGACCGGAGCCGAAGGCAAGGTTCACCCTGGACAGGGATCCAGATTCTGGCAGGACTGAGACAGACATTCACACTCACATTCACACAACCTGACATGTCTTGACATTGTGGGGGAATCCCCATCGCCTGGATAGAACCCACTGAGATGACACGGAAAGAACATGTAAACTCCACACAGGAAGGCTATCCTGCGAGGTGACTGTGCTAGCCACAGCACCAGCGTGCCAACGAGATGGAATGCAGGGTATTCTCTACCCACAGAGGTGTAGCACACCGGCATACACTTCTGTGATCTGGAGGATACCCCGTGGCACTCCATTCCATCTAAAGAATCTGGTGGGCCCAACTCATATTCACCCAACTCACATTTACGCAACTCACATTCACACAACCTAACATGTTTTGACATTGTGGGGGAATCCCCATCGCCTGGATAGAACCCACTGACGCTGACACGGGAAGAACATGTAAACTCCACACAGGAGGGCCATCCTGCGAGGTGACTGTGCTAGCCACAGCACCAGCGTGCCAACGAGATGGAATGCAGGGTATTCTCTACCCACATAGGTGTAGCACACCGGCCTACACTTCTGTGGTCTGGAGGATACCCCGTGGCACTCCATTCCATCTAAGGAATGTGGTGGACCCAACTCATATTCACCCAACTCACATTTACACAACTCACATTCACACAACCTAACATGTTTTGACATTGTGGGGGAATCCCCATCGCCTGGATAGAACCCACTGACGCGCTGACACGGAGAGAACATGTAAACTCCACAAAGAAGGGCCTTCCTGCAAGGTGACTGTGCTAGCAACAGCACCAGCGTGCCAACGAGATGGAATGCAGGGTATCCTCTACCCACAGGGGTGTAGCACACCGGCCTACACCTCTGTGGTCTGGAGGGCCGTGACAGTCCATACCATCTAAGGAATCTCTAGTGGATCTCGGGCTGGGTGTCTAACCAAAATACCCCAAAAAGCAAAAAAAAAAGTGTTTTTAAAGTGTTTTTGTTTGGAATATGCATACTAAGCATATCATTTAGTTATAGCTACTGATAATTTAACAAACATAAAAATATGACGTAGATAGGTTTGCAGTTTTCACGGTGTACATTTCAGATTGCATCTATTATACACATGAAAATAACTCACGTTTTCTCCTGAGGTGACGTAAGTTGCTCGTGTTACCACCAGTGGCAACAACAGTGGCTCCAAACTCGCAAAACGTCGGATTTTTTAAAACCAAAACACTTCCAATTTAATGGATCAGTGAATCTTAGTCCTATCTATAAACTCTGTTTTCTGATCTTTGACATCAAAGGACATTGGCTTTGATGTGAAGAAATACTATCTGTATTGTCACGGAAAAAGCTGTTACTATGGAAACGGTGACATCATCTGTGAGGTGGAAGAAGGTAAACTGGCTATATTGGTGCACAAGAGAGGAGCTGTGTCTGCTGTTTGGAAGTGTTTTGGTTTGAAAAAATCCGACAACAACAGTGGCTCCAAACTCGCAAAACGTCCGATTTTTTCAAACCAAAACACTTCCAAACAGCAGACACAGCTCCTCTCTTGTGCACAGACTATATTGGTGCATCTCCGGACTGTCTTTCTTCCTCCTGCATCGCTCTTTTCTGTTCTTTAAGTAACACGACGGAGCCTCTCCCAGCTGTTAGCAGACTGTTGTGCTAACGGCTAGCTACAGAGCTGTACCAAGCATGCTGTTTGGCGCTGAAATTTTATAAATGTACAATTATTAGTGTCACAAATTGTTGTGTGCTGTGGTGTTTTCCTGTTAAAGAGGATTAGTTGTGGGTTATTAATTGTTGTGTTATAAAGTTATAACCATAATGTAGCAAGTGTAAAGAACGTTTTAATGTTAACCATCAGATTGTAAATAAATCTAAAAGTTATATTTGCTCCCTTGTTTCTTTCGTGCTTATCTGAACCGTGACTTCTATGATCCGTTGCTCCACCAGTCCACTGCTACTAGTAGTATTTTTCCATCCGTCATCTTTAACCTCTTATCCTATTCTGGGTTGTGTGGGGACCGGAGCCGAAGGCAAGGTTCACCCTGGACAGGGATCCAGATTCTGGCAGGACTGAGACAGACATTCACACTCACATTCACACAACCTGACATGTCTTGACATTGTGGGGGAATCCCCATCGCCTGGATAGAACCCACTGAGATGACACGGAAAGAACATGTAAACTCCACACAGGAAGGCTATCCTGCGAGGTGACTGTGCTAGCCACAGCACCAGCGTGCCAACGAGATGGAATGCAGGGTATTCTCTACCCACAGAGGTGTAGCACACCGGCATACACTTCTGTGATCTGGAGGATACCCCGTGGCACTCCATTCCATCTAAAGAATCTGGTGGGCCCAACTCATATTCACCCAACTCACATTTACGCAACTCACATTCACACAACCTAACATGTTTTGACATTGTGGGGGAATCCCCATCGCCTGGATAGAACCCACTGACGCTGACACGGGAAGAACATGTAAACTCCACACAGGAGGGCCATCCTGCGAGGTGACTGTGCTAGCCACAGCACCAGCGTGCCAACGAGATGGAATGCAGGGTATTCTCTACCCACATAGGTGTAGCACACCGGCCTACACTTCTGTGGTCTGGAGGATACCCCGTGGCACTCCATTCCATCTAAGGAATGTGGTGGACCCAACTCATATTCACCCAACTCACATTTACACAACTCACATTCACACAACCTAACATGTTTTGACATTGTGGGGGAATCCCCATCGCCTGGATAGAACCCACTGACGCGCTGACACGGGGAGAACATGTAAACTCCACAAAGAAGGGCCTTCCTGCAAGGTGACTGTGCTAGCAACAGCACCAGCGTGCCAACGAGATGGAATGCAGGGTATCCTCTACCCACAGGGGTGTAGCACACCGGCCTACACCTCTGTGGTCTGGAGGGCCGTGACATTCCATACCATCTAAGGAATCTCTAGTGGATCTCGGGCTGGGTGTCTAACCAAAATACCCCAAAAAGCAAAAAAAAAGTGTTTTTAAAGTGTTTTTGTTTGTAATATGCATACTAAGCATATCATTTAGTTATAGCTACTGATAATTTAACAAACATAAAAATATGACGTAGATAGGTTTGCAGTTTTCACGGTGTACATTTCAGATTGCATCTATTATACACATGAAAATAACTCACGTTTTCTCCTGAGGTGACGTAAGTTGCTCGTGTTACCACCAGTGGCAACAACAGTGGCTCCAAACTCGCAAAACGTCAGATTTTTTAAAACCAAAACACTTCCAATTTAATGGATCAGTGAATCTTAGTCCTATCTATAAACTCTGTTTTCTGATCTTTGACATCAAAGGACATTGGCTTTGATGTGAAGAAACACTATCTGTATTGTCACGGAAAAAGCTGTTACTATGGAAACGGTGACATCATCTGTGAGGTGGAAGAAGGTAAACAGGCTATATTGGTGCACAAGAGAGGAGCTGTGTCTGCTGTTTGGAAGTGTTTTGGTTTGAAAAAATCCGACAACAACAGTGGCTCCAAACTCGCAAAACGTCCGATTTTTTCAAACCAAAACACTTCCAAACAGCAGACACAGCTCCTCTCTTGTGCACAGACTATATTGGTGCATCTCCGGTCTGTCTTTGTTCCTCCTGCATTGCTCTTTTCTGTTCTTTAAGTAACACGACGGAGCCTCTCCCAGCTGTTAGCAGACTGTTGTGCTAACGGCTAGCTACAGAGCTGTACCAAGCATGCTGTTTGGCGCTGAAATTTTATAAATGTACAATTATTAGTGTCACAAATTGTTGTGTGCTGTGGTGTTTTCCTGTTAAAGAGGATTAGTTGTGGGTTATTAATTGTTGTGTTATAAAGTTATAACCATAATGTAGCAAGTGTAAAGAACGTTTTAATGTTAACCATCAGATTGTAAATAAATCTAAAAGTTATATTTGCTCCCTTGTTTCTTTCGTGCTTATCTGAACCGTGACTTCTATGATCCGTTGCTCCACCAGTCCACTGCTACTAGTAGTATTTTTCCATCCGTCATCTTTAACCTCTTATCCTATTCTGGGTTGTGTGGGGACCAGAGCCGAAGGCAAGGTTCACCCTGGACAGGGATCCAGATTCTGGCAGGACTGAGACAGACATTCACACTCACATTCACACAACCTGACATGTCTTGACATTGTGGGGGAATCCCCATCGCCTGGATAGAACCCACTGAGATGACACGGAAAGAACATGTAAACTCCACACAGGAAGGCTATCCTGCGAGGTGACTGTGCTAGCCACAGCACCAGCGTGCCAACGAGATGGAATGCAGGGTATTCTCTACACACAGAGGTGTAGCACACCGGCATACACTTCTGTGATCTGGAGGATACCCCGTGGCACTCCATTCCATCTAAAGAATCTGGTGGGCCCAACTCATATTCACCCAACTCACATTTACGCAACTCACATTCACACAACCTAACATGTTTTGACATTGTGGGGGAATCCCCATCGCCTGGATAGAACCCACTGACGCTGACACGGGAAGAACATGTAAACTCCACACAGGAGGGCCATCCTGCGAGGTGACTGTGCTAGCCACAGCACCAGCGTGCCAACGAGATGGAATGCAGGGTATTCTCTACCCACATAGGTGTAGCACACCGGCCTACACTTCTGTGGTCTGGAGGATACCCCGTGGCACTCCATTCCATCTAAGGAATGTGGTGGACCCAACTCATATTCACCCAACTCACATTTACACAACTCACATTCACACAACCTAACATGTTTTGACATTGTGGGGGAATCCCCATCGCCTGGATAGAACCCACTGACGCGCTGACACGGAGAGAACATGTAAACTCCACAAAGAAGGGCCTTCCTGCAAGGTGACTGTGCTAGCAACAGCACCAGCGTGCCAACGAGATGGAATGCAGGGTATCCTCTACCCACAGGGGTGTAGCACACCGGCCTACACCTCTGTGGTCTGGAGGGCCGTGACAGTCCATACCATCTAAGGAATCTCTAGTGGATCTCGGGCTGGGTGTCTAACCAAAATACCCCAAAAAGCAAAAAAAAAAGTGTTTTTAAAGTGTTTTTGTTTGGAATATGCATACTAAGCATATCATTTAGTTATAGCTACTGATAATTTAACAAACATAAAAATATGACGTAGATAGGTTTGCAGTTTTCACGGTGTACATTTCAGATTGCATCTATTATACACATGAAAATAACTCACGTTTTCTCCTGAGGTGACGTAAGTTGCTCGTGTTACCACCAGTGGCAACAACAGTGGCTCCAAACTCGCAAAACGTCGGATTTTTTAAAACCAAAACACTTCCAATTTAATGGATCAGTGAATCTTAGTCCTATCTATAAACTCTGTTTTCTGATCTTTGACATCAAAGGACATTGGCTTTGATGTGAAGAAATACTATCTGTATTGTCACGGAAAAAGCTGTTACTATGGAAACGGTGACATCATCTGTGAGGTGGAAGAAGGTAAACTGGCTATATTGGTGCACAAGAGAGGAGCTGTGTCTGCTGTTTGGAAGTGTTTTGGTTTGAAAAAATCCGACAACAACAGTGGCTCCAAACTCGCAAAACGTCCGATTTTTTCAAACCAAAACACTTCCAAACAGCAGACACAGCTCCTCTCTTGTGCACAGACTATATTGGTGCATCTCCGGACTGTCTTTCTTCCTCCTGCATCGCTCTTTTCTGTTCTTTAAGTAACACGACGGAGCCTCTCCCAGCTGTTAGCAGACTGTTGTGCTAACGGCTAGCTACAGAGCTGTACCAAGCATGCTGTTTGGCGCTGAAATTTTATAAATGTACAATTATTAGTGTCACAAATTGTTGTGTGCTGTGGTGTTTTCCTGTTAAAGAGGATTAGTTGTGGGTTATTAATTGTTGTGTTATAAAGTTATAACCATAATGTAGCAAGTGTAAAGAACGTTTTAATGTTAACCATCAGATTGTAAATAAATCTAAAAGTTATATTTGCTCCCTTGTTTCTTTCGTGCTTATCTGAACCGTGACTTCTATGATCCGTTGCTCCACCAGTCCACTGCTACTAGTAGTATTTTTCCATCCGTCATCTTTAACCTCTTATCCTATTCTGGGTTGTGTGGGGACCGGAGCCGAAGGCAAGGTTCACCCTGGACAGGGATCCAGATTCTGGCAGGACTGAGACAGACATTCACACTCACATTCACACAACCTGACATGTCTTGACATTGTGGGGGAATCCCCATCGCCTGGATAGAACCCACTGAGATGACACGGAAAGAACATGTAAACTCCACACAGGAAGGCTATCCTGCGAGGTGACTGTGCTAGCCACAGCACCAGCGTGCCAACGAGATGGAATGCAGGGTATTCTCTACCCACAGAGGTGTAGCACACCGGCATACACTTCTGTGATCTGGAGGATACCCCGTGGCACTCCATTCCATCTAAAGAATCTGGTGGGCCCAACTCATATTCACCCAACTCACATTTACGCAACTCACATTCACACAACCTAACATGTTTTGACATTGTGGGGGAATCCCCATCGCCTGGATAGAACCCACTGACGCTGACACGGGAAGAACATGTAAACTCCACACAGGAGGGCCATCCTGCGAGGTGACTGTGCTAGCCACAGCACCAGCGTGCCAACGAGATGGAATGCAGGGTATTCTCTACCCACATAGGTGTAGCACACCGGCCTACACTTCTGTGGTCTGGAGGATACCCCGTGGCACTCCATTCCATCTAAGGAATGTGGTGGACCCAACTCATATTCACCCAACTCACATTTACACAACTCACATTCACACAACCTAACATGTTTTGACATTGTGGGGGAATCCCCATCGCCTGGATAGAACCCACTGACGCGCTGACACGGGGAGAACATGTAAACTCCACAAAGAAGGGCCTTCCTGCAAGGTGACTGTGCTAGCAACAGCACCAGCGTGCCAACGAGATGGAATGCAGGGTATCCTCTACCCACAGGGGTGTAGCACACCGGCCTACACCTCTGTGGTCTGGAGGGCCGTGACATTCCATACCATCTAAGGAATCTCTAGTGGATCTCGGGCTGGGTGTCTAACCAAAATACCCCAAAAAGCAAAAAAAAAAGTGTTTTTAAAGTGTTTTTGTTTGTAATATGCATACTAAGCATATCATTTAGTTATAGCTACTGATAATTTAACAAACATAAAAATATGACGTAGATAGGTTTGCAGTTTTCACGGTGTACATTTCAGATTGCATCTATTATACACATGAAAATAACTCACGTTTTCTCCTGAGGTGACGTAAGTTGCTCGTGTTACCACCAGTGGCAACAACAGTGGCTCCAAACTCGCAAAACGTCGGATTTTTTAAAACCAAAACACTTCCAATTTAATGGATCAGTGAATCTTAGTCCTATCTATAAACTCTGTTTTCTGATCTTTGACATCAAAGGACATTGGCTTTGATGTGAAGAAACACTATCTGTATTGTCACGGAAAAAGCTGTTACTATGGAAACGGTGACATCATCTGTGAGGTGGAAGAAGGTAAACAGGCTATATTGGTGCACAAGAGAGGAGCTGTGTCTGCTGTTTGGAAGTGTTTTGGTTTGAAAAAATCCGACAACAACAGTGGCTCCAAACTCGCAAAACGTCCGATTTTTTCAAACCAAAACACTTCCAAACAGCAGACACAGCTCCTCTCTTGTGCACAGACTATATTGGTGCATCTCCGGACTGTCTTTGTTCCTCCTGCATCGCTCTTTTCTGTTCTTTAAGTAACGCGACGGAGCCTCTCCCAGCTGTTAGCAGACTGTTGTGCTAACGGCTAGCTACAGAGCTGTACCAAGCATGCTGTTTGGCGCTGAAATTTTATAAATGTACAATTATTAGTGTCACAAATTGTTGTGTGCTGTGGTGTTTTCCTGTTAAAGAGGATTAGTTGTGGGTTATTAATTGTTGTGTTATAAAGTTATAACCATAATGTAGCAAGTGTAAAGAACGTTTTAACGTTAACCATCAGATTGTAAATAAATCTAAAAGTTATATTTGCTCCCTTGTTTCTTTCGTGCTTATCTGAACCGTGACTTCTATGATCCGTTGCTCCACCAGTCCACTGCTACTAGTAGTATTTTTCCATCCGTCATCTTTAACCTCTTATCCTATTCTGGGTTGTGTGGGGACCGGAGCCGAAGGCAAGGTTCACCCTGGACAGGGATCCAGATTCTGGCAGGACTGAGACAGACATTCACACTCACATTCACACAACCTGACATGTCTTGACATTGTGGGGGAATCCCCATCGCCTGGATAGAACCCACTGAGATGACACGGAAAGAACATGTAAACTCCACACAGGAGGGCCATCCTGCGAGGTGACTGTGCTAGCCACAGCACCAGCGTGCCAACGAGATGGAATGCAGGGTATTCTCTACCCACAGAGGTGTAGCACACCGGCATACACTTCTGTGGTCTGGAGGATACCCCGTGGCACTCCATTCCATCTAAGGAATCTGGTGGACCCAACTCATATTCACCCAACTCACATTTACGCAACTCACATTCACACAACCTAACATGTTTTGACATTGTGGGGGAATCCCCATCGCCTGGATAGAACCCACTGACCCTGACACGGGAAGAACATGTAAACTCCACACAGGAGGGCCATCCTGCGAGGTGACTGTGCTAGCCACAGCACCAGCGTGCCAACGAGATGGAATGCAGGGTATTCTCTACCCACAGAGGTGTAGCACACCGGCCTACACTTCTGTGGTCTGGAGGATACCCCGTGGCACTCCATTCCATATAAGGAATCTGGTGGACCCAACTCATATTCACTCAACTCACATTTACGCAACTCACATTCACACAACCTAACATGTTTTGACATTGTGGGGGAATCCCCATCGCCTGGATAGAACCCACTGACGCTGACACGGGAAGAACATGTCAACTCCACACAGGAGGGCCATCCTGCGAGGTGACTGTGCTAGCCACAGCACCAGCGTGCCAACGAGATGGAATGCAGGGTATCCTCTACCCACAGAGGTGTAGCACACCGGCCTACACTTCTGTGGTCTGGAGGATACCCCGTGGCACTCCATTCCATCTAAGGAATCTGGTGGACCCAACTCATATTCACCCAACTCACATTTACACAACTCACATTCACACAACCTAACATGTTTTGACATTGTGGGGGAATCCCCATCGCCTGGATAGAACCCACTGACGCTGACACGGGAAGAACATGTAAACTCCACAAAGAAGGGCCTTCCTGCAAGGTGTGCTAGCCACAGCACCAGCGTGCCAACGAGATGGAATGCAGGGTATTCTCTACCCACAGAGGTGTAGCACACCGGCCTACACTTCTGTGGTCTGGAGGATACCCCGTGGCACTCCATTCCATCTAAGGAATCTGGTGGACCCAACTCATATTCACCCAACTCACATTTACACAACTCACATTCACACAACCTAACATGTTTTGACATTGTGGGGGAATCCCCATCGCCTGGATAGAACCCACTGACGCTGACACGGGAAGAACATGTAAACTCCACAAAGAAGGGCCTTCCTGCAAGGTGACTGTGCTAGCAACAGCACCAGCGTGCCAACGAGATGGAATGCAGGGTATCCTCTACCCACAGGGGTGTAGCACACCGGCCTACACCTCTGTGGTCTGGAGGGCCGTGACATTCCATACCATCTAAGGAATCTCTAGTGGATCTCGGGCTGGGTGTCTAACCAAAATACCCCAAAAAGCAAAAAAAAAAGTGTTTTTAAAGTGTTTTTGTTTGTAATATGCATACTAAGCATATCATTTAGTTATAGCTACTGATAATTTAACAAACATAAAAATATGACGTAGATAGGTTTGCAGTTTTCACGGTGTACATTTCAGATTGCATCTATTATACACATGAAAATAACTCACGTTTTCTCCTGAGGTGACGTAAGTTGCTCGTGTTACCACCAGTGGCAACAACAGTGGCTCCAAACTCGCAAAACGTCGGATTTTTTAAAACCAAAACACTTCCAATTTAATGGATCAGTGAATCTTAGTCCTATCTATAAACTCTGTTTTCTGATCTTTGACATCAAAGGACATTGGCTTTGATGTGAAGAAACACTATCTGTATTGTCACGGAAAAAGCTGTTACTATGGAAACGGTGACATCATCTGTGAGGTGGAAGAAGGTAAACAGGCTATATTGGTGCACAAGAGAGGAGCTGTGTCTGCTGTTTGGAAGTGTTTTGGTTTGAAAAAATCCGACAACAACAGTGGCTCCAAACTCGCAAAACGTCCGATTTTTTCAAACCAAAACACTTCCAAACAGCAGACACAGCTCCTCTCTTGTGCACAGACTATATTGGTGCATCTCCGGACTGTCTTTGTTCCTCCTGCATCGCTCTTTTCTGTTCTTTAAGTAACGCGACGGAGCCTCTCCCAGCTGTTAGCAGACTGTTCTGCTAACGGCTAGCTACAGAGCTGTACCAAGCATGCTGTTTGGCGCTGAAATTTTATAAATGTACAATTATTAGTGTCACAAATTGTTGTGTGCTGTGGTGTTTTCCTGTTAAAGAGGATTAGTTGTGGGTTATTAATTGTTGTGTTATAAAGTTATAACCATAATGTAGCAAGTGTAAAGAACGTTTTAACGTTAACCATCAGATTGTAAATAAATCTAAAAGTTATATTTGCTCCCTTGTTTCTTTCGTGCTTATCTGAACCGTGACTTCTATGATCCGTTGCTCCACCAGTCCACTGCTACTAGTAGTATTTTTCCATTCGTCATCTTTAACCTCTTATCCTATTCTGGATTGTGTGGGGACCAGGAGCCGAAGGCAAGGTTCACCCTGGACAGGGATCCAGATTCCGGCAGGACTGAGACAGATATTCACACTCACATTCACACAACCTGACATGTCTTGACATTGTGGGGGAATCCCCATCGCCTGGATAGAACCCACTGACCCTGACACGGGAAGAACATGTAAACTCCACACAGGAGGGCCATCCTGCGAGGTGACTGTGCTAGCCACAGCACCAGCGTGCCAACGAGATGGAATGCAGGGTATTCTCTACCCACAGAGGTGTAGCACACCGGCCTACACTTCTGTGGTCTGGAGGATACCCCGTGGCACTCCATTCCATCTAAGGAATCTGGTGGACCCAACTCATATTCACCCAACTCACATTTACGCAACTCACATTCACACAACCTAACATGTTTTGACATTGTGGGGGAATCCCCATCGCCTGGATAGAACCCACTGACGCTGACACGGGAAGAACATGTAAACTCCACACAGGAGGGCCATCCTGCGAGGTGACTGTGCTAGCCACAGCACCAGCGTGCCAACGAGATGGAATGCAGGGTATCCTCTACCCACAGAGGTGTAGCACACCGGCCTACACTTCTGTGGTCTGGAGGATACCCCGTGGCACTCCATTCCATCTAAGGAATCTGGTGGACCCAACTCATATTCACCCAACTCACATTTACGCAACTCACATTCACACAACCTAACATGTTTTGACATTGTGGGGGAATCCCCATCGCCTGGATAGAACCCACTGACGCTGACACGGGAAGAACATGTAAACTCCACACAGGAGGGCCATCCTGCGAGGTGACTGTGCTAGCCACAGCACCAGCGTGCCAACGAGATGGAATGCAGGGTATTCTCTACCCACAGAGGTGTAGCACACCGGCCTACACTTCTGTGGTCTGGAGGATACCCCGTGGCACTCCATTCCATCTAAGGAATCTGGTGGACCCAACTCATATTCACCCAACTCACATTTACACAACTCACATTCACACAACCTAACATGTTTTGACATTGTGGGGGAATCCCCATCGCCTGGATAGAACCCACTGACGCGCTGACACGGGGAGAACATGTAAACTCCACAAAGAAGGGCCTTCCTGCAAGGTGACTGTGCTAGCAACAATCACCAGCGTACCAACGAGATGGAATGCAGGGTATCCTCTACCCACAGGGGTGTAGCACACCGGCCTACACCTCTGTGGTCTGGAGGGCCGTGACATTCCATACCATCTAAGGAATCTCTGGTGGATCTCGGGCTGGGTGTCTAACCAAAATACCCCAAAAATAAAAAAAAAAAGTGTTTTTAAAGTGTTTTTGTTTGGAATATGCATACTAAGCATATCATTTAGTTATAGCTACTGATAATTTAACAAACATAAAAATATGACGTAGATAGGTTTGCAGTTTTCACGGTGTACATTTCAGATTGCATCTATTATACACATGAAAATAACTCACGTTTTCTCCTGAGGTGACGTAAGTTGCTCGTGTTACCACCAGTGGCAACAACAGTGGCTCCAAACTCGCAAAACGTCGGATTTTTTAAAACCAAAACACTTCCAATTTAATGGATCAGTGAATCTTAGTCCTATCTATAAACTCTGTTTTCTGATCTTTGACATCAAAGGACATTGGCTTTGATGTGAAGAAACACTATCTGTATTGTCACGGAAAAAGCTGTTACTATGGAAACGGTGACATCATCTGTGAGGTGGAAGAAGGTAAACAGGCTATATTGTTGCACAAGAGAGGAGCTGTGTCTGCTGTTTGGAAGTGTTTTGGTTTGAAAAAATCCGACAACAACAGTGGCTCCAAACTCGCAAAACGTCCGATTTTTTCAAACCAAAACACTTCCAAACAGCAGACACAGCTCCTCTCTTGTGCACAGACTATATTGGTGCATCTCCGGACTGTCTTTGTTCCTCCTGCATCGCTCTTTTCTGTTCTTTAAGTAACGCGACGGAGCCTCTCCCAGCTGTTAGCAGACTGTTGTGCTAACGGCTAGCTACAGAGCTGTACCAAGCATGCTGTTTGGCGCTGAAATTTTATAAATGTACAATTATTAGTGTCACAAATTGTTGTGTGCTGTGGTGTTTTCCTGTTAAAGAGGATTAGTTGTGGGTTATTAATTGTTGTGTTATAAAGTTATAACCATAATGTAGCAAGTGTAAAGAACGTTTTAACGTTAACCATCAGATTGTAAATAAATCTAAAAGTTATATTTGCTCCCTTGTTTCTTTCGTGCTTATCTGAACCAAGACTTCTATGATCCGTTGCTCCACCAGTCCACTGCTACTAGTAGTATTTTTCCATCCGTCATCTTTAACCTCTTATCCTATTCTGGATTGTGTGGGGACCAGGAGCCGAAGGCAAGGTTCACCCTGGACAGGGATCCAGATTCCGGCAGGACTGAGACAGATATTCACACTCACATTCACACAACCTGACATGTCTTGACATTGTGGGGGAATCCCCATCGCCTGGATAGAACCCACTGACGCTGACACGGGAAGAACATGTAAACTCCACACAGGAGGGCCATCCTGCGAGGTGACTGTGCTAGCCACAGCACCAGCGTGCCAACGAGATGGAATGCAGGGTATTCTCTACCCACAGAGGTGTAGCACACCGGCCTACACTTCTGTGGTCTGGAGGATACCCCGTGGCACTCCATTCCATCGAAGGAATCTGGTGGACCCAACTCATATTCACCCAACTCACATTTACGCAACTCACATTCACACAACCTAACATGTTTTGACATTGTGGGGGAATCCCCATCGCCTGGATAGAACCCACTGACCCTGACACGGGAAGAACATGTAAACTCCACACAGGAGGGCCATCCTGCGAGGTGACTGTGCTAGCCACAGCACCAGCGTGCCAACGAGATGGAATGCAGGGTATTCTCTACCCACAGAGGTGTAGCACACCGGCCTACACTTCTGTGGTCTGGAGGATACCCCGTGGCACTCCATTCCATCTAAGGAATCTGGTGGACCCAACTCATATTCACCCAACTCACATTTACGCAACTCACATTCACACAACCTAACATGTTTTGACATTGTGGGGGAATCCCCATCGCCTGGATAGAACCCACTGACGCTGACACGGGAAGAACATGTAAACTCCACACAGGAGGGCCATCCTGCGAGGTGACTGTGCTAGCCACAGCACCAGCGTGCCAACGAGATGGAATGCAGGGTATCCTCTACCCACAGAGGTGTAGCACACCGGCCTACACTTCTGTGGTCTGGAGGATACCCCGTGGCACTCCATTCCATCTAAGGAATCTGGTGGACCCAACTCATATTCACCCAACTCACATTTACACAACTCACATTCACACAACCTAACATGTTTTGACATTGTGGGGGAATCCCCATCGCCTGGATAGAACCCACTGACGCTGACACGGGAAGAACATGTAAACTCCACAAAGAAGGGCCTTCCTGCAAGGTGTGCTAGCCACAGCACCAGCGTGCCAACGAGATGGAATGCAGGGTATCCTCTACCCACAGGGGTGTAGCACACCGGCCTACACCTCTGTGGTCTGGAGGGCCGTGACATTCCATACCATCTAAGGAATGTCTGGTGGATCTCGGGCTGGGTGTCTCACCAAAATACCCCAAAAAGCAAAAAAAAAAGTGTTTTTAAAGTGTTTTTGTTTGGAATATGCATACTAAGCATATCATTTAGTTATAGCTACTGATAATTTAACAAACATAAAAATATGACGTAGATAGGTTTGCAGTTTTCACGGTGTACATTTCAGATTGCATCTATTATACACATGAAAATAACTCACGTTTTCTCCTGAGGTGACGAAGTTGCTCGTGTTACCACCAGCGGCAACAACAGTGGCTCCAAACTCGCAAAACGACGGATTTTTTAAAACCAAAACACTTCCAATTTAATGGATCAGTGAATCTTAGTCCTATCTATAAACTCTGTTTTCTGATCTTTGACATCAAAGGACATTGGCTTTGATGTGAAGAAACACTATCTGTATTGTCACGGAAAAAGCTGTTACTATGGAAACGGTGACATCATCTGTGAGGTGGAAGAAGGTAAACAGGCTATATTGGTGCACAAGAGAGGAGCTGTGTCTGCTGTTTGGAAGTGTTTTGGTTTGAAAAAATCCGACAACAACAGTGGCTCCAAACTCGCAAAACGTCCGATTTTTTCAAATCAAAACACTTCCAAACAGCAGACACAGCTCCTCTCTTGTGCACAGACTATATTGGTGCATCTCCGGACTGTCTTTGTTCCTCCTGCATCGCTCTTTTCTGTTCTTTAAGTAACGCGACGGAGCCTCTCCCAGCTGTTAGCAGACTGTTGTGCTAACGGCTAGCTACAGAGCTGTACCAAGCATGCTGTTTGGCGCTGAAATTTTATAAATGTACAATTATTAGTGTCACAAATTGTTGTGTGCTGTGGTGTTTTCCTGTTAAAGAGGATTAGTTGTGGGTTATTAATTGTTGTGTTATAAAGTTATAACCATAATGTAGCAAGTGTAAAGAACGTTTTAACGTTAACCATCAGATTGTAAATAAATCTAAAAGTTATATTTGCTCCCTTGTTTCTTTCGTGCTTATCTGAACCGTGACTTCTATGATCCGTTGCTCCACCAGTCCACTGCTACTAGTAGTATTTTTCCATCCGTCATCTTTAACCTCTTATCCTATTCTGGGTTGTGTGGGGACCGGAGCCGAAGGCAAGGTTCACCCTGGACAGGGATCCAGATTCTGGCAGGACTGAGACAGACATTCACACTCACATTCACACAACCTGACATGTCTTGACATTGTGGGGGAATCCCCATCGCCTGGATAGAACCCACTGACGCTGACACGGGAAGAACATGTAAACTCCACACAGGAGGGCCATCCTGCGAGGTGACTGTGCTAGCCACAGCACCAGCGTGCCAACGAGATGGAATGCAGGGTATTCTCTACCCACAGAGGTGTAGCACACCGGCCTACACTTCTGTGGTCTGGAGGATACCCCGTGGCACTCCATTCCATCTAAGGAATCTGGTGGACCCAACTCATATTCACCCAACTCACATTTACACAACTCACATTCACACAACCTAACATGTTTTGACATTGTGGGGGAATCCCCATCGCCTGGATAGAACCCACTTGCGCGCTGACACGGGGAGAACATGTAAACTCCACAAAGAAGGGCCTTCCTGCAAGGTGACTGTGCTAGCAACAGCACCAGCGTGCCAACGAGATGGAATGCAGGGTATCCTCTACCCACAGGGGTGTAGCACACCGGCCTACACCTCTGTGGTCTGGAGGGCCGTGACATTCCATACCATCTAAGGAATCTCTGGTGGATCTCGGGCTGGGTGTCTAACCAAAATACCCCAAAAAGCAAAAAAAAAAGTGTTTTTAAAGTGTTTTTGTTTGTAATATGCATACTAAGCATATCATTTAGTTATAGCTACTGATAATTTAACAAACATAAAAATATGACGTAGATAGGTTTGCAGTTTTCACGGTGTACATTTCAGATTGCATCTATTATACACATGAAAATAACTCACGTTTTCTCCTGAGGTGACGTAAGTTGCTCGTGTTACCACCAGCGGCAACAACAGTGGCTCCAAACTCGCAAAACGTCGGATTTTTTAAAACCAAAACACTTCCAATTTAATGGATCAGTGAATCTTAGTCCTATCTATAAACTCTGTTTTCTGATCTTTGACATCAAAGGACATTGGCTTTGATGTGAAGAAACACTATCTGTATTGTCACGGAAAAAGCTGTTACTATGGAAACGGTGACATCATCTGTGAGGTGGAAGAAGGTAAACAGGCTATATTGGTGCACAAGAGAGGAGCTGTGTCTGCTGTTTGGAAGTGTTTTGGTTTGAAAAAATCCGACAACAACAGTGGCTCCAAACTCGCAAAACGTCCGATTTTTTCAAATCAAAACACTTCCAAACAGCAGACACAGCTCCTCTCTTGTGCACAGACTATATTGGTGCATCTCCGGACTGTCTTTGTTCCTCCTGCATCGCTCTTTTCTGTTCTTTAAGTAACGCGACGGAGCCTCTCCCAGCTGTTAGCAGACTGTTGTGCTAACGGCTAGCTACAGAGCTGTACCAAGCATGCTGTTTGGCGCTGAAATTTTATAAATGTACAATTATTAGTGTCACAAATTGTTGTGTGCTGTGGTGTTTTCCTGTTAAAGAGGATTAGTTGTGGGTTATTAATTGTTGTGTTATAAAATTATAACCATAATGTAGCAAGTGTAAAGAACGTTTTAACGTTAACCATCAGATTGTAAATAAATCTAAAAGTTATATTTGCTCCCTTGTTTCTTTCGTGCTTATCTGAACCGTGACTTCTATGATCCGTTGCTCCACCAGTCCACTGCTACTAGTAGTATTTTTCCATCCGTCATCTTTAACCTCTTATCCTATTCTGGGTTGTGTGGGGACCGGAGCCGAAGGCAAGGTTCACCCTGGACAGGGATCCAGATTCTGGCAGGACTGAGACAGACATTCACACTCACATTCACACAACCTGACATGTCTTGACATTGTGGGGGAATCCCCATCGCCTGGATAGAACCCACTGACGCTGACACGGGAAGAACATGTAAACTCCACACAGGAGGGCCATCCTGCGAGGTGACTGTGCTAGCCACAGCACCAGCGTGCCAACGAGATGGAATGCAGGGTATTCTCTACCCACAGAGGTGTAGCACACCGGCCTACACTTCTGTGGTCTGGAGGATACCCCGTGGCACTCCATTCCATCTAAGGAATCTGGTGGACCCAACTCATATTCACCCAACTCACATTTACACAACTCACATTCACACAACCTAACATGTTTTGACATTGTGGGGGAATCCCCATCGCCTGGATAGAACCCACTTGCGCGCTGACACGGGGAGAACATGTAAACTCCACAAAGAAGGGCCTTCCTGCAAGGTGACTGTGCTAGCAACAGCACCAGCGTGCCAACGAGATGGAATGCAGGGTATCCTCTACCCACAGGGGTGTAGCACACCGGCCTACACCTCTGTGGTCTGGAGGGCCGTGACATTCCATACCATCTAAGGAATCTCTGGTGGATCTCGGGCTGGGTGTCTAACCAAAATACCCCAAAAAGCAAAAAAAAAAGTGTTTTTAAAGTGTTTTTGTTTGTAATATGCATACTAAGCATATCATTTAGTTATAGCTACTGATAATTTAACAAACATAAAAATATGACGTAGATAGGTTTGCAGTTTTCACGGTGTACATTTCAGATTGCATCTATTATACACATGAAAATAACTCACGTTTTCTCCTGAGGTGACGTAAGTTGCTCGTGTTACCACCAGCGGCAACAACAGTGGCTCCAAACTCGCAAAACGTCGGATTTTTTAAAACCAAAACACTTCCAATTTAATGGATCAGTGAATCTTAGTCCTATCTATAAACTCTGTTTTCTGATCTTTGACATCAAAGGACATTGGCTTTGATGTGAAGAAACACTATCTGTATTGTCACGGAAAAAGCTGTTACTATGGAAACGGTGACATCATCTGTGAGGTGGAAGAAGGTAAACAGGCTATATTGGTGCACAAGAGAGGAGCTGTGTCTGCTGTTTGGAAGTGTTTTGGTTTGAAAAAATCCGACAACAACAGTGGCTCCAAACTCGCAAAACGTCCGATTTTTTCAAACCAAAACACTTCCAAACAGCAGACACAGCTCCTCTCTTGTGCACAGACTATATTGGTGCATCTCCGGACTGTCTTTGTTCCTCCTGCATCGCTCTTTTCTGTTCTTTAAGTAACGCGACGGAGCCTCTCCCAGCTGTTAGCAGACTGTTGTGCTAACGGCTAGCTACAGAGCTGTACCAAGCATGCTGTTTGGCGCTGAAATTTTATAAATGTACAATTATTAGTGTCACAAATTGTTGTGTGCTGTGGTGTTTTCCTGTTAAAGAGGATTAGTTGTGGGTTATTAATTGTTGTGTTATAAAGTTATAACCATAATGTAGCAAGTGTAAAGAACGTTTTAATGTTAACCATCAGATTGTAAATAAATCTAAAAGTTATATTTGCTCCCTTGTTTCTTTCGTGCTTATCTGAACCGTGACTTCTATGATCCGTTGCTCCACCAGTCCACTGCTACTAGTAGTATTTTTCCATCCGTCATCTTTAACCTCTTATCCTATTCTGGGTTGTGTGGGGACCGGAGCCGAAGGCAAGGTTCACCCTGGACAGGGATCCAGATTCTGGCAGGACTGAGACAGACATTCACACTCACATTCACACAACCTGACATGTCTTGACATTGTGGGGGAATCCCCATCGCCTGGATAGAACCCACTGACGCTGACACGGGAAGAACATGTAAACTCCACACAGGAGGGCCATCCTGCGAGGTGACTGTGCTAGCCACAGCACCAGCGTGCCAACGAGATGGAATGCAGGGTATTCTCTACCCACAGAGGTGTAGCACACCGGCCTACACTTCTGTGGTCTGGAGGATACCCCGTGGCACTCCATTCCATCTAAGGAATCTGGTGGACCCAACTCATATTCACCCAACTCACATTTACACAACTCACATTCACACAACCTAACATGTTTTGACTATGTTGGGGAATCCCCATCGCCTGGATAGAACCCACTTGCGCGCTGACACGGGGAGAACATGTAAACTCCACAAAGAAGGGCCTTCCTGCAAGGTGACTGTGCTAGCAACAGCACCAGCGTGCCAACGAGATGGAATGCAGGGTATCCTCTACCCACAGGGGTGTAGCACACCGGCCTACACCTCTGTGGTCTGGAGGGCCGTGACATTCCATACCATCTAAGGAATCTCTGGTGGATCTCGGGCTGGGTGTCTAACCAAAATACCCCAAAAAGCAAAAAAAAAAGTGTTTTTAAAGTGTTTTTGTTTGTAATATGCATACTAAGCATATCATTTAGTTATAGCTACTGATAATTTAACAAACATAAAAATATGACGTAGATAGGTTTGCAGTTTTCACGGTGTACATTTCAGATTGCATCTATTATACACATGAAAATAACTCACGTTTTCTCCTGAGGTGACGTAAGTTGCTCGTGTTACCACCAGCGGCAACAACAGTGGCTCCAAACTCGCAAAACGTCGGATTTTTTAAAACCAAAACACTTCCAATTTAATGGATCAGTGAATCTTAGTCCTATCTATAAACTCTGTTTTCTGATCTTTGACATCAAAGGACATTGGCTTTGATGTGAAGAAACACTATCTGTATTGTCACGGAAAAAGCTGTTACTATGGAAACGGTGACATCATCTGTGAGGTGGAAGAAGGTAAACAGGCTATATTGGTGCACAAGAGAGGAGCTGTGTCTGCTGTTTGGAAGTGTTTTGGTTTGAAAAAATCCGACAACAACAGTGGCTCCAAACTCGCAAAACGTCCGATTTTTTCAAACCAAAACACTTCCAAACAGCAGACACAGCTCCTCTCTTGTGCACAGACTATATTGGTGCATCTCCGGACTGTCTTTGTTCCTCCTGCATCGCTCTTTTCTGTTCTTTAAGTAACGCGACGGAGCCTCTCCCAGCTGTTAGCAGACTGTTGTGCTAACGGCTAGCTACAGAGCTGTACCAAGCATGCTGTTTGGCGCTGAAATTTTATAAATGTACAATTATTAGTGTCACAAATTGTTGTGTGCTGTGGTGTTTTCCTGTTAAAGAGGATTAGTTGTGGGTTATTAATTGTTGTGTTATAAAGTTATAACCATAATGTAGCAAGTGTAAAGAACGTTTTAACGTTAACCATCAGATTGTAAATAAATCTAAAAGTTATATTTGCTCCCTTGTTTCTTTCGTGCTTATCTGAACCGTGACTTCTATGATCCGTTGCTCCACCAGTCCACTGCTACTAGTAGTATTTTTCCATCCGTCATCTTTAACCTCTTATCCTATTCTGGGTTGTGTGGGGACCGGAACCGAAGGCAAGGTTCACCCTGGACAGGGATCCAGATTCTGGCAGGACTGAGACAGACATTCACACTCACATTCACACAACCTGACATGTCTTGACATTGTGGGGGAATCCCCATCGCCTGGATAGAACCCACTGACGCTGACACGGGAAGAACATGTAAACTCCACACAGGAGGGCCATCCTGCGAGGTGACTGTGCTAGCCACAGCACCAGCGTGCCAACGAGATGGAATGCAGGGTATTCTCTACCCACAGAGGTGTAGCACACCGGCCTACACTTCTGTGGTCTGAAGGATACCCCGTGGCACTCCATTCCATATAAGGAATCTGGTGGACCCAACTCATATTCACCCAACTCACATTTACGCAACTCACATTCACACAACCTAACATGTTTTGACATTGTGGGGGAATCCCCATCGCCTGGATAGAACCCACTGACGCTGACACGGGAAGAACATGTAAACTCCACACAGGAGGGCCATCCTGCGAGGTGACTGTGCTAGCCACAGCACCAGCGTGCCAACGAGATGGAATGCAGGGTATTCTCTACCCACAGAGGTGTAGCACACCGGCCTACACTTCTGTGGTCTGGAGGATACCCCGTGGCACTCCATTCCATCTAAGGAATCTGGTGGACCCAACTCATATTCACCCAACTCACATTTACACAACTCACATTCACACAACCTAACATGTTTTGACATTGTGGGGGAATCCCCATGGCCTGGATAGAACCCACTGACGCGCTGACACGGGGAGAACATGTAAACTCCACAAAGAAGGGCCTTCCTGCAAGGTGACTGTGCTAGCAACAGCACCAGCGTGCCAACGAGATGGAATGCAGGGTATCCTCTACCCACAGGGGTGTAGCACACCGGCCTACACCTCTGTGGTCTGGAGGGCCGTGACATTCCATACCATCTAAGGAATCTCTGGTGGATCTCGGGCTGGGTGTCTAACCAAAATACCCCAAAAAGCAAAAACAAAAGTGTTTTTAAAGTGTTTTTGTTTGTAATATGCATACTAAGCATATCATTTAGTTATAGCTACTGATAATTTAACAAACATAAAAATATGACGTAGATAGGTTTGCAGTTTTCACGGTGTACATTTCAGATTGCATCTATTATACACATGAAAATAACTCACGTTTTCTCCTGAGGTGACGTAAGTTGCTCGTGTTACCACCAGCGGCAACAACAGTGGCTCCAAACTCGCAAAACGTCGGATTTTTTAAAACCAAAACACTTCCAATTTAATGGATCAGTGAATCTTAGTCCTACCTATAAACTCTGTTTTCTGATCTTTGACATCAAAGGACATTGGCTTTGATGTGAAGAAACACTATCTGTATTGTCACGGAAAAAGCTGTTACTATGGAAACGGTGACATCATCTGTGAGGTGGAAGAAGGTAAACAGGCTATATTGGTGCACAAGAGAGGAGCTGTGTCTGCTGTTTGGAAGTGTTTTGGTTTGAAAAAATCCGACAACAACAGTGGCTCCAAACTCGCAAAACGTCCGATTTTTTCAAACCAAAACACTTCCAAACAGCAGACACAGCTCCTCTCTTGTGCACAGACTATATTGGTGCATCTCCAGACTGTCTTTGTTCCTCCTGCATCGCTCTTTTCTGTTCTTTAAGTAACGCGACGGAGCCTCTCCCAGCTGTTAGCAGACTGTTGTGCTAACGGCTAGCTACAGAGCTGTACCAAGCATGCTGTTTGGCGCTGAAATTTTATAAATGTACAATTATTAGTGTCACAAATTGTTGTGTGCTGTGGTGTTTTCCTGTTAAAGAGGATTAGTTGTGGGTTATTAATTGTTGTGTTATAAAGTTATAACCATAATGTAGCAAGTGTAAAGAACGTTTTAACGTTAACCATCAGATTGTAAATAAATCTAAAAGTTATATTTCCTCCCTTGTTTCTTTCGTGCTTATCTGAACCGTGACTTCTATGATCCGTTGCTCCACCAGTCCACTGCTACTAGTAGTATTTTTCCATCCGTCATCTTTAACCTCTTATCCTATTCTGGGTTGTGTCGGGACCGGAGCCGAAGGCAAGGTTCACCTTGGACAGGGATCCAGATTCTGGCAGGACTGAGACAGACATTCACACTCACATTCACACAACCTGACATGTCTTGACATTGTGGGGGAATCCCCATCGCCTGGATAGAACCCACTGAGATGACGCGGAAAGAACATGTAAACTCCACACAGGAGGGCCATCCTGCGAGGTGACTGTGCTAGCCACAGCACCAGCGTGCCAACGAGATGGAATGCAGGGTATTCTCTACCCACATAGGTGTAGCACACCGGCCTACACTTCTGTGGTCTGGAGGATACCCCGTGGCACTCCATTCCATCTAAGGAATCTGGTGGACCCAACTCATATTCACCCAACTCACATTTACGCAACTCACATTCACACAACCTAACATGTTTTGACATTGTGGGGGAATCCCCATCGCCTGGATAGAACCCACTGACGCTGACACGGGAAGAACATGTAAACTCCACACAGGAGGGCCATCCTGCGAGGTGACTGTGCTAGCCACAGCACCAGCGTGCCAACGAGATGGAATGCAGGGTATTCTCTACCCACAGGGGTGTAGCACACCGGCCTACACTTCTGTGTTCTGGAGGATACCCCGTGGCACTCCATTCCATCTAAGGAATCTGGTGGACCCAACTCATATTCACCCAACTCACATTTACACAACTCACATTCACACAACCTAACATGTTTTGACATTGTGGGGGAATCCCCATCGCCTGGATAGAACCCACTGACGCGCTGACACGGGGAGAACATGTAAACTCCACAAAGAAGGGCCTTCCTGCAAGGTGACTGTGCTAGCAACAGCACCAGCGTGCCAACGAGATGGAATGCAGGGTATCCTCTACCCACAGGGGTGTAGCACACCGGCCTACACCTCTGTGGTCTGGAGGGCCGTGACATTCCATACCATCTAAGGAATCTCTGGTGGATCTCGGGCTGGGTGTCTAACCAAAATACCCCAAAAAGCAAAAAAAAAAGTGTTTTTAAAGTGTTTTTGTTTGTAATATGCATACTAAGCATATCATTTAGTTATAGCTACTGATAATTTAACAAACATAAAAATATGACGTAGATAGGTTTGCAGTTTTCACGGTGTACATTTCAGATTGCATCTATTATACACATGAAAATAACTCACGTTTTCTCCTGAGGTGACGTAAGTTGCTCGTGTTACCACCAGCGGCAACAACAGTGGCTCCAAACTCGCAAAACGTCGGATTTTTTAAAACCAAAACACTTCCAATTTAATGGATCAGTGAATCTTAGTCCTATCTATAAACTCTGTTTTCTGATCTTTGACATCAAAGGACATTGGCTTTGATGTGAAGAAACACTATCTGTATTGTCACGGAAAAAGCTGTTACTATGGAAACGGTGACATCATCTGTGAGGTGGAAGAAGGTAAACAGGCTATATTGTTGCACAAGAGAGGAGCTGTGTCTGCTGTTTGGAAGTGTTTTGGTTTGAAAAAATCCGACAACAACAGTGGCTCCAAACTCGCAAAACGTCCGATTTTTTCAAACCAAAACACTTCCAAACAGCAGACACAGCTCCTCTCTTGTGCACAGACTATATTGGTGCATCTCCGGACTGTCTTTGTTCCTCCTGCATCGCTCTTTTCTGTTCTTTAAGTAACGCGACGGAGCCTCTCCCAGCTGTTAGCAGACTGTTGTGCTAACGGCTAGCTACAGAGCTGTACCAAGCATGCTGTTTGGCGCTGAAATTTTATAAATGTACAATTATTAGTGTCACAAATTGTTGTGTGCTGTGGTGTTTTCCTGTTAAAGAGGATTAGTTGTGGGTTATTAATTGTTGTGTTATAAAGTTATAACCATAATGTAGCAAGTGTATAGAACGTTGTAACGTTAACCATCAGATTGTAAATAAATCTAAAAGTTATATTTGCTCCCTTGTTTCTTTCGTGCTTATCTGAACCGTGACTTCTATGATCCGTTGCTCCACCAGTCCACTGCTACTAGTAGTATTTTTCCATCCGTCATCTTTAACCTCTTATCCTATTCTGGGTTGGGTGGGGACCGGAGCCGAAGGCAAGGTTCACCCTGGACAGGGATCCAGATTCTGGCAGGACTGAGACAGACATTCACACTCACATTCACACAACCTGACATGTCTTGACATTGTGGGGGAATCCCCATCGCCTGGATAGAACCCACTGACGCTGACACGGGAAGAACATGTAAACTCCACACAGGAGGGCCATCCTGCGAGGTGACTGTGCTAGCCACAGCACCAGCGTGCCAACGAGATGGAATGCAGGGTATTCTCTACCCACATAGGTGTAGCACACCGGCCTACACTTCTGTGGTCTGGAGGATACCCCGTGGCACTCCATTCCATCTAAGGAATCTGGTGGACCCAACTCATATTCACCGAACTCACATTTACGCAACTCACATTCACACAACCTAACATGTTTTGACATTGTGGGGGAATCCCCATCGCCTGGATAGAACCCACTGACGCTGACACGGGAAGAACATGTAAACTCCACACAGGAGGGCCATCCTGCGAGGTGACTGTGCTAGCCACAGCACCAGCGTGCCAACGAGATGGAATGCAGGGTATTCTCTACCCACATAGGTGTAGCACACCGGCCTACACTTCTGTGGTCTGGAGGATACCCCGTGGCACTCCATTCCATCTAAGGAATCTGGTGGACCCAACTCATATTCACCCAACTCACATTTACACAACTCACATTCACACAACCTAACATGTTTTGACATTGTGGGGGAATCCCCATCGCCTGGATAGAACCCACTGACGCGCTGACACGGGGAGAACATGTAAACTCCACAAAGAAGGGCCTTCCTGCAAGGTGACTGTGCTAGCAACAGCACCAGCGTGCCAACGAGATGGAATGCAGGGTATCCTCTACCCACAGGGGTGTAGCACACCGGCCTACACCTCTGTGGTCTGGAGGGCCGTGACATTCCATACCATCTAAGGAATCTCTGGTGGATCTCGGGCTGGGTGTCTAACCAAAATACCCCAAAAAGCAAAAAAAAAAGTGTTTTTAAAGTGTTTTTGTTTGTAATATGCATACTAAGCATATCATTTAGTTATAGCTACTGATAATTTAACAAACATAAAAATATGACGTAGATAGGTTTGCAGTTTTCACGGTGTACATTTCAGATTGCATCTATTATACACATGAAAATAACTCACGTTTTCTCCTGAGGTGACGTAAGTTGCTCGTGTTACCACCAGCGGCAACAACAGTGGCTCCAAACTCGCAAAACGTCGGATTTTTTAAAACCAAAACACTTCCAATTTAATGGATCAGTGAATCTTAGTCCTATCTATAAACTCTGTTTTCTGATCTTTGACATCAAAGGACATTGGCTTTGATGTGAAGAAACACTATCTGTATTGTCACGGAAAAAGCTGTTACTATGGAAACGGTGACATCATCTGTGAGGTGGAAGAAGGTAAACAGGCTATATTGTTGCACAAGAGAGGAGCTGTGTCTGCTGTTTGGAAGTGTTTTGGTTTGAAAAAATCCGACAACAACAGTGGCTCCAAACTCGCAAAACGTCCGATTTTTTCAAACCAAAACACTTCCAAACAGCAGACACAGCTCCTCTCTTGTGCACAGACTATATTGGTGCATCTCCGGACTGTCTTTGTTCCTCCTGCATCGCTCTTTTCTGTTCTTTAAGTAACGCGACGGAGCCTCTCCCAGCTGTTAGCAGACTGTTGTGCTAACGGCTAGCTACAGAGCTGTACCAAGCATGCTGTTTGGCGCTGAAATTTTATAAATGTACAATTATTAGTGTCACAAATTGTTGTGTGCTGTGGTGTTTTCCTGTTAAAGAGGATTAGTTGTGGGTTATTAATTGTTGTGTTATAAAGTTATAACCATAATGTAGCAAGTGTATAGAACGTTGTAACGTTAACCATCAGATTGTAAATAAATCTAAAAGTTATATTTGCTCCCTTGTTTCTTTCGTGCTTATCTGAACCGTGACTTCTATGATCCGTTGCTCCACCAGTCCACTGCTACTAGTAGTATTTTTCCATCCGTCATCTTTAACCTCTTATCCTATTCTGGGTTGGGTGGGGACCGGAGCCGAAGGCAAGGTTCACCCTGGACAGGGATCCAGATTCTGGCAGGACTGAGACAGACATTCACACTCACATTCACACAACCTGACATGTCTTGACATTGTGGGGGAATCCCCATCGCCTGGATAGAACCCACTGACGCTGACACGGGAAGAACATGTAAACTCCACACAGGAGGGCCATCCTGCGAGGTGACTGTGCTAGCCACAGCACCAGCGTGCCAACGAGATGGAATGCAGGGTATTCTCTACCCACATAGGTGTAGCACACCGGCCTACACTTCTGTGGTCTGGAGGATACCCCGTGGCACTCCATTCCATCTAAGGAATCTGGTGGACCCAACTCATATTCACCGAACTCACATTTACGCAACTCACATTCACACAACCTAACATGTTTTGACATTGTGGGGGAATCCCCATCGCCTGGATAGAACCCACTGACGCTGACACGGGAAGAACATGTAAACTCCACACAGGAGGGCCATCCTGCGAGGTGACTGTGCTAGCCACAGCACCAGCGTGCCAACGAGATGGAATGCAGGGTATTCTCTACCCACATAGGTGTAGCACACCGGCCTACACTTCTGTGGTCTGGAGGATACCCCGTGGCACTCCATTCCATCTAAGGAATCTGGTGGACCCAACTCATATTCACCCAACTCACATTTACACAACTCACATTCACACAACCTAACATGTTTTGACATTGTGGGGGAATCCCCATCGCCTGGATAGAACCCACTGACGCGCTGACACGGGGAGAACATGTAAACTCCACAAAGAAGGGCCTTCCTGCAAGGTGACTGTGCTAGCAACAGCACCAGCGTGCCAACGAGATGGAATGCAGGGTATCCTCTACCCACAGGGGTGTAGCACACCGGCCTACACCTCTGTGGTCTGGAGGGCCGTGACATTCCATACCATCTAAGGAATCTCTGGTGGATCTCGGGCTGGGTGTCTAACCAAAATACCCCAAAAAGCAAAAAAAAAAGTGTTTTTAAAGTGTTTTTGTTTGTAATATGCATACTAAGCATATCATTTAGTTATAGCTACTGATAATTTAACAAACATAAAAATATGACGTAGATAGGTTTGCAGTTTTCACGGTGTACATTTCAGATTGCATCTATTATACACATGAAAATAACTCACGTTTTCTCCTGAGGTGACGTAAGTTGCTCGTGTTACCACCAGTGGCAACAACAGTGGCTCCAAACTCGCAAAACGTCGGATTTTTTAAAACCAAAACACTTCCAATTTAATGGATCAGTGAATCTTAGTCCTACCTATAAACTCTGTTTTCTGATCTTTGACATCAAAGGACATTGGCTTTGATGTGAAGAAACACTGTCTGTATTGTCACGGAAAAAGCTGTTACTATGGAAACGGTGACATCATCTGTGAGGTGGAAGAAGGTAAACAGGCTATATTGGTGCACAAGAGAGGAGCTGTGTCTGCTGTTTGGAAGTGTTTTGGTTTGAAAAAATCCGACAACAACAGTGGCTCCAAACTCGCAAAACGTCCGATTTTTTCAAACCAAAACACTTCCAAACAGCAGACACAGCTCCTCTCTTGTGCACAGACTATATTGGTGCATCTCCGGACTGTCTTTGTTCCTCCTGCATCGCTCTTTTCTGTTCTTTAAGTAACGCGACGGAGCCTCTCCCAGCTGTTAGCAGACTGTTGTGCTAACGGCTAGCTACAGAGCTGTACCAAGCTTGCTGTTTGGCGCTGAAATTTTATAAATGTACAATTATTAGTGTCACAAATTGTTGTGTGCTGTGGTGTTTTCCTGTTAAAGAGCATTAGTTGTGGGTTATTAATTGTTGTGTTATAATGTTATAACCATAATGTAGCAATTGTAAAGAACGTTTTAACGTTAACCATCAGATTGTAAATAAATCTAAAAGTTATATTTGATCCCTTGTTTCTTTCGTGTTTATCTGAACTGTGACTTCTATGATCCGTTGCTCCACCAGTCCACTGCTACGAGTAGTATTTTTCCATCCGTCATCTTTAACCTCTTATCCTATTCTGGGTTGTGTGGGGACCGGAGCCAAAGGCAAGGTTCACCCTGGACAGGGATCCAGATTCTGGCAGGACTGAGACAGACATTCACACTCACATTCACACAACCTGACATGTCTTGACATTGTGGGGGAATCCCCATCGCCTGGATAGAACCCACTGACGCTGACACGGGAAGAACATGTAAACTCCACACAGGAGGGCCATCCTGCGAGGTGACTGTGCTAGCCACAGCACCAGCGTGCCAACGAGATGGAATGCAGGGTATTCTCTACCCACATAGGTGTAGCACACCGGCCTACACTTCTGTGGTCTGGAGGATACCCCGTGGCACTCCATTCCATCTAAGGAATCTGGTGGACCCAACTCATATTCACCCAACTCACATTTACGCAACTCACATTCACACAACCTAACATGTTTTGACATTGTGGGGGAATCCCCATCGCCTGGATAGAACCCACTGACGCTGACACGGGAAGAACATGTAAACTCCACACAGGAGGGCCATCCTGCGAGGTGACTGTGCTAGCCACAGCACCAGCGTGCCAACGAGATGGAATGCAGGGTATTCTCTACCCACATAGGTGTAGCACACCGGCCTACACTTCTGTGGTCTGGAGGATACCCCGTGGCACTCCATTCCATCGAAGGAATCTGGTGGACCCAACTCATATTCACCCAACTCACATTTACGCAACTCACATTCACACAACCTAACATGTTTTGACATTGTGGGGGAATCCCCATCGCCTGGATAGAACCCACTGACGCTGACACGGGAAGAACATGTAAACTCCACACAGGAGGGCCATCCTGCGAGGTGACTGTGCTAGCCACAGCACCAGCGTGCCAACGAGATGGAATGCAGGGTATTCTCTACCCACAGAGGTGTAGCACACCGGCCTACACTTCTGTGGTCTGGAGGATACCCCATGGCACTCCATTCCATCTAAGGAATCTGGTGGACCCAACTCATATTCACCCAACTCACATTTACACAACTCACATTCACACAACCTAACATGTTTTGACATTGTGGGGGAATCCCCATCGCCTGGATAGAACCCACTGACGCGCTGACACGGGGAGAACATGTAAACTCCACAAAGAAGGGCCTTCCTGCAAGGTGACTGTGCTAGCAACAGCACCAGCGTACCAACGAGATGGAATGCAGGGTATCCTCTACCCACAGGGGTGTAGCACACCGGCCTACACCTCTGTGGTCTGGAGGGCCGTGACATTCCATACCATCTAAGGAATCTCTGGTGGATCTCGGGCTGGGTGTCTAACCAAAATACCCCAAAAAGCAAAAAAAAAAGCGTTTTTAAAGTGTTTTTGTTTGTAATATGCATACTAAGCATATCATTTAGTTATAGCTACTGATAATTTAACAAACATAAAAATATGACGTAGATAGGTTTGCAGTTTTCACGGTGTACATTTCAGATTGCATCTATTATACACATGAAAATAACTCACGTTTTCTCCTGAGGTGACGTAAGTTGCTCGTGTTACCACCAGTGGCAACAACAGTGGCTCCAAACTCGCAAAACGTCGGATTTTTTAAAACCAAAACACTTCCAATTTAATGGATCAGTGAATCTTAGTCCTACCTATAAACTCTGTTTTCTGATCTTTGACATCAAAGGACATTGGCTTTGATGTGAAGAAACACTGTCTGTATTGTCACGGAAAAAGCTGTTACTATGGAAACGGTGACATCATCTGTGAGGTGGAAGAAGGTAAACAGGCTATATTGGTGCACAAGAGAGGAGCTGTGTCTGCTGTTTGGAAGTGTTTTGGTTTGAAAAAATCCGACAACAACAGTGGCTCCAAACTCGCAAAACGTCCGATTTTTTCAAACCAAAACACTTCCAAACAGCAGACACAGCTCCTCTCTTGTGCACAGACTATATTGGTGCATCTCCGGACTGTCTTTGTTCCTCCTGCATCGCTCTTTTCTGTTCTTTAAGTAACGCGACGGAGCCTCTCCCAGCTGTTAGCAGACTGTTGTGCTAACGGCTAGCTACAGAGCTGTACCAAGCTTGCTGTTTGGCGCTGAAATTTTATAAATGTACAATTATTAGTGTCACAAATTGTTGTGTGCTGTGGTGTTTTCCTGTTAAAGAGCATTAGTTGTGGGTTATTAATTGTTGTGTTATAATGTTATAACCATAATGTAGCAATTGTAAAGAACGTTTTAACGTTAACCATCAGATTGTAAATAAATCTAAAAGTTATATTTGATCCCTTGTTTCTTTCGTGTTTATCTGAACTGTGACTTCTATGATCCGTTGCTCCACCAGTCCACTGCTACGAGTAGTATTTTTCCATCCGTCATCTTTAACCTCTTATCCTATTCTGGGTTGTGTGGGGACCGGAGCCAAAGGCAAGGTTCACCCTGGACAGGGATCCAGATTCTGGCAGGACTGAGACAGACATTCACACTCACATTCACACAACCTGACATGTCTTGACATTGTGGGGGAATCCCCATCGCCTGGATAGAACCCACTGACGCTGACACGGGAAGAACATGTAAACTCCACACAGGAGGGCCATCCTGCGAGGTGACTGTGCTAGCCACAGCACCAGCGTGCCAACGAGATGGAATGCAGGGTATTCTCTACCCACATAGGTGTAGCACACCGGCCTACACTTCTGTGGTCTGGAGGATACCCCGTGGCACTCCATTCCATCTAAGGAATCTGGTGGACCCAACTCATATTCACCCAACTCACATTTACGCAACTCACATTCACACAACCTAACATGTTTTGACATTGTGGGGGAATCCCCATCGCCTGGATAGAACCCACTGACGCTGACACGGGAAGAACATGTAAACTCCACACAGGAGGGCCATCCTGCGAGGTGACTGTGCTAGCCACAGCACCAGCGTGCCAACGAGATGGAATGCAGGGTATTCTCTACCCACATAGGTGTAGCACACCGGCCTACACTTCTGTGGTCTGGAGGATACCCCGTGGCACTCCATTCCATCGAAGGAATCTGGTGGACCCAACTCATATTCACCCAACTCACATTTACGCAACTCACATTCACACAACCTAACATGTTTTGACATTGTGGGGGAATCCCCATCGCCTGGATAGAACCCACTGACGCTGACACGGGAAGAACATGTAAACTCCACACAGGAGGGCCATCCTGCGAGGTGACTGTGCTAGCCACAGCACCAGCGTGCCAACGAGATGGAATGCAGGGTATTCTCTACCCACATAGGTGTAGCACACCGGCCTACACTTCTGTGGTCTGGAGGATACCCCGTGGCACTCCATTCCATCTAAGGAATCTGGTGGACCCAACTCATATTCACCCAACTCACATTTACACAACTCACATTCACACAACCTAACATGTTTTGACATTGTGGGGGAATCCCCATCGCCTGGATAGAACCCACTGACGCGCTGACACGGGGAGAACATGTAAACTCCACAAAGAAGGGCCTTCCTGCAAGGTGACTGTGCTAGCAACAGCACCAGCGTGCCAACGAGATGGAATGCAGGGTATCCTCTACCCACAGGGGTGTAGCACACCGGCCTACACCTCTGTGGTCTGGAGTGCCGTGACATTACATACCATCTAAGGAATCTCTAGTGGATCTCGGGCTGGGTGTCCAACCAAAATACCCCAAAAAGCAAAAAAAAAAGTGTTTTTAAAGTGTTTTTGTTTGTAATATGCATACTAAGCATATCATTTAGTTATAGCTACTGATAATTTAACAAACATAAAAATATGACGTAGATAGGTTTGCAGTTTTCACGGTGTACATTTCAGATTGCATCTATTATACACATGAAAATAACTCACGTTTTCTCCTGAGGTGACGTAAGTTGCTCGTGTTACCACCAGTGGCAACAACAGTGGCTCCAAACTCGCAAAACGTCGGATTTTTTAAAACCAAAACACTTCCAATTTAATGGATCAGTGAATCTTAGTCCTATCTATAAACTCTGTTTTCTGATCTTTGACATCAAAGGACATTGGCTTTGATGTGAAGAAACACTGTCTGTATTGTCACGGAAAAAGCTGTTACTATGGAAACGGTGACATCATCTGTGAGGTGGAAGAAGGTAAACAGGCTATATTGGTGCACAAGAGAGGAGCTGTGTCTGCTGTTTGGAAGTGTTTTGGTTTGAAAAAATCCGACAACAACAGTGGCTCCAAACTCGCAAAACGTCCGATTTTTTCAAACCAAAACACTTCCAAACAGCAGACACAGCTCCTCTCTTGTGCACAGACTATATTGGTGCATCTCCGGACTGTCTTTGTTCCTCCTGCATCGCTCTTTTCTGTTCTTTAAGTAACGCGACGGAGCCTCTCCCAGCTGTTAGCAGACTGTTGTGCTAACGGCTAGCTACAGAGCTGTACCAAGCATGCTGTTTGGCGCTGAAATTTTATAAATGTACAATTATTAGTGTCACAAATTGTTGTGTGCTGTGGTGTTTTCCTGTTAAAGAGGATTAGTTGTGGGTTATTAATTGTTGTGTTATAAAGTTATAACCATAATGTAGCAAGTGTAAAGAACGTTTTAACGTTAACCATCAGATTGTAAATAAATCTAAAAGTTATATTTGCTCCCTTGTTTCTTTCGTGCTTATCTGAACCGTGACTTCTATGATCCGTTGCTCCACCAGTCCACTGCTACTAGTAGTATTTTTCCATCCGTCATCTTTAACCTCTTATCCTATTCTGGGTTGTGTGGGGACCGGAGCCGAAGGCAAGGTTCACCCTGGACAGGGATCCAGATTCTGGCAGGACTGAGACAGACATTCACACTCACATTCACACAACCTGACATGTCTTGACATTGTGGGGGAATCCCCATCGCCTGGATAGAACCCACTGAGATGACACGGAAAGAACATGTAAACTCCACACAGGAAGGCTATCCTGCGAGGTGACTGTGCTAGCCACAGCACCAGCGTGCCAACGAGATGGAATGCAGGGTATTCTCTACCCACAGAGGTGTAGCACACCGGCATACACTTCTGTGATCTGGAGGATACCCCGTGGCACTCCATTCCATCTAAAGAATCTGGTGGGCCCAACTCATATTCACCCAACTCACATTTACGCAACTCACATTCACACAACCTAACATGTTTTGACATTGTGGGGGAATCCCCATCGCCTGGATAGAACCCACTGATGCTGACACGGGAAGAACATGTAAACTCCACACAGGAGGGCCATCCTGCGAGGTGACTGTGCTAGCCACAGCACCAGCGTGCCAACGAGATGGAATGCAGGGTATTCTCTACCCACATAGGTGTAGCACACCGGCCTACACTTCTGTGGTCTGGAGGATACCCCGTGGCACTCCATTCCATCTAAGGAATGTGGTGGACCCAACTCATATTCACCCAACTCACATTTACACAACTCACATTCACACAACCTAACATGTTTTGACATTGTGGGGGAATCCCCATCGCCTGGATAGAACCCACTGACGCGCTGACACGGGGAGAACATGTAAACTCCACAAAGAAGGGCCTTCCTGCAAGGTGACTGTGCTAGCAACAGCACCAGCGTGCCAACGAGATGGAATGCAGGGTATCCTCTACCCACAGGGGTGTAGCACACCGGCCTACACCTCTGTGGTCTGGAGGGCCGTGACATTCCATACCATCTAAGGAATCTCTAGTGGATCTCGGGCTGGGTGTCTAACCAAAATACCCCAAAAAGCAAAAAAAAAAGTGTTTTTAAAGTGTTTTTGTTTGTAATATGCATACTAAGCATATCATTTAGTTATAGCTACTGATAATTTAACAAACATAAAAATATGACGTAGATAGGTTTGCAGTTTTCACGGTGTACATTTCAGATTGCATCTATTATACACATGAAAATAACTCACGTTTTCTCCTGAGGTGACGTAAGTTGCTCGTGTTACCACCAGTGGCAACAACAGTGGCTCCAAACTCGCAAAACGTCGGATTTTTTAAAACCAAAACACTTCCAATTTAATGGATCAGTGAATCTTAGTCCTATCTATAAACTCTGTTTTCTGATCTTTGACATCAAAGGACATTGGCTTTGATGTGAAGAAACACTATCTGTATTGTCACGGAAAAAGCTGTTACTATGGAAACGGTGACATCATCTGTGAGGTGGAAGAAGGTAAACAGGCTATATTGGCGCACAAGAGAGGAGCTGTGTCTGCTGTTTGGAAGTGTTTTGGTTTGAAAAAATCCGACAACAACAGTGGCTCCAAACTCGCAAAACGTCCGATTTTTTCAAACCAAAACACTTCCAAACAGCAGACACAGCTCCTCTCTTGTGCACAGACTATATTGGTGCATCTCCGGACTGTCTTTGTTCCTCCTGCATCGCTCTTTTCTGTTCTTTAAGTAACGCGACGGAGCCTCTCCCAGCTGTTAGCAGACTGTTGTGCTAACGGCTAGCTACAGAGCTGTACCAAGCATGCTGTTTGGCGCTGAAATTTTATAAATGTACAATTATTAGTGTCACAAATTGTTGTGTGCTGTGGTGTTTTCCTGTTAAAGAGGATTAGTTGTGGGTTATTAATTGTTGTGTTATAAAGTTATAACCATAATGTAGCAAGTGTAAAGAACGTTTTAACGTTAACCATCAGATTGTAAATAAATCTAAAAGTTATATTTGCTCCCTTGTTTCTTTCGTGCTTATCTGAACCGTGACTTCTATGATCCGTTGCTCCACCAGTCCACTGCTACTAGTAGTATTTTTCCATCCGTCATCTTTAACCTCTTATCCTATTCTGGGTTGTGTGGGGACCGGAGCCGAAGGCAAGGTTCACCCTGGACAGGGATCCAGATTCTGGCAGGACTGAGACAGACATTCACACTCACATTCACACAACCTGACATGTCTTGACATTGTGGGGGAATCCCCATCGCCTGGATAGAACCCACTGAGATGACACGGAAAGAACATGTAAACTCCACACAGGAAGGCTATCCTGCGAGGTGACTGTGCTAGCCACAGCACCAGCGTGCCAACGAGATGGAATGCAGGGTATTCTCTACCCACAGAGGTGTAGCACACCGGCATACACTTCTGTGATCTGGAGGATACCCCGTGGCACTCCATTCCATCTAAAGAATCTGGTGGGCCCAACTCATATTCACCCAACTCACATTTACGCAACTCACATTCACACAACCTAACATGTTTTGACATTGTGGGGGAATCCCCATCGCCTGGATAGAACCCACTGACGCTGACACGGGAAGAACATGTAAACTCCACACAGGAGGGCCATCCTGCGAGGTGACTGTGCTAGCCACAGCACCAGCGTGCCAACGAGATGGAATGCAGGGTATTCTCTACCCACATAGGTGTAGCACACCGGCCTACACTTCTGTGGTCTGGAGGATACCCCGTGGCACTCCATTCCATCTAAGGAATGTGGTGGACCCAACTCATATTCACCCAACTCACATTTACACAACTCACATTCACACAACCTAACATGTTTTGACATTGTGGGGGAATCCCCATCGCCTGGATAGAACCCACTGACGCGCTGACACGGGGAGAACATGTAAACTCCACAAAGAAGGGCCTTCCTGCAAGGTGACTGTGCTAGCAACAGCACCAGCGTGCCAACGAGATGGAATGCAGGGTATCCTCTACCCACAGGGGTGTAGCACACCGGCCTACACCTCTGTGGTCTGGAGGGCCGTGACATTCCATACCATCTAAGGAATCTCTAGTGGATCTCGGGCTGGGTGTCTAACCAAAATACCCCAAAAAGCAAAAAAAAAAGTGTTTTTAAAGTGTTTTTGTTTGTAATATGCATACTAAGCATATCATTTAGTTATAGCTACTGATAATTTAACAAACATAAAAATATGACGTAGATAGGTTTGCAGTTTTCACGGTGTACATTTCAGATTGCATCTATTATACACATGAAAATAACTCACGTTTTCTCCTGAGGTGACGTAAGTTGCTCGTGTTACCACCAGTGGCAACAACAGTGGCTCCAAACTCGCAAAACGTCGGATTTTTTAAAACCAAAACACTTCCAATTTAATGGATCAGTGAATCTTAGTCCTATCTATAAACTCTGTTTTCTGATCTTTGACATCAAAGGACATTGGCTTTGATGTGAAGAAACACTATCTGTATTGTCACGGAAAAAGCTGTTACTATGGAAACGGTGACATCATCTGTGAGGTGGAAGAAGGTAAACAGGCTATATTGGCGCACAAGAGAGGAGCTGTGTCTGCTGTTTGGAAGTGTTTTGGTTTGAAAAAATCCGACAACAACAGTGGCTCCAAACTCGCAAAACGTCCGATTTTTTCAAACCAAAACACTTCCAAACAGCAGACACAGCTCCTCTCTTGTGCACAGACTATATTGGTGCATCTCCGGACTGTCTTTGTTCCTCCTGCATCGCTCTTTTCTGTTCTTTAAGTAACGCGACGGAGCCTCTCCCAGCTGTTAGCAGACTGTTGTGCTAACGGCTAGCTACAGAGCTGTACCAAGCATGCTGTTTGGCGCTGAAATTTTATAAATGTACAATTATTAGTGTCACAAATTGTTGTGTGCTGTGGTGTTTTCCTGTTAAAGAGGATTAGTTGTGGGTTATTAATTGTTGTGTTATAAAGTTATAACCATAATGTAGCAAGTGTAAAGAACGTTTTAACGTTAACCATCAGATTGTAAATAAATCTAAAAGTTATATTTGCTCCCTTGTTTCTTTCGTGCTTATCTGAACCGTGACTTCTATGATCCGTTGCTCCACCAGTCCACTGCTACTAGTAGTATTTTTCCATCCGTCATCTTTAACCTCTTATCCTATTCTGGGTTGTGTGGGGACCGGAGCCGAAGGCAAGGTTCACCCTGGACAGGGATCCAGATTCTGGCAGGACTGAGACAGACATTCACACTCACATTCACACAACCTGACATGTCTTGACATTGTGGGGGAATCCCCATCGCCTGGATAGAACCCACTGAGATGACACGGAAAGAACATGTAAACTCCACACAGGAAGGCTATCCTGCGAGGTGACTGTGCTAGCCACAGCACCAGCGTGCCAACGAGATGGAATGCAGGGTATTCTCTACCCACAGAGGTGTAGCACACCGGCATACACTTCTGTGATCTGGAGGATACCCCGTGGCACTCCATTCCATCTAAAGAATCTGGTGGGCCCAACTCATATTCACCCAACTCACATTTACGCAACTCACATTCACACAACCTAACATGTTTTGACATTGTGGGGGAATCCCCATCGCCTGGATAGAACCCACTGACGCTGACACGGGAAGAACATGTAAACTCCACACAGGAGGGCCATCCTGCGAGGTGACTGTGCTAGCCACAGCACCAGCGTGCCAACGAGATGGAATGCAGGGTATTCTCTACCCACATAGGTGTAGCACACCGGCCTACACTTCTGTGGTCTGGAGGATACCCCGTGGCACTCCATTCCATCTAAGGAATGTGGTGGACCCAACTCATATTCACCCAACTCACATTTACACAACTCACATTCACACAACCTAACATGTTTTGACATTGTGGGGGAATCCCCATCGCCTGGATAGAACCCACTGACGCGCTGACACGGGGAGAACATGTAAACTCCACAAAGAAGGGCCTTCCTGCAAGGTGACTGTGCTAGCAACAGCACCAGCGTGCCAACGAGATGGAATGCAGGGTATCCTCTACCCACAGGGGTGTAGCACACCGGCCTACACCTCTGTGGTCTGGAGGGCCGTGACATTCCATACCATCTAAGGAATCTCTAGTGGATCTCGGGCTGGGTGTCTAACCAAAATACCCCAAAAAGCAAAAAAAAAAGTGTTTTTAAAGTGTTTTTGTTTGTAATATGCATACTAAGCATATCATTTAGTTATAGCTACTGATAATTTAACAAACATAAAAATATGACGTAGATAGGTTTGCAGTTTTCACGGTGTACATTTCAGATTGCATCTATTATACACATGAAAATAACTCACGTTTTCTCCTGAGGTGACGTAAGTTGCTCGTGTTACCACCAGTGGCAACAACAGTGGCTCCAAACTCGCAAAACGTCGGATTTTTTAAAACCAAAACACTTCCAATTTAATGGATCAGTGAATCTTAGTCCTATCTATAAACTCTGTTTTCTGATCTTTGACATCAAAGGACATTGGCTTTGATGTGAAGAAACACTATCTGTATTGTCACGGAAAAAGCTGTTACTATGGAAACGGTGACATCATCTGTGAGGTGGAAGAAGGTAAACAGGCTATATTGGCGCACAAGAGAGGAGCTGTGTCTGCTGTTTGGAAGTGTTTTGGTTTGAAAAAATCCGACAACAACAGTGGCTCCAAACTCGCAAAACGTCCGATTTTTTCAAACCAAAACACTTCCAAACAGCAGACACAGCTCCTCTCTTGTGCACAGACTATATTGGTGCATCTCCGGACTGTCTTTGTTCCTCCTGCATCGCTCTTTTCTGTTCTTTAAGTAACGCGACGGAGCCTCTCCCAGCTGTTAGCAGACTGTTGTGCTAACGGCTAGCTACAGAGCTGTACCAAGCATGCTGTTTGGCGCTGAAATTTTATAAATGTACAATTATTAGTGTCACAAATTGTTGTGTGCTGTGGTGTTTTCCTGTTAAAGAGGATTAGTTGTGGATTATTAATTGTTGTGTTATAAAGTTATAACCATAATGTAGCAAGTGTAAAGAACGTTTTAACGTTAACCATCAGATTGTAAATAAATCTAAAAGTTATATTTGCTCCCTTGTTTCTTTCGTGCTTATCTGAACCGTGACTTCTATGATCCGTTGCTCCACCAGTCCACTGCTACTAGTATTATTTTTCCATCCGTCATCTTTAACCTCTTATCCTATTCTGGGTTGGGTGGGGACCGGAGCCGAAAGCAAGGTTCACCCTGGACAGGGATCCAGATTCTGGCAGGACTGAGACAGACATTCACACTCACATTCACACAACCTGACATGTCTTGACATTGTGGGGGAATCCCCATCGCCTGGATAGAACCCACTGACGCTGACACGGGAAGAACATGTAAACTCCACACAGGAGGGCCATCCTGCGAGGTGACTGTGCTAGCCACAGCACCAGCGTGCCAACGAGATGGAATGCAGGGTATTCTCTACCCACAGAGGTGTAGCACACCGGCCTACACTTCTGTGGTCTGGAGGATACCCCGTGGCACTCCATTCCATCTAAGGAATCTGGTGGACCCAACTCATATTCACCCAACTCACATTTACACAACTCACATTCACACAACCTAACATGTTTTGACATTGTGGGGGAATCCCCATCGCCTGGATAGAACCCACTGACGCTGACACGGGAAGAACATGTAAACTCCACACAGGAGGGCCATCCTGCGAGGTGACTGTGCTAGCCACAGCACCAGCGTGCCAACGAGATGGAATGCAGGGTATTCTCTACCCACAGAGGTGTAGCACACCGGCCTACACTTCTGTGGTCTGGAGGATACCCCGTGGCACTCCATTCCATCTAAGGAATCTGGTGGACCCAACTCATATTCACCCAACTCACATTTACACAACTCACATTCACACAACCTAACATGTTTTGACATTGTGGGGGAATCCCCATCGCCTGGATAGAACCCACTGACGCTGACACGGGAAGAACATGTAAACTCCACAAAGAAGGGCCTTCCTGCAAGGTGTGCTAGCCACAGCACCAGCGTGCCAACGAGATGGAATGCAGGGTATCCTCTACCCACAGGGGTGTAGCACACCGGCCTACACCTCTGTGGTCTGGAGGGCCGTGACATTCCATACCATCTAAGGAATCTCTGGTGGATCTCGGGCTGGGTGTCTCACCAAAATACCCCAAAAAGCAAAAAAAAAGTGTTTTTAAAGTGTTTTTGTTTGGAATATGCATACTAAGCATATCATTTAGTTATAGCTACTGATAATTTAACAAACATAAAAATATGACGTAGATAGGTTTGCAGTTTTCACGGTGTACATTTCAGATTGCATCTATTATACACATGAAAATAACTCACGTTTTCTCCTGAGGTGACGTAAGTTGCTCGTGTTACCACCAGTGGCAACAACAGTGGCTCCAAACTCGCAAAAAGTCGGATTTTTTACAACCAAAACACTTCAAATTTAATGGATCAGTGAATCTTAGTCCTATCTATAAACTCTGTTTTCTGATCTTTGACATCAAAGGACATTGGCTTTGATGTGAAGAAACACTATCTGTATTGTCACGGAAAAAGCTGTTACTATGGAAACGGTGACATCATCTGTGAGGTGGAAGAAGGTGAACAGGCTATATTGGTGCACAAGAGAGGAGCTGTGTCTGCTCTTTGGAAGTGTTTTGGTTTGAAAAAATCCGATAACAACAGTGGCTCCAAACTCGCAAAACGTCCGATTTTTTCAAACCAAAGCACTTCCAAACAGCAGACACAGCTCCTCTCTTGTGCACAGACTATATTGGTGCATCTCCGGACTGTCTTTGTTCCTCCTGCATCGCTCTTTTCTGTTCTTTAAGTAACGCGACGGAGCCTCTCCCAGCTGTTAGCAGAGTGTTGTGCTAACGGCTAGCTACAGAGCTGTACCAAGCATGCTGTTTGGCGCTGAAATTTTATAAATGTACAATTATTAGTGTCACAAATTGTTGTGTGCTGTGGTGTTTTCCTGTTAAAGAGGATTAGTTGTGGGTTATTAATTGTTGTGTTATAAAGTTATAACCATAATGTAGCAAGTGTAAAGAACGTTTTAACGTTAACCATCAGATTGTAAATAAATCTAAAAGTTATGTTTGCTCCCTTGTTTCTTTCGTGCTTATCTGAACCGTGACTTCTATGATCCATTGCTCCACCAGTCCACTACTACTAGTAGTATTTTTCCATCCGTCATCTTTAACCTCTTATCCTATTCTGGGTTGTGTGGGGACCGGAGCCGAAGGCAAGGTTCACCCTGGACAGGGATCCAGATTCTGGCAGGACTGAGACAGACATTCACACTCACATTCACACAACCTGACATGTCTTGACATTGTGGGGGAATCCCCATCGCCTGGATAGAACCCACTGACGCTGACACGGGAAGAACATGTAAACTCCACACAGGAGGGCCATCCTGCGAGGTGACTGTGCTAGCCACAGCACCAGCGTGCCAACGAGATGGAATGCAGGGTATTCTCTACCCACATAGGTGTAGCACACCGGCCTACACTTCTGTGGTCTGGAGGATACCCCGTGGCACTCCATTCCATCGAAGGAATCTGGTGGACCCAACTCATATTCACCCAACTCACATTTACGCAACTCACATTCACACAACCTAACATGTTTTGACATTGTGGGGGAATCCCCATCGCCTGGATAGAACCCACTGACGCTGACACGGGAAGAACATGTAAACTCCACACAGGAGGGCCATCCTGCGAGGTGACTGTGCTAGCCACAGCACCAGCGTGCCAACGAGATGGAATGCAGGGTATTCTCTACCCACATAGGTGTAGCACACCGGCCTACACTTCTGTGGTCTGGAGGATACCCCGTGGCACTCCATTCCATCTAAGGAATCTGGTGGACCCAACTCATATTCACCCAACTCACATTTACACAACTCACATTCACACAACCTAACATGTTTTGACATTGTGGGGGAATCCCCATCGCCTGGATAGAACCCACTGACGCGCTGACACGGGGAGAACATGTAAACTCCACAAAGAAGGGCCTTCCTGCAAGGTGACTGTGCTAGCAACAGCACCAGCGTGCCAACGAGATGGAATGCAGGGTATCCTCTACCCACAGGGGTGTAGCACACCGGCCTACACCTCTGTGGTCTGGAGGGCCGTGACATTACATACCATCTAAGGAATCTCTAGTGGATCTCGGGCTGGGTGTCCAACCAAAATACCCCAAAAAGCAAAAAAAAAAGTGTTTTTAAAGTGTTTTTGTTTGTAATATGCATACTAAGCATATCATTTAGTTATAGCTACTGATAATTTAACAAACATAAAAATATGACGTAGATAGGTTTGCAGTTTTCACGGTGTACATTTCAGATTGCATCTATTATACACATGAAAATAACTCACGTTTTCTCCTGAGGTGACGTAAGTTGCTCGTGTTACCACCAGTGGCAACAACAGTGGCTCCAAACTCGCAAAACGTCGGATTTTTTAAAACCAAAACACTTCCAATTTAATGGATCAGTGAATCTTAGTCCTATCTATAAACTCTGTTTTCTGATCTTTGACATCAAAGGACATTGGCTTTGATGTGAAGAAACACTGTCTGTATTGTCACGGAAAAAGCTGTTACTATGGAAACGGTGACATCATCTGTGAGGTGGAAGAAGGTAAACAGGCTATATTGGTGCACAAGAGAGGAGCTGTGTCTGCTGTTTGGAAGTGTTTTGGTTTGAAAAAATCCGACAACAACAGTGGCTCCAAACTCGCAAAACGTCCGATTTTTTCAAACCAAAACACTTCCAAACAGCAGACACAGCTCCTCTCTTGTGCACAGACTATATTGGTGCATCTCCGGACTGTCTTTGTTCCTCCTGCATCGCTCTTTTCTGTTCTTTAAGTAACGCGACGGAGCCTCTCCCAGCTGTTAGCAGACTGTTGTGCTAACGGCTAGCTACAGAGCTGTACCAAGCATGCTGTTTGGCGCTGAAATTTTATAAATGTACAATTATTAGTGTCACAAATTGTTGTGTGCTGTGGTGTTTTCCTGTTAAAGAGGATTAGTTGTGGGTTATTAATTGTTGTGTTATAAAGTTATAACCATAATGTAGCAAGTGTAAAGAACGTTTTAACGTTAACCATCAGATTGTAAATAAATCTAAAAGTTATATTTGCTCCCTTGTTTCTTTCGTGCTTATCTGAACCGTGACTTCTATGATCCGTTGCTCCACCAGTCCACTGCTACTAGTAGTATTTTTCCATCCGTCATCTTTAACCTCTTATCCTATTCTGGGTTGGGTGGGGACCGGAGCCGAAAGCAAGGTTCACCCTGGACAGGGATCCAGATTCTGGCAGGACTGAGACAGACATTCACACTCACATTCACACAACCTGACATGTCTTGACATTGTGGGGGAATCCCCATCGCCTGGATAGAACCCACTGACGCTGACACGGGAAGAACATGTAAACTCCACACAGGAGGGCCATCCTGCGAGGTGACTGTGCTAGCCACAGCACCAGCGTGCCAACGAGATGGAATGCAGGGTATTCTCTACCCACAGAGGTGTAGCACACCGGCCTACACTTCTGTGGTCTGGAGGATACCCCGTGGCACTCCATTCCATCTAAGGAATCTGGTGGACCCAACTCATATTCACCCAACTCACATTTACACAACTCACATTCACACAACCTAACATGTTTTGACATTGTGGGGGAATCCCCATCGCCTGGATAGAACCCACTGACGCTGACACGGGAAGAACATGTAAACTCCACACAGGAGGGCCATCCTGCGAGGTGACTGTGCTAGCCACAGCACCAGCGTGCCAACGAGATGGAATGCAGGGTATTCTCTACCCACAGAGGTGTAGCACACCGGCCTACACTTCTGTGGTCTGGAGGATACCCCGTGGCACTCCATTCCATCTAAGGAATCTGGTGGACCCAACTCATATCCACCCAACTCACATTTACACAACTCACATTCACACAACCTAACATGTTTTGACATTGTGGGGGAATCCCCATCGCCTGGATAGAACCCACTGACGCTGACACGGGAAGAACATGTAAACTCCACAAAGAAGGGCCTTCCTGCAAGGTGTGCTAGCCACAGCACCAGCGTGCCAACGAGATGGAATGCAGGGTATCCTCTACCCACAGGGGTGTAGCACACCGGCCTACACCTCTGTGGTCTGGAGGGCCGTGACATTCCATACCATCTAAGGAATCTCTGGTGGATCTCGGGCTGGGTGTCTCACCAAAATACCCCAAAAAGCAAAAAAAAAGTGTTTTTAAAGTGTTTTTGTTTGGAATATGCATACTAAGCATATCATTTAGTTATAGCTACTGATAATTTAACAAACATAAAAATATGACGTAGATAGGTTTGCAGTTTTCACGGTGTACATTTCAGATTGCATCTATTATACACATGAAAATAACTCACGTTTTCTCCTGAGGTGACGTAAGTTGCTCGTGTTACCACCAGTGGCAACAACAGTGGCTCCAAACTCGCAAAAAGTCGGATTTTTTAAAACCAAAACACTTCAAATTTAATGGATCAGTGAATCTTAGTCCTATCTATAAACTCTGTTTTCTGATCTTTGACATCAAAGGACATTGGCTTTGATGTGAAGAAACACTATCTGTATTGTCACGGAAAAAGCTGTTACTATGGAAACGGTGACATCATCTGTGAGGTGGAAGAAGGTGAACAGGCTATATTGGTGCACAAGAGAGGAGCTGTGTCTGCTCTTTGGAAGTGTTTTGGTTTGAAAAAATCCGATAACAACAGTGGCTCCAAACTCGCAAAACGTCCGATTTTTTCAAACCAAAGCACTTCCAAACAGCAGACACAGCTCCTCTCTTGTGCACAGACTATATTGGTGCATCTCCGGACTGTCTTTGTTCCTCCTGCATCGCTCTTTTCTGTTCTTTAAGTAACGCGACGGAGCCTCTCCCAGCTGTTAGCAGAGTGTTGTGCTAACGGCTAGCTACAGAGCTGTACCAAGCATGCTGTTTGGCGCTGAAATTTTATAAATGTACAATTATTAGTGTCACAAATTGTTGTGTGCTGTGGTGTTTTCCTGTTAAAGAGGATTAGTTGTGGGTTATTAATTGTTGTGTTATAAAGTTATAACCATAATGTAGCAAGTGTAAAGAACGTTTTAACGTTAACCATCAGATTGTAAATAAATCTAAAAGTTATGTTTGCTCCCTTGTTTCTTTCGTGCTTATCTGAACCGTGACTTCTATGATCCATTGCTCCACCAGTCCACTACTACTAGTAGTATTTTTCCATCCGTCATCTTTAACCTCTTATCCTATTCTGGGTTGTGTGGGGACCGGAGCCGAAGGCAAGGTTCACCCTGGACAGGGATCCAGATTCTGGCAGGACTGAGACAGACATTCACACTCACATTCACACAACCTGACATGTCTTGACATTGTGGGGGAATCCCCATCGCCTGGATAGAACCCACTGACGCTGACACGGGAAGAACATGTAAACTCCACACAGGAGGGCCATCCTGCGAGGTGACTGTGCTAGCCACAGCACCAGCGTGCCAACGAGATGGAATGCAGGGTATTCTCTACCCACATAGGTGTAGCACACCGGCCTACACTTCTGTGGTCTGGAGGATACCCCGTGGCACTCCATTCCATCGAAGGAATCTGGTGGACCCAACTCATATTCACCCAACTCACATTTACGCAACTCACATTCACACAACCTAACATGTTTTGACATTGTGGGGGAATCCCCATCGCCTGGATAGAACCCACTGACGCTGACACGGGAAGAACATGTAAACTCCACACAGGAGGGCCATCCTGCGAGGTGACTGTGCTAGCCACAGCACCAGCGTGCCAACGAGATGGAATGCAGGGTATTCTCTACCCACATAGGTGTAGCACACCGGCCTACACTTCTGTGGTCTGGAGGATACCCCGTGGCACTCCATTCCATCTAAGGAATCTGGTGGACCCAACTCATATTCACCCAACTCACATTTACACAACTCACATTCACACAACCTAACATGTTTTGACATTGTGGGGGAATCCCCATCGCCTGGATAGAACCCACTGACGCGCTGACACGGGGAGAACATGTAAACTCCACAAAGAAGGGCCTTCCTGCAAGGTGACTGTGCTAGCAACAGCACCAGCGTGCCAACGAGATGGAATGCAGGGTATCCTCTACCCACAGGGGTGTAGCACACCGGCCTACACCTCTGTGGTCTGGAGGGCCGTGACATTACATACCATCTAAGGAATCTCTAGTGGATCTCGGGCTGGGTGTCCAACCAAAATACCCCAAAAAGCAAAAAAAAAAGTGTTTTTAAAGTGTTTTTGTTTGTAATATGCATACTAAGCATATCATTTAGTTATAGCTACTGATAATTTAACAAACATAAAAATATGACGTAGATAGGTTTGCAGTTTTCACGGTGTACATTTCAGATTGCATCTATTATACACATGAAAATAACTCACGTTTTCTCCTGAGGTGACGTAAGTTGCTCGTGTTACCACCAGTGGCAACAACAGTGGCTCCAAACTCGCAAAACGTCGGATTTTTTAAAACCAAAACACTTCCAATTTAATGGATCAGTGAATCTTAGTCCTATCTATAAACTCTGTTTTCTGATCTTTGACATCAAAGGACATTGGCTTTGATGTGAAGAAACACTGTCTGTATTGTCACGGAAAAAGCTGTTACTATGGAAACGGTGACATCATCTGTGAGGTGGAAGAAGGTAAACAGGCTATATTGGTGCACAAGAGAGGAGCTGTGTCTGCTGTTTGGAAGTGTTTTGGTTTGAAAAAATCCGACAACAACAGTGGCTCCAAACTCGCAAAACGTCCGATTTTTTCAAACCAAAACACTTCCAAACAGCAGACACAGCTCCTCTCTTGTGCACAGACTATATTGGTGCATCTCCGGACTGTCTTTGTTCCTCCTGCATCGCTCTTTTCTGTTCTTTAAGTAACGCGACGGAGCCTCTCCCAGCTGTTAGCAGACTGTTGTGCTAACGGCTAGCTACAGAGCTGTACCAAGCATGCTGTTTGGCGCTGAAATTTTATAAATGTACAATTATTAGTGTCACAAATTGTTGTGTGCTGTGGTGTTTTCCTGTTAAAGAGGATTAGTTGTGGGTTATTAATTGTTGTGTTATAAAGTTATAACCATAATGTAGCAAGTGTAAAGAACGTTTTAACGTTAACCATCAGATTGTAAATAAATCTAAAAGTTATATTTGCTCCCTTGTTTCTTTCGTGCTTATCTGAACCGTGACTTCTATGATCCGTTGCTCCACCAGTCCACTGCTACTAGTAGTATTTTTCCATCCGTCATCTTTAACCTCTTATCCTATTCTGGGTTGTGTGGGGACCGGAGCCGAAGGCAAGGTTCACCCTGGACAGGGATCCAGATTCTGGCAGGACTGAGACAGACATTCACACTCACATTCACACAACCTGACATGTCTTGACATTGTGGGGGAATCCCCATCGCCTGGATAGAACCCACTGAGATGACACGGAAAGAACATGTAAACTCCACACAGGAAGGCTATCCTGCGAGGTGACTGTGCTAGCCACAGCACCAGCGTGCCAACGAGATGGAATGCAGGGTATTCTCTACCCACAGAGGTGTAGCACACCGGCATACACTTCTGTGATCTGGAGGATACCCCGTGGCACTCCATTCCATCTAAAGAATCTGGTGGGCCCAACTCATATTCACCCAACTCACATTTACGCAACTCACATTCACACAACCTAACATGTTTTGACATTGTGGGGGAATCCCCATCGCCTGGATAGAACCCACTGACGCTGACACGGGAAGAACATGTAAACTCCACACAGGAGGGCCATCCTGCGAGGTGACTGTGCTAGCCACAGCACCAGCGTGCCAACGAGATGGAATGCAGGGTATTCTCTACCCACATAGGTGTAGCACACCGGCCTACACTTCTGTGGTCTGGAGGATACCCCGTGGCACTCCATTCCATCTAAGGAATGTGGTGGACCCAACTCATATTCACCCAACTCACATTTACACAACTCACATTCACACAACCTAACATGTTTTGACATTGTGGGGGAATCCCCATCGCCTGGATAGAACCCACTGACGCGCTGACACGGGGAGAACATGTAAACTCCACAAAGAAGGGCCTTCCTGCAAGGTGACTGTGCTAGCAACAGCACCAGCGTGCCAACGAGATGGAATGCAGGGTATCCTCTACCCACAGGGGTGTAGCACACCGGCCTACACCTCTGTGGTCTGGAGGGCCGTGACATTCCATACCATCTAAGGAATCTCTAGTGGATCTCGGGCTGGGTGTCTAACCAAAATACCCCAAAAAGCAAAAAAAAAAGTGTTTTTAAAGTGTTTTTGTTTGTAATATGCATACTAAGCATATCATTTAGTTATAGCTACTGATAATTTAACAAACATAAAAATATGACGTAGATAGGTTTGCAGTTTTCACGGTGTACATTTCAGATTGCATCTATTATACACATGAAAATAACTCACGTTTTCTCCTGAGGTGACGTAAGTTGCTCGTGTTACCACCAGTGGCAACAACAGTGGCTCCAAACTCGCAAAACGTCGGATTTTTTAAAACCAAAACACTTCCAATTTAATGGATCAGTGAATCTTAGTCCTATCTATAAACTCTGTTTTCTGATCTTTGACATCAAAGGACATTGGCTTTGATGTGAAGAAACACTATCTGTATTGTCACGGAAAAAGCTGTTACTATGGAAACGGTGACATCATCTGTGAGGTGGAAGAAGGTAAACAGGCTATATTGGCGCACAAGAGAGGAGCTGTGTCTGCTGTTTGGAAGTGTTTTGGTTTGAAAAAATCCGACAACAACAGTGGCAACAAACTCGCAAAACGTCCGATTTTTTCAAACCAAAACACTTCCAAACAGCAGACACAGCTCCTCTCTTGTGCACAGACTATATTGGTGCATCTCCGGACTGTCTTTGTTCCTCCTGCATCGCTCTTTTCTGTTCTTTAAGTAACGCGACGGAGCCTCTCCCAGCTGTTAGCAGACTGTTGTGCTAACGGCTAGCTACAGAGCTGTACCAAGCATGCTGTTTGGCGCTGAAATTTTATAAATGTACAATTATTAGTGTCACAAATTGTTGTGTGCTGTGGTGTTTTCCTGTTAAAGAGGATTAGTTGTGGATTATTAATTGTTGTGTTATAAAGTTATAACCATAATGTAGCAAGTGTAAAGAACGTTTTAACGTTAACCATCAGATTGTAAATAAATCTAAAAGTTATATTTGCTCCCTTGTTTCTTTCGTGCTTATCTGAACCGTGACTTCTATGATCCGTTGCTCCACCAGTCCACTGCTACTAGTAGTATTTTTCCATCCGTCATCTTTAACCTCTTATCCTATTCTGGGTTGGGTGGGGACCGGAGCCGAAAGCAAGGTTCACCCTGGACAGGGATCCAGATTCTGGCAGGACTGAGACAGACATTCACACTCACATTCACACAACCTGACATGTCTTGACATTGTGGGGGAATCCCCATCGCCTGGATAGAACCCACTGACGCTGACACGGGAAGAACATGTAAACTCCACAAAGAAGGGCCTTCCTGCAAGGTGACTGTGCTAGCCACAGCACCAGCGTGCCAACGAGATGGAATGCAGGGTATTCTCTACCCACAGAGGTGTAGCACACCGGCATACACTTCTGTGATCTGGAGGATACCCCGTGGCACTCCATTCCATCTAAGGAATCTGGTGGACCCAACTCATATTCACCCAACTCACATTTACGCAACTCACATTCACACAACCTAACATGTTTTGACATTGTGGGGGAATCCCCATCGCCTGGATAGAACCCACTGACGCTGACACGGGAAGAACATGTAAACTCCACACAGGAGGGCCATCCTGCGAGGTGACTGTGCTAGCCACAGCACCGGCGTGCCAACGAGATGGAATGCAGGGTATTCTCTACCCACAGAGGTGTAGCACACCGGCCTACACTTCTGTGGTCTGGAGGATACCCCGTGGCACTCCATTCCATCTAAGGAATCTGGTGGACCCAACTCATATTCACCCAACTCACATTTACACAACTCACATTCACACAACCTAACATGTTTTGACACTGTGGGGGAATCCCCATCGCCTGGATAGAACCCACTGACGCGCTGACACGGGGAGAACATGTAAACTCCACAAAGAAGGGCCTTCCTGCAAGGTGACTGTGCTAGCAACAGCACCAGCGTACCAACGAGATGGAATGCAGGGTATCCTCTACCCACAGGGGTGTAGCACACCGGCCTACACCTCTGTGGTCTGGAGGGCCGTGACATTCCATACCATCTAAGGAATCTCTGGTGGATCTCGGGCTGGGTGTCTAACCAAAATACCCCAAAAATCAAAAAAAAAAGTGTTTTTAAAGTGTTTTTGTTTGGAATATGCATACTAAGCATATCATTTAGTTATAGCTACTGATAATTTAACAAACATAAAAATATGACGTAGATAGGTTTGCAGTTTTCACGGTGTACATTTCAGATTGCATCTATTATACACATGAAAATAACTCACGTTTTCTCCTGAGGTGACGTAAGTTGCTCGTGTTACCACCAGCGGCAACAACAGTGGCTCCAAACTCGCAAAACGTCGGATTTTTTAAAACCAAAACACTTCCAATTTAATGGATCAGTGAATCTTAGTCCTATCTATAAACTCTGTTTTCTGATCTTTGACATCAAAGGACATTGGCTTTGATGTGAAGAAACACTATCTGTATTGTCACGGAAAAAGCTGTTACTATGGAAACGGTGACATCATCTGTGAGGTGGAAGAAGGTAAACAGGCTATATTGGTGCACAAGAGAGGAGCTGTGTCTGCTGTTTGGAAGTGTTTTGGTTTGAAAAAATCCGACAACAACAGTGGCTCCAAACTCGCAAAACGTCCGATTTTTTCAAACCAAAACACTTCCAAACAGCAGACACAGCTCCTCTCTTGTGCACAGACTATATTGGTGCATCTCCGGACTGTCTTTGTTCCTCCTGCATCGCTCTTTTCTGTTCTTTAAGTAACGCGACGGAGCCTCTCCCAGCTGTTAGCAGACTGTTGTGCTAACGGCTAGCTACAGAGCTGTACCAAGCATGCTGTTTGGCGCTGAAATTTTATAAATGTACAATTATTAGTGTCACAAATTGTTGTGTGCTGTGGTGTTTTCCTGTTAAAGAGGATTAGTTGTGGGTTATTAATTGTTGTGTTATAAAGTTACAACCATAATGTAGCAAGTGTAAAGAACGTTTTAACGTTAACCATCAGATTGTAAATAAATCTAAAAGTTATATTTGCTCCCTTGTTTCTTTCGTGCTTATCTGAACCAAGACTTCTATGATCCGTTGCTCCACCAGTCCACTGCTACTAGTAGTATTTTTCCATACGTCATCTTTAACCTCTTATCCTATTCTGGATTGTGTGGGGACCAGGAGCCGAAGGCAAGGTTCACCCTGGACAGGGATCCAGATTCCGGCAGGACTGAGACAGATATTCACACTCACATTCACACAACCTGACATGTCTTGACATTTTGGGGGAATCCCCATCGCCTGGATAGAACCCACTGACGCTGACACGGGAAGAACATGTAAACTCCACACAGGAGGGCCATCCTGCGAGGTGACTGTGCTAGCCACAGCACCAGCGTGCCAACGAGATGGAATGCAGGGTATTCTCTACCCACAGAGGTGTAGCACACCGGCCTACACTTCTGTGGTCTGGAGGATACCCCGTGGCACTCCATTCCATCGAAGGAATCTGGTGGACCCAACTCATATTCACCCAACTCACATTTACGCAACTCACATTCACACAACCTAACATGTTTTGACATTGTGGGGGAATCCCCATCGCCTGGATAGAACCCACTGACCCTGACACGGGAAGAACATGTAAACTCCACACAGGAGGGCCATCCTGCGAGGTGACTGTGCTAGCCACAGCACCAGCGTGCCAACGAGATGGAATGCAGGGTATTCTCTACCCACAGAGGTGTAGCACACCGGCCTACACTTCTGTGGTCTGGAGGATACCCCGTGGCACTCCATTCCATCTAAGGAATCTGGTGGACCCAACTCATATTCACCCAACTCACATTTACACAACTCACATTCACACAACCTAACATGTTTTGACATTGTGGGGGAATCCCCATCGCCTGGATAGAACCCACTGACGCGCTGACACGGGGAGAACATGTAAACTCCACAAAGAAGGGCCTTCCTGCAAGGTGACTGTGCTAGCAACAGCACCAGCGTGCCAACGAGATGGAATGCAGGGTATCCTCTACCCACAGGGGTGTAGCACACCGGCCTACACCTCTGTGGTCTGGAGGGCCGTGACATTACATACCATCTAAGGAATCTCTAGTGGATCTCGGGCTGGGTGTCCAACCAAAATACCCCAAAAAGCAAAAAAAAAAGTGTTTTTAAAGTGTTTTTGTTTGTAATATGCATACTAAGCATATCATTTAGTTATAGCTACTGATAATTTAACAAACATAAAAATATGACGTAGATAGGTTTGCAGTTTTCACGGTGTACATTTCAGATTGCATCTATTATACACATGAAAATAACTCACGTTTTCTCCTGAGGTGACGTAAGTTGCTCGTGTTACCACCAGTGGCAACAACAGTGGCTCCAAACTCGCAAAACGTCGGATTTTTTAAAACCAAAACACTTCCAATTTAATGGATCAGTGAATCTTAGTCCTATCTATAAACTCTGTTTTCTGATCTTTGACATCAAAGGACATTGGCTTTGATGTGAAGAAACACTGTCTGTATTGTCACGGAAAAAGCTGTTACTATGGAAACGGTGACATCATCTGTGAGGTGGAAGAAGGTAAACAGGCTATATTGGTGCACAAGAGAGGAGCTGTGTCTGCTGTTTGGAAGTGTTTTGGTTTGAAAAAATCCGACAACAACAGTGGCTCCAAACTCGCAAAACGTCCGATTTTTTCAAACCAAAACACTTCCAAACAGCAGACACAGCTCCTCTCTTGTGCACAGACTATATTGGTGCATCTCCGGACTGTCTTTGTTCCTCCTGCATCGCTCTTTTCTGTTCTTTAAGTAACGCGACGGAGCCTCTCCCAGCTGTTAGCAGACTGTTGTGCTAACGGCTAGCTACAGAGCTGTACCAAGCATGCTGTTTGGCGCTGAAATTTTATAAATGTACAATTATTAGTGTCACAAATTGTTGTGTGCTGTGGTGTTTTCCTGTTAAAGAGGATTAGTTGTGGGTTATTAATTGTTGTGTTATAAAGTTACAACCATAATGTAGCAAGTGTAAAGAACGTTTTAACGTTAACCATCAGATTGTAAATAAATCTAAAAGTTATATTTGCTCCCTTGTTTCTTTCGTGCTTATCTGAACCAAGACTTCTATGATCCGTTGCTCCACCAGTCCACTGCTACTAGTAGTATTTTTCCATACGTCATCTTTAACCTCTTATCCTATTCTGGATTGTGTGGGGACCAGGAGCCGAAGGCAAGGTTCACCCTGGACAGGGATCCAGATTCCGGCAGGACTGAGACAGATATTCACACTCACATTCACACAACCTGACATGTCTTGACATTTTGGGGGAATCCCCATCGCCTGGATAGAACCCACTGACGCTGACACGGGAAGAACATGTAAACTCCACACAGGAGGGCCATCCTGCGAGGTGACTGTGCTAGCCACAGCACCAGCGTGCCAACGAGATGGAATGCAGGGTATTCTCTACCCACAGAGGTGTAGCACACCGGCCTACACTTCTGTGGTCTGGAGGATACCCCGTGGCACTCCATTCCATCGAAGGAATCTGGTGGACCCAACTCATATTCACCCAACTCACATTTACGCAACTCACATTCACACAACCTAACATGTTTTGACATTGTGGGGGAATCCCCATCGCCTGGATAGAACCCACTGACCCTGACACGGGAAGAACATGTAAACTCCACACAGGAGGGCCATCCTGCGAGGTGACTGTGCTAGCCACAGCACCAGCGTGCCAACGAGATGGAATGCAGGGTATTCTCTACCCACAGAGGTGTAGCACACCGGCCTACACTTCTGTGGTCTGGAGGATACCCCGTGGCACTCCATTCCATCTAAGGAATCTGGTGGACCCAACTCATATTCACCCAACTCACATTTACACAACTCACATTCACACAACCTAACATGTTTTGACATTGTGGGGGAATCCCCATCGCCTGGATAGAACCCACTGACGCGCTGACACGGGGAGAACATGTAAACTCCACAAAGAAGGGCCTTCCTGCAAGGTGACTGTGCTAGCAACAGCACCAGCGTGCCAACGAGATGGAATGCAGGGTATCCTCTACCCACAGGGGTGTAGCACACCGGCCTACACCTCTGTGGTCTGGAGGGCCGTGACATTACATACCATCTAAGGAATCTCTAGTGGATCTCGGGCTGGGTGTCCAACCAAAATACCCCAAAAAGCAAAAAAAAAAGTGTTTTTAAAGTGTTTTTGTTTGTAATATGCATACTAAGCATATCATTTAGTTATAGCTACTGATAATTTAACAAACATAAAAATATGACGTAGATAGGTTTGCAGTTTTCACGGTGTACATTTCAGATTGCATCTATTATACACATGAAAATAACTCACGTTTTCTCCTGAGGTGACGTAAGTTGCTCGTGTTACCACCAGTGGCAACAACAGTGGCTCCAAACTCGCAAAACGTCGGATTTTTTAAAACCAAAACACTTCCAATTTAATGGATCAGTGAATCTTAGTCCTATCTATAAACTCTGTTTTCTGATCTTTGACATCAAAGGACATTGGCTTTGATGTGAAGAAACACTGTCTGTATTGTCACGGAAAAAGCTGTTACTATGGAAACGGTGACATCATCTGTGAGGTGGAAGAAGGTAAACAGGCTATATTGGTGCACAAGAGAGGAGCTGTGTCTGCTGTTTGGAAGTGTTTTGGTTTGAAAAAATCCGACAACAACAGTGGCTCCAAACTCGCAAAACGTCCGATTTTTTCAAACCAAAACACTTCCAAACAGCAGACACAGCTCCTCTCTTGTGCACAGACTATATTGGTGCATCTCCGGACTGTCTTTGTTCCTCCTGCATCGCTCTTTTCTGTTCTTTAAGTAACGCGACGGAGCCTCTCCCAGCTGTTAGCAGACTGTTGTGCTAACGGCTAGCTACAGAGCTGTACCAAGCATGCTGTTTGGCGCTGAAATTTTATAAATGTACAATTATTAGTGTCACAAATTGTTGTGTGCTGTGGTGTTTTCCTGTTAAAGAGGATTAGTTGTGGGTTATTAATTGTTGTGTTATAAAGTTATAACCATAATGTAGCAAGTGTAAAGAACGTTTTAACGTTAACCATCAGATTGTAAATAAATCTAAAAGTTATATTTGCTCCCTTGTTTCTTTCGTGCTTATCTGAACCGTGACTTCTATGATCCGTTGCTCCACCAGTCCACTGCTACTAGTAGTATTTTTCCATCCGTCATCTTTAACCTCTTATCCTATTCTGGGTTGTGTGGGGACCGGAGCCGAAGGCAAGGTTCACCCTGGACAGGGATCCAGATTCTGGCAGGACTGAGACAGACATTCACACTCACATTCACACAACCTGACATGTCTTGACATTGTGGGGGAATCCCCATCGCCTGGATAGAACCCACTGAGATGACACGGAAAGAACATGTAAACTCCACACAGGAAGGCTATCCTGCGAGGTGACTGTGCTAGCCACAGCACCAGCGTGCCAACGAGATGGAATGCAGGGTATTCTCTACCCACAGAGGTGTAGCACACCGGCATACACTTCTGTGATCTGGAGGATACCCCGTGGCACTCCATTCCATCTAAAGAATCTGGTGGGCCCAACTCATATTCACCCAACTCACATTTACGCAACTCACATTCACACAACCTAACATGTTTTGACATTGTGGGGGAATCCCCATCGCCTGGATAGAACCCACTGACGCTGACACGGGAAGAACATGTAAACTCCACACAGGAGGGCCATCCTGCGAGGTGACTGTGCTAGCCACAGCACCAGCGTGCCAACGAGATGGAATGCAGGGTATTCTCTACCCACATAGGTGTAGCACACCGGCCTACACTTCTGTGGTCTGGAGGATACCCCGTGGCACTCCATTCCATCTAAGGAATGTGGTGGACCCAACTCATATTCACCCAACTCACATTTACACAACTCACATTCACACAACCTAACATGTTTTGACATTGTGGGGGAATCCCCATCGCCTGGATAGAACCCACTGACGCGCTGACACGGGGAGAACATGTAAACTCCACAAAGAAGGGCCTTCCTGCAAGGTGACTGTGCTAGCAACAGCACCAGCGTGCCAACGAGATGGAATGCAGGGTATCCTCTACCCACAGGGGTGTAGCACACCGGCCTACACCTCTGTGGTCTGGAGGGCCGTGACATTCCATACCATCTAAGGAATCTCTAGTGGATCTCGGGCTGGGTGTCTAACCAAAATACCCCAAAAAGCAAAAAAAAAAGTGTTTTTAAAGTGTTTTTGTTTGTAATATGCATACTAAGCATATCATTTAGTTATAGCTACTGATAATTTAACAAACATAAAAATATGACGTAGATAGGTTTGCAGTTTTCACGGTGTACATTTCAGATTGCATCTATTATACACATGAAAATAACTCACGTTTTCTCCTGAGGTGACGTAAGTTGCTCGTGTTACCACCAGTGGCAACAACAGTGGCTCCAAACTCGCAAAACGTCGGATTTTTTAAAACCAAAACACTTCCAATTTAATGGATCAGTGAATCTTAGTCCTATCTATAAACTCTGTTTTCTGATCTTTGACATCAAAGGACATTGGCTTTGATGTGAAGAAACACTATCTGTATTGTCACGGAAAAAGCTGTTACTATGGAAACGGTGACATCATCTGTGAGGTGGAAGAAGGTAAACAGGCTATATTGGCGCACAAGAGAGGAGCTGTGTCTGCTGTTTGGAAGTGTTTTGGTTTGAAAAAATCCGACAACAACAGTGGCTCCAAACTCGCAAAACGTCCGATTTTTTCAAACCAAAACACTTCCAAACAGCAGACACAGCTCCTCTCTTGTGCACAGACTATATTGGTGCATCTCCGGACTGTCTTTGTTCCTCCTGCATCGCTCTTTTCTGTTCTTTAAGTAACGCGACGGAGCCTCTCCCAGCTGTTAGCAGACTGTTGTGCTAACGGCTAGCTACAGAGCTGTACCAAGCATGCTGTTTGGCGCTGAAATTTTATAAATGTACAATTATTAGTGTCACAAATTGTTGTGTGCTGTGGTGTTTTCCTGTTAAAGAGGATTAGTTGTGGATTATTAATTGTTGTGTTATAAAGTTATAACCATAATGTAGCAAGTGTAAAGAACGTTTTAACGTTAACCATCAGATTGTAAATAAATCTAAAAGTTATATTTGCTCCCTTGTTTCTTTCGTGCTTATCTGAACCGTGACTTCTATGATCCGTTGCTCCACCAGTCCACTGCTACTAGTAGTATTTTTCCATCCGTCATCTTTAACCTCTTATCCTATTCTGGGTTGGGTGGGGACCGGAGCCGAAAGCAAGGTTCACCCTGGACAGGGATCCAGATTCTGGCAGGACTGAGACAGACATTCACACTCACATTCACACAACTTGACATGTCTTGACATTGTGGGGGAATCCCCATCGCCTGGATAGAACCCACTGACGCTGACACGGGAAGAACATGTAAACTCCACACAGGAGGGCCATCCTGCGAGGTGACTGTGCTAGCCACAGCACCAGCGTGCCAACGAGATGGAATGCAGGGTATTCTCTACCCACAGAGGTGTAGCACACCGGCCTACACTTCTGTGGTCTGGAGGATACCCCGTGGCACTCCATTCCATCTAAGGAATCTGGTGGACCCAACTCATATTCACCCAACTCACATTTACACAACTCACATTCACACAACCTAACATGTTTTGACATTGTGGGGGAATCCCCATCGCCTGGATAGAACCCACTGACGCTGACACGGGAAGAACATGTAAACTCCACAAAGAAGGGCCTTCCTGCAAGGTGTGCTAGCCACAGCACCAGCGTGCCAACGAGATGGAATGCAGGGTATCCTCTACCCACAGGGGTGTAGCACACCGGCCTACACCTCTGTGGTCTGGAGGGCCGTGACATTCCATACCATCTAAGGAATCTCTGGTGGATCTCGGGCTGGGTGTCTCACCAAAATACCCCAAAAAGCAAAAAAAAAAGTGTTTTTAAAGTGTTTTTGTTTGGAATATGCATACTAAGCATATCATTTAGTTATAGCTACTGATAATTTAACAAACATAAAAATATGACGTAGATAGGTTTGCAGTTTTCACGGTGTACATTTCAGATTGCATCTATTATACACATGAAAATAACTCACGTTTTCTCCTGAGGTGACGTAAGTTGCTCGTGTTACCACCAGCGGCAACAACAGTGGCTCCAAACTCGCAAAACGTCGGATTTTTTAAAACCAAAACACTTCCAATTTAATGGATCAGTGAATCTTAGTCCTATCTATAAACTCTGTTTTCTGATCTTTGACATCAAAGGACATTGGCTTTGATGTGAAGAAACACTATCTGTATTGTCACGGAAAAAGCTGTTACTATGGAAACGGTGACATCATCTGTGAGGTGGAAGAAGGTAAACAGGCTATATTGGTGCACAAGAGAGGAGCTGTGTCTGCTGTTTGGAAGTGTTTTGGTTTGAAAAAATCCGACAACAACAGTGGCTCCAAACTCGCAAAACGTCCGATTTTTTCAAACCAAAACACTTCCAAACAGCAGACACAGCTCCTCTCTTGTGCACAGACTATATTGGTGCATCTCCGGACTGTCTTTGTTCCTCCTGCATCGCTCTTTTCTGTTCTTTAAGTAACGCGACGGAGCCTCTCCCAGCTGTTAGCAGACTGTTGTGCTAACGGCTAGCTACAGAGCTGTACCAAGCATGCTGTTTGGCGCTGAAATTTTATAAATGTACAATTATTAGTGTCACAAATTGTTGTGTGCTGTGGTGTTTTCCTGTTAAAGAGGATTAGTTGTGGGTTATTAATTGTTGTGTTATAAAGTTATAACCATAATGTAGCAAGTGTAAAGAACGTTTTAACGTTAACCATCAGATTGTAAATAAATCTAAAAGTTATATTTGCTCCCTTGTTTCTTTCGTGCTTATCTGAACCGTGACTTCTATGATCCGTTGCTCCACCAGTCCACTGCTACTAGTAGTATTTTTCCATCCGTCATCTTTAACCTCTTATCCTATTCTGGGTTGTGTGGGGACCGGAGCCGAAGGCAAGGTTCACCCTGGACAGGGATCCAGATTCTGGCAGGACTGAGACAGACATTCACACTCACATTCACACAACCTGACATGTCTTGACATTGTGGGGGAATCCCCATCGCCTGGATAGAACCCACTGAGATGACACGGAAAGAACATGTAAACTCCACACAGGAGGGCCATCCTGCGAGGTGACTGTGCTAGCCACAGCACCAGCGTGCCAACGAGATGGAATGCAGGGTATTCTCTACCCACAGAGGTGTAGCACACCGGCATACACTTCTGTGATCTGGAGGATACCCCGTGGCACTCCATTCCATCTAAGGAATCTGGTGGACCCAACTCATATTCACCCAACTCACATTTACGCAACTCACATTCACACAACCTAACATGTTTTGACATTGTGGGGGAATCCCCATCGCCTGGATAGAACCCACTGACGCTGACACGGGAAGAACATGTAAACTCCACACAGGAGGGCCATCCTGCGAGGTGACTGTGCTAGCCACAGCACCGGCGTGCCAACGAGATGGAATGCAGGGTATTCTCTACCCACAGAGGTGTAGCACACCGGCCTACACTTCTGTGGTCTGGAGGATACCCCGTGGCACTCCATTCCATCTAAGGAATCTGGTGGACCCAACTCATATTCACCCAACTCACATTTACACAACTCACATTCACACAACCTAACATGTTTTGACACTGTGGGGGAATCCCCATCGCCTGGATAGAACCCACTGACGCGCTGACACGGGGAGAACATGTAAACTCCACAAAGAAGGGCCTTCCTGCAAGGTGACTGTGCTAGCAACAGCACCAGCGTACCAACGAGATGGAATGCAGGGTATCCTCTACCCACAGGGGTGTAGCACACCGGCCTACACCTCTGTGGTCTGGAGGGCCGTGACATTCCATACCATCTAAGGAATCTCTGGTGGATCTCGGGCTGGGTGTCTAACCAAAATACCCCAAAAATCAAAAAAAAAAGTGTTTTTAAAGTGTTTTTGTTTGGAATATGCATACTAAGCATATCATTTAGTTATAGCTACTGATAATTTAACAAACATAAAAATATGACGTAGATAGGTTTGCAGTTTTCACGGTGTACATTTCAGATTGCATCTATTATACACATGAAAATAACTCACGTTTTCTCCTGAGGTGACGTAAGTTGCTCGTGTTACCACCAGCGGCAACAACAGTGGCTCCAAACTCGCAAAACGTCGGATTTTTTAAAACCAAAACACTTCCAATTTAATGGATCAGTGAATCTTAGTCCTATCTATAAACTCTGTTTTCTGATCTTTGACATCAAAGGACATTGGCTTTGATGTGAAGAAACACTATCTGTATTGTCACGGAAAAAGCTGTTACTATGGAAACGGTGACATCATCTGTGAGGTGGAAGAAGGTAAACAGGCTATATTGGTGCACAAGAGAGGAGCTGTGTCTGCTGTTTGGAAGTGTTTTGGTTTGAAAAAATCCGACAACAACAGTGGCTCCAAACTCGCAAAACGTCCGATTTTTTCAAACCAAAACACTTCCAAACAGCAGACACTGCTCCTCTCTTGTGCACAGACTATATTGGTGCATCTCCGGACTGTCTTTGTTCCTCCTGCATCGCTCTTTTCTGTTCTTTAAGTAACGCGACGGAGCCTCTCCCAGCTGTTAGCAGACTGTTGTGCTAACGGCTAGCTACAGAGCTGTACCAAGCATGCTGTTTGGCGCTGAAATTTTATAAATGTACAATTATTAGTGTCACAAATTGTTGTGTGCTGTGGTGTTTTCCTGTTAAAGAGGATTAGTTGTGGGTTATTAATTGTTGTGTTATAAAGTTACAACCATAATGTAGCAAGTGTAAAGAACGTTTTAACGTTAACCATCAGATTGTAAATAAATCTAAAAGTTATATTTGCTCCCTTGTTTCTTTCGTGCTTATCTGAACCAAGACTTCTATGATCCGTTGCTCCACCAGTCCACTGCTACTAGTAGTATTTTTCCATACGTCATCTTTAACCTCTTATCCTATTCTGGATTGTGTGGGGACCAGGAGCCGAAGGCAAGGTTCACCCTGGACAGGGATCCAGATTCCGGCAGGACTGAGACAGATATTCACACTCACATTCACACAACCTGACATGTCTTGACATTTTGGGGGAATCCCCATCGCCTGGATAGAACCCACTGACGCTGACACGGGAAGAACATGTAAACTCCACACAGGAGGGCCATCCTGCGAGGTGACTGTGCTAGCCACAGCACCAGCGTGCCAACGAGATGGAATGCAGGGTATTCTCTACCCACAGAGGTGTAGCACACCGGCCTACACTTCTGTGGTCTGGAGGATACCCCGTGGCACTCCATTCCATCGAAGGAATCTGGTGGACCCAACTCATATTCACCCAACTCACATTTACGCAACTCACATTCACACAACCTAACATGTTTTGACATTGTGGGGGAATCCCCATCGCCTGGATAGAACCCACTGACCCTGACACGGGAAGAACATGTAAACTCCACACAGGAGGGCCATCCTGCGAGGTGACTGTGCTAGCCACAGCACCAGCGTGCCAACGAGATGGAATGCAGGGTATTCTCTACCCACAGAGGTGTAGCACACCGGCCTACACTTCTGTGGTCTGGAGGATACCCCGTGGCACTCCATTCCATCTAAGGAATCTGGTGGACCCAACTCATATTCACTCAACTCACATTTACGCAACTCACATTCACACAACCTAACATGTTTTGACATTGTGGGGGAATCCCCATCGCCTGGATAGAACCCACTGACGCTGACACGGGAAGAACATGTAAACTCCACACAGGAGGGCCATCCTGCGAGGTGACTGTGCTAGCCACAGCACCAGCGTGCCAACGAGATGGAATGCAGGGTATCCTCTACCGACAGAGGTGTAGCACACCGGCCTACACTTCTGTGGTCTGGAGGATACCCCGTGGCACTCCATTCCATCTAAGGAATCTGGTGGACCCAACTCATATTCACCCAACTCACATCTACGCAACTCACATTCACACAACCTAACATGTTTTGACATTGTGGGGGAATCCCCATCGCCTGGATAGAACCCACTGACGCGCTGACACGGGGAGAACATGTAAACTCCACAAAGAAGGGCCTTCCTGCAAGGTGACTGTGCTAGCAACAGCACCAGCGTGCCAACGAGATGGAATGCAGGGTATCCTCTACCCACAGGGGTGTAGCACACCGGCCTACACCTCTGTGGTCTGGAGGATACCCCGTGGCACTCCATTCCATCTAAGGAATCTGGTGGACCCAACTCATATTCACCCAACTCACATTTACACAACTCACATTCACACAACCTAACATGTTTTGACATTGTGGGGGAATCCCATCGCCTGGATAGAACCCACTGACGCTGACACGGGAAGAACATGTAAACTCCACAAAGAAGGGCCTTCCTGCAAGGTGACTGTGCTAGCAACAGCACCAGCGTGCCAACGAGATGGAATGCAGGGTATCCTCTACCCACAGGGGTGTAGCACACCGGCCTACACCTCTGTGGTCTGGAGGGCCGTGACATTCCATACCATCTAAGGAATCTCTAGTGGATCTCGGGCTGGGTGTCTAACCAAAATACCCCAAAAAGCAAAAAAAAAAGTGTTTTTAAAGTGTTTTTGTTTGTAATATGCATACTAAGCATATCATTTAGTTATAGCTACTGATAATTTAACAAACATAAAAATATGACGTAGATAGGTTTGCAGTTTTCACGGTGTACATTTCAGATTGCATCTATTATACACATGAAAATAACTCACGTTTTCTCCTGAGGTGACGTAAGTTGCTCGTGTTACCACCAGTGGCAACAACAGTGGCTCCAAACTCGCAAAACGTCGGATTTTTTAAAACCAAAACACTTCCAATTTAATGGATCAGTGAATCTTAGTCCTATCTATAAACTCTGTTTTCTGATCTTTGACATCAAAGGACATTGGCTTTGATGTGAAGAAACACTATCTGTATTGTCACGGAAAAAGCTGTTACTATGGAAACGGTGACATCATCTGTGAGGTGGAAGAAGGTAAACAGGCTATATTGGTGCACAAGAGAGGAGCTGTGTCTGCTGTTTGGAAGTGTTTTGGTTTGAAAAAATCCGACAACAACAGTGGCTCCAAACTCGCAAAACGTCCGATTTTTTCAAACCAAAACACTTCCAAACAGCAGACACAGCTCCTCTCTTGTGCACAGACTATATTGGTGCATCTCCGGACTGTCTTTGTTCCTCCTGCATCGCTCTTTTCTGTTCTTTAAGTAACGCGACGGAGCCTCTCCCAGCTGTTAGCAGACTGTTCTGCTAACGGCTAGCTACAGAGCTGTACCAAGCATGCTGTTTGGCGCTGAAATTTTATAAATGTACAATTATTAGTGTCACAAATTGTTGTGTGCTGTGGTGTTTTCCTGTTAAAGAGGATTAGTTGTGGGTTATTAATTGTTGTGTTATAAAGTTATAACCATAATGTAGCAAGTGTAAAGAACGTTTTAACGTTAACCATCAGATTGTAAATAAATCTAAAAGTTATATTTGCTCCCTTGTTTCTTTCGTGCTTATCTGAACCGTGACTTCTATGATCCGTTGCTCCACCAGTCCACTGCTACTAGTAGTATTTTTCCATCCGTCATCTTTAACCTCTTATCCTATTCTGGATTGTGTGGGGACCAGGAGCCGAAGGCAAGGTTCACCCTGGACAGGGATCCAGATTCCGGCAGGACTGAGACAGATATTCACACTCACATTCACACAACCTGACATGTCTTGACATTGTGGGGGAATCCCCATCGCCTGGATAGAACCCACTGACGCTGACACGGGAAGAACATGTAAACTCCACACAGGAGGGCCATCCTGCGAGGTGACTGTGCTAGCCACAGCACCAGCGTGCCAACGAGATGGAATGCAGGGTATTCTCTACCCACAGAGGTGTAGCACACCGGCCTACACTTCTGTGGTCTGGAGGATACCCCGTGGCACTCCATTCCATCAAAGGAATCTGGTGGAACCAACTCATATTCACCCAACTCACATTTACGCAACTCACATTCACACAACCTAACATGTTTTGACATTGTGGGGGAATCCCCATCGCCTGGATAGAACCCACTGACCCTGACACGGGAAGAACATGTAAACTCCACACAGGAGGGCCATCCTGCGAGGTGACTGTGCTAGCCACAGCACCAGCGTGCCAACGAGATGGAATGCAGGGTATTCTCTACCCACAGAGGTGTAGCACACCGGCCTACACTTCTGTGGTCTGGAGGATACCCCGTGGCACTCCATTCCATCTAAGGAATCTGGTGGACCCAACTCATATTCACCCAACTCACATTTACGCAACTCACATTCACACAACCTAACATGTTTTGACATTGTGGGGGAATCCCCATCGCCTGGATAGAACCCACTGACGCGCTGACACGGGGAGAACATGTAAACTCCACAAAGAAGGGCCTTCCTGCAAGGTGACTGTGCTAGCAACAATCACCAGCGTACCAACGAGATGGAATGCAGGGTATCCTCTACCCACAGGGGTGTAGCACACCGGCCTACACCTCTGTGGTCTGGAGGGCCGTGACATTCCATACCATCTAAGGAATCTCTGGTGGATCTCGGGCTGGGTGTCTAACCAAAATACCCCAAAAATAAAAAAAAAAAGTGTTTTTAAAGTGTTTTTGTTTGGAATATGCATACTAAGCATATCATTTAGTTATAGCTACTGATAATTTAACAAACATAAAAATATGACGTAGATAGGTTTGCAGTTTTCACGGTGTACATTTCAGATTGCATCTATTATACACATGAAAATAACTCACGTTTTCTCCTGAGGTGACGTAAGTTGCTCGTGTTACCACCAGTGGCAACAACAGTGGCTCCAAACTCGCAAAACGTCGGATTTTTTAAAACCAAAACACTTCCAATTTAATGGATCAGTGAATCTTAGTCCTATCTATAAACTCTGTTTTCTGATCTTTGACATCAAAGGACATTGGCTTTGATGTGAAGAAACACTATCTGTATTGTCACGGAAAAAGCTGTTACTATGGAAACGGTGACATCATCTGTGAGGTGGAAGAAGGTAAACAGGCTATATTGGTGCACAAGAGAGGAGCTGTGTCTGCTGTTTGGAAGTGTTTTGGTTTGAAAAAATCCGACAACAACAGTGGCTCCAAACTCGCAAAACGTCCGATTTTTTCAAACCAAAACACTTCCAAACAGCAGACACAGCACCTCTCTTGTGCACAGACTATATTGGTGCATCTCCGGTCTGTCTTTGTTCCTCCTGCATCGCTCTTTTCTGTTCTTTAAGTAACGCGACGGAGCCTCTCCCAGCTGTTGGCAGACTGTTGTGCTAACGGCTAGCTACAGAGCTGTACCAAGCATGCTGTTTGGCGCTGAAATTTTATAAATGTACAATTATTAGTGTCACAAATTGTTGTGTGCTGTGGTGTTTTCCTGTTAAAGAGGATTAGTTGTGGGTTATTAATTGTTGTGTTATAAAGTTATAACCATAATGTAGCAAGTGTAAAGAACGTTTTAACGTTAACCATCAAATTGTAAATAAATCTAAAAGTTATATTTGCTCCCTTGTTTCTTTCGTGCTTATCTGAACCGTGACTTCTATGATCCGTTGCTCCACCAGTCCACTGCTACTAGTAGTATTTTTCCATCCGTCATCTTTAACCTCTTATCCTATTCTGTGTTGGGTGGGGACCAGAGCCGAAGACAAGGTTCACGCTGGACAGGGATCCAGATTCTGGCAGGACTGAGACAGACATTCACACTCACATTCACACAACCTGACATGTCTTGACATTGTGGGGGAATCCCCATCGCCTGGATAGAACCCACTGAGATGACACGGAAAGAACATGTAAACTCCACACAGGAGGGCCATCCTGCGAGGTGACTGTGCTAGCCACAGCACCAGCGTGCCAACGAGATGGAATGCAGGGTATTCTCTACCCACAGAGGTGTAGCACACCGGCATACACTTCTGTGATCTGGAGGATACCCCGTGGCACTCCATTCCATCTAAGGAATCTGGTGGACCCAACTCATATTCACCCAACTCACATTTACGCAACTCACATTCACACAACCTAACATGTTTTGACATTGTGGGGGAATCCCCATCGCCTGGATAGAACCCACTGACGCTGACACGGGAAGAACATGTAAACTCCACACAGGAGGGCCATCCTGCGAGGTGACTGTGCTAGCCACAGCACCAGCGTGCCAACGAGATGGAATGCAGGGTATTCTCTACCCACAGAGGTGTAGCACACCGGCCTACACTTCTGTGGTCTGGAGGATACCCCGTGGCACTCCATTCCATCTAAGGAATCTGGTGGACCCAACTCATATTCACCCAACTCACATTTACACAACTCACATTCACACAACCTAACATGTTTTGACATTGTGGGGGAATCCCCATCGCCTGGATAGAACCCACTGACGCGCTGACACGGGGAGAACATGTAAACTCCACAAAGAAGGGCCTTCCTGCAAGGTGACTGTGCTAGCAACAATCACCAGCGTACCAACGAGATGGAATGCAGGGTATCCTCTACCCACAGGGGTGTAGCACACCGGCCTACACCTCTGTGGTCTGGAGGGCCGTGACATTCCATACCATCTAAGGAATCTCTGGTGGATCTCGGGCTGGGTGTCTCACCAAAATACCCCAAAAAGCAAAAAAAAAAGTGTTTTTAAAGTGTTTTTGTTTGGAATATGCATACTAAGCATATCATTTAGTTATAGCTACTGATAATTTAACAAACATAAAAATATGACGTAGATAGGTTTGCAGTTTTCACGGTGTACATTTCAGATTGCATCTATTATACACATGAAAATAACTCACGTTTTCTCCTGAGGTGACGTAAGTTGCTCGTGTGACCACCAGTGGCAACAACAGTGGCTCCAAAGTCGCAAAACGTCGGATTTTTTAAAACCAAAACACTTCCAATTTAATGGATCAGTGAATCTTAGTCCTATCTATAAACTCTGTTTTCTGATCTTTGACATCAAAGGACATTGGCTTTGATGTGAAGAAACACTATCTGTATTGTCACGGAAAAAGCTGTTACTATGGAAACGGTGACATCATCTGTGAGGTGGAAGAAGGTAAACAGGCTATATTGGTGCACAAGAGAGGAGCTGTGTCTGCTGTTTGGAAGTGTTTTGGTTTGAAAAAATCCGACAACAACAGTGGCTCCAAACTCGCAAAACGTCCGATTTTTTCAAACCAAAACACTTCCAAACAGCAGACACAGCACCTCTCTTGTGCACAGACTATATTGGTGCATCTCCGGTCTGTCTTTGTTCCTCCTGCATTGCTCTTTTCTGTTCTTTAAGTAACGCGACGGAGCCTCTCCCAGCTGTTGGCAGACTGTTGTGCTAACGGCTAGCTACAGAGCTGTACCAAGCATGCTGTTTGGCGCTGAAATTTTATAAATGTACAATTATTAGTGTCACAAATTGTTGTGTGCTGTGGTGTTTTCCTGTTAAAGAGGATTAGTTGTGGGTTATTAATTGTTGTGTTATAAAGTTATAACCATAATGTAGCAAGTGTAAAGAACGTTTTAACGTTAACCATCAGATTGTAAATAAATCTAAAAGTTATATTTGCTCCCTTGTTTCTTTCGTGCTTATCTGAACCGTGACTTCTATGATCCGTTGCTCCACCAGTCCACTGCTACTAGTAGTATTTTTCCATCCGTCATCTTTAACCTCTTATCCTATTCTGGGTTGGGTGGGGACCAGAGCCGAAGACAAGGTTCACGCTGGACAGGGATCCAGATTCTGGCAGGACTGAGACAGACATTCACACTCACATTCACACAACCTGACATGTCTTGACATTGTGGGGGAATCCCCATCGCCTGGATAGAACCCACTGACGCTGACACGGGAAGAACATGTAAACTCCACACAGGAGGGCCATCCTGCGAGGTGACTGTGCTAGCCACAGCACCAGCGTGCCAACGAGATGGAATGTAGGGTATTCTCTACCCACAGAGGTGTAGCACACCGGCCTACACTTCTGTGGTCTGGAGGATACCCCGTGGCACTCCATTCTATCTAAGGAATCTGGTGGACCCAACTCATATTCACCCAACTCACATTTACGCAACTCACATTCACACAACCTAACATGTTTTGACATTGTGGGGGAATCCCCATCGCCTGGATAGAACCCACTGACGCTGACACGGGAAGAACATGTAAACTCCACACAGGAGGGCCATCCTGCGAGGTGACTGTGCTAGCCACAGCACCAGCGTGCCAACGAGATGGAATGCAGGGTATTCTCTACCCACAGAGGTGTAGCACACCGGCCTACACTTCTGTGGTCTGGAGGATACCCCGTGGCACTCCATTCCATCTAAGGAATCTGGTGGACATAAACTCATATTCACCCAACTCACATTTACACAACTCACATTCACACAACCTAACATGTTTTGACATTGTGGGGGAATCCCCATCGCCTGGATAGAACCCACTGACGCTGACACGGGAAGAACATGTAAACTCCACACAGGAGGGCCATCCTGCGAGGTGACTTTGCTAGCCACAGCACCAGCGTGCCAACGAGATGGAATGCAGGGTATTCTCTACCCACAGAGGTGTAGCACACCGGCCTACACTTCTGTGGTCTGGAGGATACCCCATGGCACTCCATTCCATCTAAGGAATCTGGTGGACCCAACTCATATTCACCCAACTCACATTTACACAACTCACATTCACACAACCTAACATGTTTTGACATTGTGGGGGAATCCCCATCGCCTGGATAGAACCCACTGACGCGCTGACACGGGGAGAACATGTAAACTCCACAAAGAAGGGCCTTCCTGCAAGGTGACTGTGCTAGCAACAGCACCAGCGTACCAACGAGATGGAATGCAGGGTATCCTCTACCCACAGGGGTGTAGCACACCGGCCTACACCTCTGTGGTCTGGAGGGCCGTGACATTCCATACCATCTAAGGAATCTCTGGTGGATCTCGGGCTGGGTGTCTAACCAAAATACCCCAAAAAGCAAAAAAAAAAGTGTTTTTAAAGTGTTTTTGTTTGGAATATGCATACTAAGCATATCATTTAGTTATAGCTACTGATAATTTAACAAACATAAAAATATGACGTAGATAGGTTTGCAGTTTTCACGGTGTACATTTCAGATTGCATCTATTATACACATGAAAATAACTCACGTTTTCTCCTGAGGTGACGTAAGTTGCTCGTGTTACCACCAGCGGCAACAACAGTGGCTCCAAACTCGCAAAACGTCGGATTTTTTAAAACCAAAACACTTCCAATTTAATGGATCAGTGAATCTTAGTCCTACCTATAAACTCTGTTTTCTGATCTTTGACATCAAAGGACATTGGCTTTGATGTGAAGAAACACTGTCTGTATTGTCACGGAAAAAGCTGTTACTATGGAAACGGTGACATCATCTGTGAGGTGGAAGAAGGTAAACAGGCTATATTGGTGCACAAGAGAGGAGCTGTGTCTGCTGTTTGGAAGTGTTTTGGTTTGAAAAAATCCGACAACAACAGTGGCTCCAAACTCGCAAAACGTCCGATTTTTTCAAACCAAAACACTTCCAAACAGCAGACACAGCTCCTCTCTTGTGCACAGACTATATTGGTGCATCTCCGGACTGTCTTTGTTCCTCCTGCATCGCTCTTTTCTGTTCTTTAAGTAACGCGACGGAGCCTCTCCCAGCTGTTAGCAGACTGTTGTGCTAACGGCTAGCTACAGAGCTGTACCAAGCTTGCTGTTTGGCGCTGAAATTTTATAAATGTACAATTATTAGTGTCACAAATTGTTGTGTGCTGTGGTGTTTTCCTGTTAAAGAGCATTAGTTGTGGGTTATTAATTGTTGTGTTATAATGTTATAACCATAATGTAGCAAGTGTAAAGAACGTTTTAACGTTAACCATCAGATTGTAAATAAATCTAAAAGTTATATTTGATCCCTTGTTTCTTTCGTGCTTATCTGAACTGTGACTTCTATGATCCGTTGCTCCACCAGTCCACTGCTACGAGTAGTATTTTTCCATCCGTCATCTTTAACCTCTTATCCTATTCTGGGTTGTGTGGGGACCGGAGCCAAAGGCAAGGTTCACCCTGGACAGGGATCCAGATTCTGGCAGGACTGAGACAGACATTCACACTCACATTCACACAACCTGACATGTCTTGACATTGTGGGGGAATCCCCATCGCCTGGATAGAACCCACTGACGCTGACACGGGAAGAACATGTAAACTCCACACAGGAGGGCCATCCTGCGAGGTGACTGTGCTAGCCACAGCACCAGCGTGCCAACGAGATGGAATGCAGGGTATTCTCTACCCACATAGGTGTAGCACACCGGCCTACACTTCTGTGGTCTGGAGGATACCCCGTGGCACTCCATTCCATCTAAGGAATCTGGTGGACCCAACTCATATTCACCCAACTCACATTTACGCAACTCACATTCACACAACCTAACATGTTTTGACATTGTGGGGGAATCCCCATCGCCTGGATAGAACCCACTGACGCTGACACGGGAAGAACATGTAAACTCCACACAGGAGGGCCATCCTGCGAGGTGACTGTGCTAGCCACAGCACCAGCGTGCCAACGAGATGGAATGCAGGGTATTCTCTACCCACATAGGTGTAGCACACCGGCCTACACTTCTGTGGTCTGGAGGATACCCCGTGGCACTCCATTCCATCGAAGGAATCTGGTGGACCCAACTCATATTCACCCAACTCACATTTACGCAACTCACATTCACACAACCTAACATGTTTTGACATTGTGGGGGAATCCCCATCGCCTGGATAGAACCCACTGACGCTGACACGGGAAGAACATGTAAACTCCACACAGGAGGGCCATCCTGCGAGGTGACTGTGCTAGCCACAGCACCAGCGTGCCAACGAGATGGAATGCAGGGTATTCTCTACCCACATAGGTGTAGCACACCGGCCTACACTTCTGTGGTCTGGAGGATACCCCGTGGCACTCCATTCCATCTAAGGAATCTGGTGGACCCAACTCATATTCACCCAACTCACATTTACACAACTCACATTCACACAACCTAACATGTTTTGACATTGTGGGGGAATCCCCATCGCCTGGATAGAACCCACTGACGCGCTGACACGGGGAGAACATGTAAACTCCACAAAGAAGGGCCTTCCTGCAAGGTGACTGTGCTAGCAACAGCACCAGCGTGCCAACGAGATGGAATGCAGGGTATCCTCTACCCACAGGGGTGTAGCACACCGGCCTACACCTCTGTGGTCTGGAGGGCCGTGACATTACATACCATCTAAGGAATCTCTAGTGGATCTCGGGCTGGGTGTCCAACCAAAATACCCCAAAAAGCAAAAAAAAAAGTGTTTTTAAAGTGTTTTTGTTTGTAATATGCATACTAAGCATATCATTTAGTTATAGCTACTGATAATTTAACAAACATAAAAATATGACGTAGATAGGTTTGCAGTTTTCACGGTGTACATTTCAGATTGCATCTATTATACACATGAAAATAACTCACGTTTTCTCCTGAGGTGACGTAAGTTGCTCGTGTTACCACCAGTGGCAACAACAGTGGCTCCAAACTCGCAAAACGTCGGATTTTTTAAAACCAAAACACTTCCAATTTAATGGATCAGTGAATCTTAGTCCTATCTATAAACTCTGTTTTCTGATCTTTGACATCAAAGGACATTGGCTTTGATGTGAAGAAACACTGTCTGTATTGTCACGGAAAAAGCTGTTACTATGGAAACGGTGACATCATCTGTGAGGTGGAAGAAGGTAAACAGGCTATATTGGTGCACAAGAGAGGAGCTGTGTCTGCTGTTTGGAAGTGTTTTGGTTTGAAAAAATCCGACAACAACAGTGGCTCCAAACTCGCAAAACGTCCGATTTTTTCAAACCAAAACACTTCCAAACAGCAGACACAGCTCCTCTCTTGTGCACAGACTATATTGGTGCATCTCCGGACTGTCTTTGTTCCTCCTGCATCGCTCTTTTCTGTTCTTTAAGTAACGCGACGGAGCCTCTCCCAGCTGTTAGCAGACTGTTGTGCTAACGGCTAGCTACAGAGCTGTACCAAGCATGCTGTTTGGCGCTGAAATTTTATAAATGTACAATTATTAGTGTCACAAATTGTTGTGTGCTGTGGTGTTTTCATGTTAAAGAGGATTAGTTGTGGGTTATTAATTGTTGTGTTATAAAGTTATAACCATAATGTAGCAAGTGTAAAGAACGTTTTAACGTTAACCATCAGATTGTAAATAAATCTAAAAGTTATATTTGCTCCCTTGTTTCTTTCGTGCTTATCTGAACCGTGACTTCTATGATCCGTTGCTCCACCAGTCCACTGCTACTAGTAGTATTTTTCCATCCGTCATCTTTAACCTCTTATCCTATTCTGGGTTGTGTGGGGACCGGAGCCGAAGGCAAGGTTCACCCTGGACAGGGATCCAGATTCTGGCAGGACTGAGACAGACATTCACACTCACATTCACACAACCTGACATGTCTTGACATTGTGGGGGAATCCCCATCGCCTGGATAGAACCCACTGACGCTGACACGGGAAGAACATGTAAACTCCACACAGGAGGGCCATCCTGCGAGGTGACTGTGCTAGCCACAGCACCAGCGTGCCAACGAGATGGAATGCAGGGTATTCTCTACCCACAGAGGTGTAGCACACCGGCCTACACTTCTGTGGTCTGGAGGATACCCCGTGGCACTCCATTCCATCTAAGGAATCTGGTGGACCCAACTCATATTCACCCAACTCACATTTACACAACTCACATTCACACAACCTAACATGTTTTGACATTGTGGGGGAATCCCCATCGCCTGGATAGAACCCACTGACGCTGACACGGGAAGAACATGTAAACTCCACACAGGAGGGCCATCCTGCGAGGTGACTGTGCTAGCCACAGCACCAGCGTGCCAACGAGATGGAATGCAGGGTATTCTCTACCCACAGAGGTGTAGCACACCGGCCTACACTTCTGTGGTCTGGAGGATACCCCGTGGCACTCCATTCCATCTAAGGAATCTGGTGGACCCAACTCATATTCACCCAACTCACATTTACACAACTCACATTCACACAACCTAACATGTTTTGACATTGTGGGGGAATCCCCATCGCCTGGATAGAACCCACTGACGCTGACACGGGAAGAACATGTAAACTCCACAAAGAAGGGCCTTCCTGCAAGGTGTGCTAGCCACAGCACCAGCGTGCCAACGAGATGGAATGCAGGGTATCCTCTACCCACAGGGGTGTAGCACACCGGCCTACACCTCTGTGGTCTGGAGGGCCGTGACATTACATACCATCTAAGGAATCTCTAGTGGATCTCGGGCTGGGTGTCCAACCAAAATACCCCAAAAAGCAAAAAAAAAAGTGTTTTTAAAGTGTTTTTGTTTGGAATATGCATACTAAGCATATCATTTAGTTATAGCTACTGATAATTTAACAAACATAAAAATATGACGTAGATAGGTTTGCAGTTTTCACGGTGTACATTTCAGATTGCATCTATTATACACATGAAAATAACTCACGTTTTCTCCTGAGGTGACGTAAGTTGCTCGTGTTACCACCAGTGGCAACAACAGTGGCTCCAAACTCGCAAAACGTCGGATTTTTTAAAACCAAAACACTTCCAATTTAATGGATCAGTGAATCTTAGTCCTATCTATAAACTCTGTTTTCTGATCTTTGACATCAAAGGACATTGGCTTTGATGTGAAGAAACACTGTCTGTATTGTCACGGAAAAAGCTGTTACTATGGAAACAGTGACATCATCTGTGAGGTGGAAGAAGGTAAACAGGCTATATTGGTGCACAAGAGAGGAGCTGTGTCTGCTGTTTGGAAGTGTTTTGGTTTGAAAAAATCCGACAACAACAGTGGCTCCAAACTCGCAAAACGTCCGATTTTTTCAAACCAAAACACTTCCAAACAGCAGACACAGCTCCTCTCTTGTGCACAGACTATATTGGTGCATCTCCGGACTGTCTTTGTTCCTCCTGCATCGCTCTTTTCTGTTCTTTAAGTAACGCGACGGAGCCTCTCCCAGCTGTTAGCAGACTGTTGTGCTAACGGCTAGCTACAGAGCTGTACCAAGCATGCTGTTTGGCGCTGAAATTTTATAAATGTACAATTATTAGTGTCACAAATTGTTGTGTGCTGTGGTGTTTTCCTGTTAAAGAGGATTAGTTGTGGGTTATTAATTGTTGTGTTATAAAGTTATAACCATAATGTAGCAAGTGTAAAGAACGTTTTAACGTTAACCATCAGATTGTAAATAAATCTAAAAGTTATATTTGCTCCCTTGTTTCTTTCGTGCTTATCTGAACCGTGACTTCTATGATCCGTTGCTCCACCAGTCCACTGCTACTAGTAGTATTTTTCCATCCGTCATCTTTAACCTCTTATCCTATTCTGGGTTGTGTGGGGACCGGAGCCGAAGGCAAGGTTCACCCTGGACAGGGATCCAGATTCTGGCAGGACTGAGACAGACATTCACACTCACATTCACACAACCTGACATGTCTTGACATTGTGGGGGAATCCCCATCGCCTGGATAGAACCCACTGAGATGACACGGAAAGAACATGTAAACTCCACACAGGAAGGCTATCCTGCGAGGTGACTGTGCTAGCCACAGCACCAGCGTGCCAACGAGATGGAATGCAGGGTATTCTCTACCCACAGAGGTGTAGCACACCGGCATACACTTCTGTGATCTGGAGGATACCCCGTGGCACTCCATTCCATCTAAAGAATCTGGTGGGCCCAACTCATATTCACCCAACTCACATTTACGCAACTCACATTCACACAACCTAACATGTTTTGACATTGTGGGGGAATCCCCATCGCCTGGATAGAACCCACTGACGCTGACACGGGAAGAACATGTAAACTCCACACAGGAGGGCCATCCTGCGAGGTGACTGTGCTAGCCACAGCACCAGCGTGCCAACGAGATGGAATGCAGGGTATTCTCTACCCACATAGGTGTAGCACACCGGCCTACACTTCTGTGGTCTGGAGGATACCCCGTGGCACTCCATTCCATCTAAGGAATGTGGTGGACCCAACTCATATTCACCCAACTCACATTTACACAACTCACATTCACACAACCTAACATGTTTTGACATTGTGGGGGAATCCCCATCGCCTGGATAGAACCCACTGACGCGCTGACACGGGGAGAACATGTAAACTCCACAAAGAAGGGCCTTCCTGCAAGGTGACTGTGCTAGCAACAGCACCAGCGTGCCAACGAGATGGAATGCAGGGTATCCTCTACCCACAGGGGTGTAGCACACCGGCCTACACCTCTGTGGTCTGGAGGGCCGTGACATTCCATACCATCTAAGGAATCTCTAGTGGATCTCGGGCTGGGTGTCTAACCAAAATACCCCAAAAAGCAAAAAAAAAAGTGTTTTTAAAGTGTTTTTGTTTGTAATATGCATACTAAGCATATCATTTAGTTATAGCTACTGATAATTTAACAAACATAAAAATATGACGTAGATAGGTTTGCAGTTTTCACGGTGTACATTTCAGATTGCATCTATTATACACATGAAAATAACTCACGTTTTCTCCTGAGGTGACGTAAGTTGCTCGTGTTACCACCAGTGGCAACAACAGTGGCTCCAAACTCGCAAAACGTCGGATTTTTTAAAACCAAAACACTTCCAATTTAATGGATCAGTGAATCTTAGTCCTATCTATAAACTCTGTTTTCTGATCTTTGACATCAAAGGACATTGGCTTTGATGTGAAGAAACACTATCTGTATTGTCACGGAAAAAGCTGTTACTATGGAAACGGTGACATCATCTGTGAGGTGGAAGAAGGTAAACAGGCTATATTGGCGCACAAGAGAGGAGCTGTGTCTGCTGTTTGGAAGTGTTTTGGTTTGAAAAAATCCGACAACAACAGTGGCTCCAAACTCGCAAAACGTCCGATTTTTTCAAACCAAAACACTTCCAAACAGCAGACACAGCTCCTCTCTTGTGCACAGACTATATTGGTGCATCTCCGGACTGTCTTTGTTCCTCCTGCATCGCTCTTTTCTGTTCTTTAAGTAACGCGACGGAGCCTCTCCCAGCTGTTAGCAGACTGTTGTGCTAACGGCTAGCTACAGAGCTGTACCAAGCATGCTGTTTGGCGCTGAAATTTTATAAATGTACAATTATTAGTGTCACAAATTGTTGTGTGCTGTGGTGTTTTCCTGTTAAAGAGGATTAGTTGTGGATTATTAATTGTTGTGTTATAAAGTTATAACCATAATGTAGCAAGTGTAAAGAACGTTTTAAGGTTAACCATCAGATTGTAAATAAATCTAAAAGTTATATTTGCTCCCTTGTTTCTTTCGTGCTTATCTGAACCGTGACTTCTATGATCCGTTGCTCCACCAGTCCACTGCTACTAGTAGTATTTTTCCATCCGTCATCTTTAACCTCTTATCCTATTCTGGGTTGGGTGGGGACCGGAGCCGAAAGCAAGGTTCACCCTGGACAGGGATCCAGATTCTGGCAGGACTGAGACAGACATTCACACTCACATTCACACAACCTGACATGTCTTGACATTGTGGGGGAATCCCCATCGCCTGGATAGAACCCACTGACGCTGACACGGGAAGAACATGTAAACTCCACACAGGAGGGCCATCCTGCGAGGTGACTGTGCTAGCCACAGCACCAGCGTGCCAACGAGATGGAATGCAGGGTATTCTCTACCCACAGAGGTGTAGCACACCGGCCTACACTTCTGTGGTCTGGAGGATACCCCGTGGCACTCCATTCCATCTAAGGAATCTGGTGGACCCAACTCATATTCACCCAACTCACATTTACACAACTCACATTCACACAACCTAACATGTTTTGACATTGTGGGGGAATCCCCATCGCCTGGATAGAACCCACTGACGCTGACACGGGAAGAACATGTAAACTCCACACAGGAGGGCCATCCTGCGAGGTGACTGTGCTAGCCACAGCACCAGCGTGCCAACGAGATGGAATGCAGGGTATTCTCTACCCACAGAGGTGTAGCACCCCGGCCTACACTTCTGTGGTCTGGAGGATACCCCGTGGCACTCCATTCCATCTAAGGAATCTGGTGGACCCAACTCATATTCACCCAACTCACATTTACACAACTCACATTCACACAACCTAACATGTTTTGACATTGTGGGGGAATCCCCATCGCCTGGATAGAACCCACTGACGCTGACACGGGAAGAACATGTAAACTCCACAAAGAAGGGCCTTCCTGCAAGGTGTGCTAGCCACAGCACCAGCGTGCCAACGAGATGGAATGCAGGGTATCCTCTACCCACAGGGGTGTAGCACACCGGCCTACACCTCTGTGGTCTGGAGGGCCGTGACATTCCATACCATCTAAGGAATCTCTGGTGGATCTCGGGCTGGGTGTCTCACCAAAATACCCCAAAAAGCAAAAAAAAAGTGTTTTTAAAGTGTTTTTGTTTGGAATATGCATACTAAGCATATCATTTAGTTATAGCTACTGATAATTTAACAAACATAAAAATATGACGTAGATAGGTTTGCAGTTTTCACGGTGTACATTTCAGATTGCATCTATTATACACATGAAAATAACTCACGTTTTCTCCTGAGGTGACGTAAGTTGCTCGTGTTACCACCAGTGGCAACAACAGTGGCTCCAAACTCGCAAAAAGTCGGATTTTTTAAAACCAAAACACTTCAAATTTAATGGATCAGTGAATCTTAGTCCTATCTATAAACTCTGTTTTCTGATCTTTGACATCAAAGGACATTGGCTTTGATGTGAAGAAACACTATCTGTATTGTCACGGAAAAAGCTGTTACTATGGAAACGGTGACATCATCTGTGAGGTGGAAGAAGGTGAACAGGCTATATTGGTGCACAAGAGAGGAGCTGTGTCTGCTCTTTGGAAGTGTTTTGGTTTGAAAAAATCCGACAACAACAGTGGCTCCAAACTCGCAAAACCGTCCGATTTTTTCAAACCAAAGCACTTCCAAACAGCAGACACAGCTCCTCTCTTGTGCACAGACTATATTGGTGCATCTCCGGACTGTCTTTGTTCCTCCTGCATCGCTCTTTTCTGTTCTTTAAGTAACGCGACGGAGCCTCTCCCAGCTGTTAGCAGACTGTTGTGCTAACGGCTAGCTACAGAGCTGTACCAAGCATGCTGTTTGGCGCTGAAATTTTATAAATGTACAATTATTAGTGTCACAAATTGTTGTGTGCTGTGGTGTTTTCCTGTTAAAGAGGATTAGTTGTGGGTTATTAATTGTTGTGTTATAAAGTTATAACCATAATGTAGCAAGTGTAAAGAACGTTTTAACGTTAACCATCAGATTGTAAATAAATCTAAAAGTTATGTTTGCTCCCTTGTTTCTTTCGTGCTTATCTGAACCGTGACTTCTATGATCCATTGCTCCACCAGTCCACTGCTACTAGTAGTATTTTTCCATCCGTCATCTTTAACCTCTTATCCTATTCTGGGTTGTGTGGGGACCGGAGCCGAAGGCAAGGTTCACCCTGGACAGGGATCCAGATTCTGGCAGGACTGAGACAGACATTCACACTCACATTCACACAACCTGACATGTCTTGACATTGTGGGGGAATCCCCATCGCCTGGATAGAACCCACTGACGCTGACACGGGAAGAACATGTAAACTCCACACAGGAGGGCCATCCTGCGAGGTGACTGTGCTAGCCACAGCACCAGCGTGCCAACGAGATGGAATGCAGGGTATTCTCTACCCACAGAGGTGTAGCACACCGGCCTACACTTCTGTGGTCTGGAGGATACCCCGTGGCACTCCATTCCATCTAAGGAATCTGGTGGACCCAACTCATATTCACCCAACTCACATTTACACAACTCACATTCACACAACCTAACATGTTTTGACATTTTGGGGGAATCCCCATCGCCTGGATAGAACCCACTGACGCGCTGACACGGGGAGAACATGTAAACTCCACAAAGAAGGGCCTTCCTGCAAGGTGACTGTGGTAGCAACAGCACCAGCGTGCCAACGAGATGGAATGCAGGGTATCCTCTACCCACAGGGGTGTAGCACACCGGCCTACACCTCTGTGGTCTGGAGGGCCGTGACATTCCATACCATCTAAGGAATCTCTAGTGGATCTCGGGCTGGGTGTCTAACCAAAATACCCCAAAAAGCAAAAAAAAAAGTGTTTTTAAAGTGTTTTTGTTTGTAATATGCATACTAAGCATATCATTTAGTTATAGCTACTGATAATTTAACAAACATAAAAATATGACGTAGATAGGTTTGCAGTTTTCACGGTGTACATTTCAGATTGCATCTATTATACACATGAAAATAACTCACGTTTTCTCCTGAGGTGACGTAAGTTGCTCGTGTTACCACCAGTGGCAACAACAGTGGCTCCAAACTCGCAAAACGTCGGATTTTTTAAAACCAAAACACTTCCAATTTAATGGATCAGTGAATCTTAGTCCTATCTATAAACTCTGTTTTCTGATCTTTGACATCAAAGGACATTGGCTTTGATGTGAAGAAACACTATCTGTATTGTCACGGAAAAAGCTGTTACTATGGAAACGGTGACATCATCTGTGAGGTGGAAGAAGGTAAACAGGCTATATTGGTGCACAAGAGAGGAGCTGTGTCTGCTGTTTGGAAGTGTTTTGGTTTGAAAAAATCCGACAACAACAGTGGCTCCAAACTCGCAAAACGTCCGATTTTTTCAAACCAAAACACTTCCAAACAGCAGACACAGCTCCTCTCTTGTGCACAGACTATATTGGTGCATCTCCGGACTGTCTTTGTTCCTCCTGCATCGCTCTTTTCTGTTCTTTAAGTAACGCGACGGAGCCTCTCCCAGCTGTTAGCAGACTGTTGTGCTAACGGCTAGCTACAGAGCTGTACCAAGCATGCTGTTTGGCGCTGAAATTTTATAAATGTACAATTATTAGTGTCACAAATTGTTGTGTGCTGTGGTGTTTTCCTGTTAAAGAGGATTAGTTGTGGGTTATTAATTGTTGTGTTATAAAGTTATAACCATAATGTAGCAAGTGTAAAGAACGTTTTAACGTTAACCATCAGATTGTAAATAAATCTAAAAGTTATATTTGCTCCCTTGTTTCTTTCGTGCTTATCTGAACCGTGACTTCTATGATCCGTTGCTCCACCAGTCCACTGCTACTAGTAGTATTTTTCCATCCGTCATCTTTAACCTCTTATCCTATTCTGGGTTGGGTGGGGACCGGAGCCGAAGACAAGGTTCACGCTGGACAGGGATCCAGATTCTGGCAGGACTGAGACAGACATTCACACTCACATTCACACAACCTGACATGTCTTGACATTGTGGGGGAATCCCCATCGCCTGGATAGAACCCACTGAGATGACACGGGAAGAACATGTAAACTCCACACAGGAGGGCCATCCTGCGAGGTGACTGTGCTAGCCACAGCACCAGCGTGCCAACGAGATGGAATGCAGGGTATTCTCTACCCACAGAGGTGTAGCACACCGGCCTACACTTCTGTGGTCTGGAGGATACCCCGTGGCACTCCATTCCATCGAAGGAATCTGGTGGACCCAACTCATATTCACCCAACTCACATTTACGCAACTCACATTCACACAACCTAACATGTTTTGACATTGTGGGGGAATCCCCATCGCCTGGATAGAACCCACTGACCCTGACACGGGAAGAACATGTAAACTCCACACAGGAGGGCCATCCTGCGAGGTGACTGTGCTAGCCACAGCACCAGCGTGCCAACGAGATGGAATGCAGGGTATTCTCTACCCACAGAGGTGTAGCACACCGGCCTACACTTCTGTGGTCTGGAGGATACCCCGTGGCACTCCATTCCATCGAAGGAATCTGGTGGACCCAACTCATATTCACCCAACTCACATTTACGCAACTCACATTCACACAACCTAACATGTTTTGACATTGTGGGGGAATCCCCATCGCCTGGATAGAACCCACTGACCCTGACACGGGAAGAACATGTAAACTCCACACAGGAGGGCCATCCTGCGAGGTGACTGTGCTAGCCACAGCACCAGCGTGCCAACGAGATGGAATGCAGGGTATTCTCTACCCACAGAGGTGTAGCACACCGGCCTACACTTCTGTGGTCTGGAGGATACCCCGTGGCACTCCATTCCATCTAAGGAATCTGGTGGACCCAACTCATATTCACTCAACTCACATTTACGCAACTCACATTCACACAACCTAACATGTTTTGACATTGTGGGGGAATCCCCATCGCCTGGATAGAACCCACTGACGCTGACACGGGAAGAACATGTAAACTCCACACAGGAGGGCCATCCTGCGAGGTGACTGTGCTAGCCACAGCACCAGCGTGCCAACGAGATGGAATGCAGGGTATCCTCTACCCACAGAGGTGTAGCACACCGGCCTACACTTCTGTGGTCTGGAGGATACCCCGTGGCACTCCATTCCATCTAAGGAATCTGGTGGACCCAACTCATATTCACCCAACTCACATTTACACAACTCACATTCACACAACCTAACATGTTTTGACATTGTGGGGGAATCCCCATCGCCTGGATAGAACCCACTGACGCTGACACGGGAAGAACATGTAAACTCCACAAAGAAGGGCCTTCCTGCAAGGTGTGCTAGCCACAGCACCAGCGTGCCAACGAGATGGAATGCAGGGTATTCTCTACCCACAGAGGTGTAGCACACCGGCCTACACTTCTGTGGTCTGGAGGATACCCCGTGGCACTCCATTCCATCTAAGGAATCTGGTGGACCCAACTCATATTCACCCAACTCACATTTACACAACTCACATTCACACAACCTAACATGTTTTGACATTGTGGGGGAATCCCCATGGCCTGGATAGAACCCACTGACGCGCTGACACGGGGAGAACATGTAAACTCCACAAAGAAGGGCCTTCCTGCAAGGTGACTGTGCTAGCAACAGCACCAGCGTGCCAACGAGATGGAATGCAGGGTATCCTCTACCCACAAGGGTGTAGCACACCGGCCTACACCTCTGTGGTCTGGAGGGCCGTGACATTCCATACCATCTAAGGAATCTCTGGTGGATCTCGGGCTGGGTGTCTCACCAAAATACCCCAAAAAGCAAAAAAAAAAGTGTTTTTAAAGTGTTTTTGTTTGGAATATGCATACTAAGCATATCATTTAGTTATAGCTACTGATAATTTAACAAACATAAAAATATGACGTAGATAGGTTTGCAGTTTTCACGGTGTACATTTCAGATTGCATCTATTATACACATGAAAATAACTCACGTTTTCTCCTGAGGTGACGTAAGTTGCTCGTGTTACCACCAGTGGCAACAACAGTGGCTCCAAACTCGCAAAACGTCGGATTTTTTAAAACCAAAACACTTCCAATTTAATGGATCAGTGAATCTTAGTCCTATCTATAAACTCTGTTTTCTGATCTTTGACATCAAAGGACATTGGCTTTGATGTGAAGAAACACTATCTGTATTGTCACGGAAAAAGCTGTTACTATGGAAACGGTGACATCATCTGTGAGGTGGAAGAAGGTAAACAGGCTATATTGGTGCACAAGAGAGGAGCTGTGTCTGCTGTTTGGAAGTGTTTTGGTTTGAAAAAATCCGACAACAACAGTGGCTCCAAACTCGCAAAACGTCCGATTTTTTCAAACCAAAACACTTCCAAACAGCAGACACAGCACCTCTCTTGTGCACAGACTATATTGGTGCATCTCCGGTCTGTCTTTGTTCCTCCTGCATTGCTCTTTTCTGTTCTTTAAGTAACGCGACGGAGCCTCTCCCAGCTGTTGGCAGACTGTTGTGCTAACGGCTAGCTACAGAGCTGTACCAAGCATGCTGTTTGGCGCTGAAATTTTATAAATGTACAATTATTAGTGTCACAAATTGTTGTGTGCTGTGGTGTTTTCCTGTTAAAGAGGATTAGTTGTGGGTTATTAATTGTTGTGTTATAAAGTTATAACCATAATGTAGCAAGTGTAAAGAACGTTTTAACGTTAACCATCAGATTGTAAATAAATCTAAAAGTTATATTTGCTCCCTTGTTTCTTTCGTGCTTATCTGAACCGTGACTTCTATGATCCGTTGCTCCACCAGTCCACTGCTACTAGTAGTATTTTTCCATCCGTCATCTTTAACCTCTTATCCTATTCTGGGTTGGGTGGGGACCAGAGCCGAAGACAAGGTTCACGCTGGACAGGGATCCAGATTCTGGCAGGACTGAGACAGACATTCACACTCACATTCACACAACCTGACATGTCTTGACATTGTGGGGGAATCCCCATCGCCTGGATAGAACCCACTGAGATGACACGGAAAGAACATGTAAACTCCACACAGGAGGGCCATCCTGCGAGGTGACTGTGCTAGCCACAGCACCAGCGTGCCAACGAGATGGAATGCAGGGTATTCTCTACCCACAGAGGTGTAGCACACCGGCATACACTTCTGTGATCTGGAGGATACCCCGTGGCACTCCATTCCATCTAAGGAATCTGGTGGACCCAACTCATATTCACCCAACTCACATTTACGCAACTCACATTCACACAACCTAACATGTTTTGACATTGTGGGGGAATCCCCATCGCCTGGATAGAACCCACTGACGCTGACACGGGAAGAACATGTAAACTCCACACAGGAGGGCCATCCTGCGAGGTGACTGTGCTAGCCACAGCACCAGCGTGCCAACGAGATGGAATGCAGGGTATTCTCTACCCACAGAGGTGTAGCACACCGGCCTACACTTCTGTGGTCTGGAGGATACCCCGTGGCACTCCATTCCATCTAAGGAATCTGGTGGACCCAACTCATATTCACCCAACTCACATTTACACAACTCACATTCACACAACCTAACATGTTTTGACATTGTGGGGGAATCCCCATCGCCTGGATAGAACCCACTTATGCTGACACGGGAAGAACATGTAAACTCCACAAAGAAGGGCCTTCCTGCAAGGTGTGCTAGCCACAGCACCAGCGTGCCAACGAGATGGAATGCAGGGTATTCTCTACCCACAGAGGTGTAGCACACCGGCCTACACTTCTGTGGTCTGGAGGATACCCCGTGGCACTCCATTCCATCTAAGGAATCTGGTGGACCCAACTCATATTCACCCAACTCACATTTACACAACTCACATTCACACAACCTAACATGTTTTGACATTGTGGGGGAATCCCCATGGCCTGGATAGAACCCACTGACGCGCTGACACGGGGAGAACATGTAAACTCCACAAAGAAGGGCCTTCCTGCAAGGTGACTGTGCTAGCAACAGCACCAGCGTGCCAACGAGATGGAATGCAGGGTATCCTCTACCCACAGGGGTGTAGCACACCGGCCTACACCTCTGTGGTCTGGAGGGCCGTGACATTCCATACCATCTAAGGAATCTCTGGTGGATCTCGGGCTGGGTGTCTCACCAAAATACCCCAAAAAGCAAAAAAAAAAGTGTTTTTAAAGTGTTTTTGTTTGGAATATGCATACTAAGCATATCATTTAGTTATAGCTACTGATAATTTAACAAACATAAAAATATGACGTAGATAGGTTTGCAGTTTTCACGGTGTACATTTCAGATTGCATCTATTATACACATGAAAATAACTCACGTTTTCTCCTGAGGTGACGTAAGTTGCTCGTGTTACCACCAGTGGCAACAACAGTGGCTCCAAACTCGCAAAACGTCGGATTTTTTAAAACCAAAACACTTCCAATTTAATGGATCAGTGAATCTTAGTCCTATCTATAAACTCTGTTTTCTGATCTTTGACATCAAAGGACATTGGCTTTGATGTGAAGAAACACTATCTGTATTGTCACGGAAAAAGCTGTTACTATGGAAACGGTGACATCATCTGTGAGGTGGAAGAAGGTAAACAGGCTATATTGGTGCACAAGAGAGGAGCTGTGTCTGCTGTTTGGAAGTGTTTTGGTTTGAAAAAATCCAACAACAACAGTGGCTCCAAACTCGCAAAACGTCCGATTTTTTCAAACCAAAACACTTCCAAACAGCAGACACAGCTCCTCTCTTGTGCACAGACTATATTGGTGCATCTCCGGACTGTCTTTGTTCCTCCTGCATCGCTCTTTTCTGTTCTTTAAGTAACGCGACGGAGCCTCTCCCAGCTGTTAGCAGACTGTTCTGCTAACGGCTAGCTACAGAGCTGTACCAAGCATGCTGTTTGGCGCTGAAATTTTATAAATGTACAATTATTAGTGTCACAAATTGTTGTGTGCTGTGGTGTTTTCCTGTTAAAGAGGATTAGTTGTGGGTTATTAATTGTTGTGTTATAAAGTTATAACCATAATGTAGCAAGTGTAAAGAACGTTTTAACGTTAACCATCAGATTGTAAATAAATCTAAAAGTTATATTTGCTCCCTTGTTTCTTTCGTGCTTATCTGAACCGTGACTTCTATGATCCGTTGCTCCACCAGTCCACTGCTACTAGTAGTATTTTTCCATCCGTCATCTTTAACCTCTTATCCTATTCTGGATTGTGTGGGGACCAGGAGCCGAAGGCAAGGTTCACCTTGGACAGGGATCCAGATTCCGGCAGGACTGAGACAGATATTCACACTCACATTCACACAACCTGACATGTCTTGACATTGTGGGGGAATCCCCATCGCCTGGATAGAACCCACTGACGCTGACACGGGAAGAACATGTAAACTCCACACAGGAGGGCCATCCTGCGAGGTGACTGTGCTAGCCACAGCACCAGCGTGCCAACGAGATGGAATGCAGGGTATTCTCTACCCACAGAGGTGTAGCACACCGGCCTACACTTCTGTGGTCTGGAGGATACCCCGTGGCACTCCATTCCATCAAAGGAATCTGGTGGAACCAACTCATATTCACCCAACTCACATTTACGCAACTCACATTCACACAACCTAACATGTTTTGACATTGTGGGGGAATCCCCATCGCCTGGATAGAACCCACTGACCCTGACACGGGAAGAACATGTAAACTCCACACAGGAGGGCCATCCTGCGAGGTGACTGTGCTAGCCACAGCACCAGCGTGCCAACGAGATGGAATGCAGGGTATTCTCTACCCACAGAGGTGTAGCACACCGGCCTACACTTCTGTGGTCTGGAGGATACCCCGTGGCACTCCATTCCATCTAAGGAATCTGGTGGACCCAACTCATATTCACCCAACTCACATTTACGCAACTCACATTCACACAACCTAACATGTTTTGACATTGTGGGGGAATCCCCATCGCCTGGATAGAACCCACTGACGCGCTGACACGGGGAGAACATGTAAACTCCACAAAGAAGGGCCTTCCTGCAAGGTGACTGTGCTAGCAACAATCACCAGCGTACCAACGAGATGGAATGCAGGGTATCCTCTACCCACAGGGGTGTAGCACACCGGCCTACACCTCTGTGGTCTGGAGGGCCGTGACATTCCATACCATCTAAGGAATCTCTGGTGGATCTCGGGCTGGGTGTCTAACCAAAATACCCCAAAAATAAAAAAAAAAAGTGTTTTTAAAGTGTTTTTGTTTGGAATATGCATACTAAGCATATCATTTAGTTATAGCTACTGATAATTTAACAAACATAAAAATATGACGTAGATAGGTTTGCAGTTTTCACGGTGTACATTTCAGATTGCATCTATTATACACATGAAAATAACTCACGTTTTCTCCTGAGGTGACGTAAGTTGCTCGTGTTACCACCAGTGGCAACAACAGTGGCTCCAAACTCGCAAAACGTCGGATTTTTTAAAACCAAAACACTTCCAATTTAATGGATCAGTGAATCTTAGTCCTATCTATAAACTCTGTTTTCTGATCTTTGACATCAAAGGACATTGGCTTTGATGTGAAGAAACACTATCTGTATTGTCACGGAAAAAGCTGTTACTATGGAAACGGTGACATCATCTGTGAGGTGGAAGAAGGTAAACAGGCTATATTGGTGCACAAGAGAGGAGCTGTGTCTGCTGTTTGGAAGTGTTTTGGTTTGAAAAAATCCGACAACAACAGTGGCTCCAAACTCGCAAAACGTCCGATTTTTTCAAACCAAAACACTTCCAAACAGCAGACACAGCACCTCTCTTGTGCACAGACTATATTGGTGCATCTCCGGTCTGTCTTTGTTCCTCCTGCATTGCTCTTTTCTGTTCTTTAAGTAACGCGACGGAGCCTCTCCCAGCTGTTGGCAGACTGTTGTGCTAACGGCTAGCTACAGAGCTGTACCAAGCATGCTGTTTGGCGCTGAAATTTTATAAATGTACAATTATTAGTGTCACAAATTGTTGTGTGCTGTGGTGTTTTCCTGTTAAAGAGGATTAGTTGTGGGTTATTAATTGTTGTGTTATAAAGTTATAACCATAATGTAGCAAGTGTAAAGAACGTTTTAACGTTAACCATCAGATTGTAAATAAATCTAAAAGTTATATTTGCTCCCTTGTTTCTTTCGTGCTTATCTGAACCGTGACTTCTATGATCCGTTGCTCCACCAGTCCACTGCTACTAGTAGTATTTTTCCATCCGTCATCTTTAACCTCTTATCCTATTCTGGGTTGGGTGGGGACCAGAGCCGAAGACAAGGTTCACGCTGGACAGGGATCCAGATTCTGGCAGGACTGAGACAGACATTCACACTCACATTCACACAACCTGACATGTCTTGACATTGTGGGGGAATCCCCATCGCCTGGATAGAACCCACTGAGATGACACGGAAAGAACATGTAAACTCCACACAGGAGGGCCATCCTGCGAGGTGACTGTGCTAGCCACAGCACCAGCGTGCCAACGAGATGGAATGCAGGGTATTCTCTACCCACAGAGGTGTAGCACACCGGCATACACTTCTGTGATCTGGAGGATACCCCGTGGCACTCCATTCCATCTAAGGAATCTGGTGGACCCAACTCATATTCACCCAACTCACATTTACGCAACTCACATTCACACAACCTAACATGTTTTGACATTGTGGGGGAATCCCCATCGCCTGGATAGAACCCACTGACGCTGACACGGGAAGAACATGTAAACTCCACAAAGAAGGGCCTTCCTGCAAGGTGTGCTAGCCACAGCACCAGCGTGCCAACGAGATGGAATGCAGGGTATTCTCTACCCACAGAGGTGTAGCACACCGGCCTACACTTCTGTGGTCTGGAGGATACCCCGTGGCACTCCATTCCATCTAAGGAATCTGGTGGACCCAACTCATATTCACCCAACTCACATTTACACAACTCACATTCACACAACCTAACATGTTTTGACATTGTGGGGGAATCCCCATCGCCTGGATAGAACCCACTGACGCGCTGACACGGGGAGAACATGTAAACTCCACAAAGAAGGGCCTTCCTGCAAGGTGACTGTGCTAGCAACAGCACCAGCGTGCCAACGAGATGGAATGCAGGGTATCCTCTACCCACAAGGGTGTAGCACACCGGCCTACACCTCTGTGGTCTGGAGGGCCGTGACATTCCATACCATCTAAGGAATCTCTGGTGGATCTCGGGCTGGGTGTCTCACCAAAATACCCCAAAAAGCAAAAAAAAAAGTGTTTTTAAAGTGTTTTTGTTTGGAATATGCATACTAAGCATATCATTTAGTTATAGCTACTGATAATTTAACAAACATAAAAATATGACGTAGATAGGTTTGCAGTTTTCACGGTGTACATTTCAGATTGCATCTATTATACACATGAAAATAACTCACGTTTTCTCCTGAGGTGACGTAAGTTGCTCGTGTTACCACCAGTGGCAACAACAGTGGCTCCAAACTCGCAAAACGTCGGATTTTTTAAAACCAAAACACTTCCAATTTAATGGATCAGTGAATCTTAGTCCTATCTATAAACTCTGTTTTCTGATCTTTGACATCAAAGGACATTGGCTTTGATGTGAAGAAACACTATCTGTATTGTCACGGAAAAAGCTGTTACTATGGAAACGGTGACATCATCTGTGAGGTGGAAGAAGGTAAACAGGCTATATTGGTGCACAAGAGAGGAGCTGTGTCTGCTGTTTGGAAGTGTTTTGGTTTGAAAAAATCCGACAACAACAGTGGCTCCAAACTCGCAAAACGTCCGATTTTTTCAAACCAAAACACTTCCAAACAGCAGACACAGCACCTCTCTTGTGCACAGACTATATTGGTGCATCTCCGGTCTGTCTTTGTTCCTCCTGCATTGCTCTTTTCTGTTCTTTAAGTAACGCGACGGAGCCTCTCCCAGCTGTTGGCAGACTGTTGTGCTAACGGCTAGCTACAGAGCTGTACCAAGCATGCTGTTTGGCGCTGAAATTTTATAAATGTACAATTATTAGTGTCACAAATTGTTGTGTGCTGTGGTGTTTTCCTGTTAAAGAGGATTAGTTGTGGGTTATTAATTGTTGTGTTATAAAGTTATAACCATAATGTAGCAAGTGTAAAGAACGTTTTAACGTTAACCATCAGATTGTAAATAAATCTAAAAGTTATATTTGCTCCCTTGTTTCTTTCGTGCTTATCTGAACCGTGACTTCTATGATCCGTTGCTCCACCAGTCCACTGCTACTAGTAGTATTTTTCCATCCGTCATCTTTAACCTCTTATCCTATTCTGGGTTGGGTGGGGACCAGAGCCGAAGACAAGGTTCACGCTGGACAGGGATCCAGATTCTGGCAGGACTGAGACAGACATTCACACTCACATTCACACAACCTGACATGTCTTGACATTGTGGGGGAATCCCCATCGCCTGGATAGAACCCACTGAGATGACACGGAAAGAACATGTAAACTCCACACAGGAGGGCCATCCTGCGAGGTGACTGTGCTAGCCACAGCACCAGCGTGCCAACGAGATGGAATGCAGGGTATTCTCTACCCACAGAGGTGTAGCACACCGGCCTACACTTCTGTGATCTGGAGGATACCCCGTGGCACTCCATTCCATCTAAGGAATCTGGTGGACCCAACTCATATTCACCCAACTCACATTTACGCAACTCACATTCACACAACCTAACATGTTTTGACATTGTGGGGGAATCCACATCGCCTGGATAGAACCCACTGACCCTGACACGGGAAGAACATGTAAACTCCACACAGGAGGGCCATCCTGCGAGGTGACTGTGCTAGCCACAGCACCAGCGTGCCAACGAGATGGAATGCAGGGTATTCTCTACCCACAGAGGTGTAGCACACCGGCCTACACTTCTGTGGTCTGGAGGATACCCCGTGGCACTCCATTCCATCGAAGGAATCTGGTGGACCCAACTCATATTCACCCAACTCACATTTACGCAACTCACATTCACACAACCTAACATGTTTTGACATTGTGGGGGAATCCCCATCGCCTGGATAGAACCCACTGACCCTGACACGGGAAGAACATGTAAACTCCACACAGGAGGGCCATCCTGCGAGGTGACTGTGCTAGCCACAGCACCAGCGTGCCAACGAGATGGAATGCAGGGTATTCTCTACCCACAGAGGTGTAGCACACCGGCCTACACTTCTGTGGTCTGGAGGATACCCCGTGGCACTCCATTCCATCTAAGGAATCTGGTGGACCCAACTCATATTCACTCAACTCACATTTACGCAACTCACATTCACACAACCTAACATGTTTTGACATTGTGGGGGAATCCCCATCGCCTGGATAGAACCCACTGACGCTGACACGGGAAGAACATGTAAACTCCACACAGGAGGGCCATCCTGCGAGGTGACTGTGCTAGCCACAGCACCAGCGTGCCAACGAGATGGAATGCAGGGTATCCTCTACCCACAGAGGTGTAGCACACCGGCCTACACTTCTGTGGTCTGGAGGATACCCCGTGGCACTCCATTCCATCTAAGGAATCTGGTGGACCCAACTCATATTCACCCAACTCACATTTACACAACTCACATTCACACAACCTAACATGTTTTGACATTGTGGGGGAATCCCCATCGCCTGGATAGAACCCACTTATGCTGACACGGGAAGAACATGTAAACTCCACAAAGAAGGGCCTTCCTGCAAGGTGTGCTAGCCACAGCACCAGCGTGCCAACGAGATGGAATGCAGGGTATTCTCTACCCACAGAGGTGTAGCACACCGGCCTACACTTCTGTGGTCTGGAGGATACCCCGTGGCACTCCATTCCATCTAAGGAATCTGGTGGACCCAACTCATATTCACCCAACTCACATTTACACAACTCACATTCACACAACCTAACATGTTTTGACATTGTGGGGGAATCCCCATGGCCTGGATAGAACCCACTGACGCGCTGACACGGGGAGAACATGTAAACTCCACAAAGAAGGGCCTTCCTGCAAGGTGACTGTGCTAGCAACAGCACCAGCGTGCCAACGAGATGGAATGCAGGGTATCCTCTACCCACAGGGGTGTAGCACACCGGCCTACACCTCTGTGGTCTGGAGGGCCGTGACATTCCATACCATCTAAGGAATCTCTGGTGGATCTCGGGCTGGGTGTCTCACCAAAATACCCCAAAAAGCAAAAAAAAAAGTGTTTTTAAAGTGTTTTTGTTTGGAATATGCATACTAAGCATATCATTTAGTTATAGCTACTGATAATTTAACAAACATAAAAATATGACGTAGATAGGTTTGCAGTTTTCACGGTGTACATTTCAGATTGCATCTATTATACACATGAAAATAACTCACGTTTTCTCCTGAGGTGACGTAAGTTGCTCGTGTTACCACCAGTGGCAACAACAGTGGCTCCAAACTCGCAAAACGTCGGATTTTTTAAAACCAAAACACTTCCAATTTAATGGATCAGTGAATCTTAGTCCTATCTATAAACTCTGTTTTCTGATCTTTGACATCAAAGGACATTGGCTTTGATGTGAAGAAACACTATCTGTATTGTCACGGAAAAAGCTGTTACTATGGAAACGGTGACATCATCTGTGAGGTGGAAGAAGGTAAACAGGCTATATTGGTGCACAAGAGAGGAGCTGTGTCTGCTGTTTGGAAGTGTTTTGGTTTGAAAAAATCCAACAACAACAGTGGCTCCAAACTCGCAAAACGTCCGATTTTTTCAAACCAAAACACTTCCAAACAGCAGACACAGCTCCTCTCTTGTGCACAGACTATATTGGTGCATCTCCGGACTGTCTTTGTTCCTCCTGCATCGCTCTTTTCTGTTCTTTAAGTAACGCGACGGAGCCTCTCCCAGCTGTTAGCAGACTGTTCTGCTAACGGCTAGCTACAGAGCTGTACCAAGCATGCTGTTTGGCGCTGAAATTTTATAAATGTACAATTATTAGTGTCACAAATTGTTGTGTGCTGTGGTGTTTTCCTGTTAAAGAGGATTAGTTGTGGGTTATTAATTGTTGTGTTATAAAGTTATAACCATAATGTAGCAAGTGTAAAGAACGTTTTAACGTTAACCATCAGATTGTAAATAAATCTAAAAGTTATATTTGCTCCCTTGTTTCTTTCGTGCTTATCTGAACCGTGACTTCTATGATCCGTTGCTCCACCAGTCCACTGCTACTAGTAGTATTTTTCCATCCGTCATCTTTAACCTCTTATCCTATTCTGGATTGTGTGGGGACCAGGAGCCGAAGGCAAGGTTCACCTTGGACAGGGATCCAGATTCCGGCAGGACTGAGACAGATATTCACACTCACATTCACACAACCTGACATGTCTTGACATTGTGGGGGAATCCCCATCGCCTGGATAGAACCCACTGACGCTGACACGGGAAGAACATGTAAACTCCACACAGGAGGGCCATCCTGCGAGGTGACTGTGCTAGCCACAGCACCAGCGTGCCAACGAGATGGAATGCAGGGTATTCTCTACCCACAGAGGTGTAGCACACCGGCCTACACTTCTGTGGTCTGGAGGATACCCCGTGGCACTCCATTCCATCAAAGGAATCTGGTGGAACCAACTCATATTCACCCAACTCACATTTACGCAACTCACATTCACACAACCTAACATGTTTTGACATTGTGGGGGAATCCCCATCGCCTGGATAGAACCCACTGACCCTGACACGGGAAGAACATGTAAACTCCACACAGGAGGGCCATCCTGCGAGGTGACTGTGCTAGCCACAGCACCAGCGTGCCAACGAGATGGAATGCAGGGTATTCTCTACCCACAGAGGTGTAGCACACCGGCCTACACTTCTGTGGTCTGGAGGATACCCCGTGGCACTCCATTCCATCTAAGGAATCTGGTGGACCCAACTCATATTCACCCAACTCACATTTACGCAACTCACATTCACACAACCTAACATGTTTTGACATTGTGGGGGAATCCCCATCGCCTGGATAGAACCCACTGACGCGCTGACACGGGGAGAACATGTAAACTCCACAAAGAAGGGCCTTCCTGCAAGGTGACTGTGCTAGCAACAATCACCAGCGTACCAACGAGATGGAATGCAGGGTATCCTCTACCCACAGGGGTGTAGCACACCGGCCTACACCTCTGTGGTCTGGAGGGCCGTGACATTCCATACCATCTAAGGAATCTCTGGTGGATCTCGGGCTGGGTGTCTAACCAAAATACCCCAAAAATAAAAAAAAAAAGTGTTTTTAAAGTGTTTTTGTTTGGAATATGCATACTAAGCATATCATTTAGTTATAGCTACTGATAATTTAACAAACATAAAAATATGACGTAGATAGGTTTGCAGTTTTCACGGTGTACATTTCAGATTGCATCTATTATACACATGAAAATAACTCACGTTTTCTCCTGAGGTGACGTAAGTTGCTCGTGTTACCACCAGTGGCAACAACAGTGGCTCCAAACTCGCAAAACGTCGGATTTTTTAAAACCAAAACACTTCCAATTTAATGGATCAGTGAATCTTAGTCCTATCTATAAACTCTGTTTTCTGATCTTTGACATCAAAGGACATTGGCTTTGATGTGAAGAAACACTATCTGTATTGTCACGGAAAAAGCTGTTACTATGGAAACGGTGACATCATCTGTGAGGTGGAAGAAGGTAAACAGGCTATATTGGTGCACAAGAGAGGAGCTGTGTCTGCTGTTTGGAAGTGTTTTGGTTTGAAAAAATCCGACAACAACAGTGGCTCCAAACTCGCAAAACGTCCGATTTTTTCAAACCAAAACACTTCCAAACAGCAGACACAGCACCTCTCTTGTGCACAGACTATATTGGTGCATCTCCGGTCTGTCTTTGTTCCTCCTGCATTGCTCTTTTCTGTTCTTTAAGTAACGCGACGGAGCCTCTCCCAGCTGTTGGCAGACTGTTGTGCTAACGGCTAGCTACAGAGCTGTACCAAGCATGCTGTTTGGCGCTGAAATTTTATAAATGTACAATTATTAGTGTCACAAATTGTTGTGTGCTGTGGTGTTTTCCTGTTAAAGAGGATTAGTTGTGGGTTATTAATTGTTGTGTTATAAAGTTATAACCATAATGTAGCAAGTGTAAAGAACGTTTTAACGTTAACCATCAGATTGTAAATAAATCTAAAAGTTATATTTGCTCCCTTGTTTCTTTCGTGCTTATCTGAACCGTGACTTCTATGATCCGTTGCTCCACCAGTCCACTGCTACTAGTAGTATTTTTCCATCCGTCATCTTTAACCTCTTATCCTATTCTGGGTTGGGTGGGGACCAGAGCCGAAGACAAGGTTCACGCTGGACAGGGATCCAGATTCTGGCAGGACTGAGACAGACATTCACACTCACATTCACACAACCTGACATGTCTTGACATTGTGGGGGAATCCCCATCGCCTGGATAGAACCCACTGAGATGACACGGAAAGAACATGTAAACTCCACACAGGAGGGCCATCCTGCGAGGTGACTGTGCTAGCCACAGCACCAGCGTGCCAACGAGATGGAATGCAGGGTATTCTCTACCCACAGAGGTGTAGCACACCGGCATACACTTCTGTGATCTGGAGGATACCCCGTGGCACTCCATTCCATCTAAGGAATCTGGTGGACCCAACTCATATTCACCCAACTCACATTTACGCAACTCACATTCACACAACCTAACATGTTTTGACATTGTGGGGGAATCCCCATCGCCTGGATAGAACCCACTGACGCTGACACGGGAAGAACATGTAAACTCCACAAAGAAGGGCCTTCCTGCAAGGTGTGCTAGCCACAGCACCAGCGTGCCAACGAGATGGAATGCAGGGTATTCTCTACCCACAGAGGTGTAGCACACCGGCCTACACTTCTGTGGTCTGGAGGATACCCCGTGGCACTCCATTCCATCTAAGGAATCTGGTGGACCCAACTCATATTCACCCAACTCACATTTACACAACTCACATTCACACAACCTAACATGTTTTGACATTGTGGGGGAATCCCCATCGCCTGGATAGAACCCACTGACGCGCTGACACGGGGAGAACATGTAAACTCCACAAAGAAGGGCCTTCCTGCAAGGTGACTGTGCTAGCAACAGCACCAGCGTGCCAACGAGATGGAATGCAGGGTATCCTCTACCCACAAGGGTGTAGCACACCGGCCTACACCTCTGTGGTCTGGAGGGCCGTGACATTCCATACCATCTAAGGAATCTCTGGTGGATCTCGGGCTGGGTGTCTCACCAAAATACCCCAAAAAGCAAAAAAAAAAGTGTTTTTAAAGTGTTTTTGTTTGGAATATGCATACTAAGCATATCATTTAGTTATAGCTACTGATAATTTAACAAACATAAAAATATGACGTAGATAGGTTTGCAGTTTTCACGGTGTACATTTCAGATTGCATCTATTATACACATGAAAATAACTCACGTTTTCTCCTGAGGTGACGTAAGTTGCTCGTGTTACCACCAGTGGCAACAACAGTGGCTCCAAACTCGCAAAACGTCGGATTTTTTAAAACCAAAACACTTCCAATTTAATGGATCAGTGAATCTTAGTCCTATCTATAAACTCTGTTTTCTGATCTTTGACATCAAAGGACATTGGCTTTGATGTGAAGAAACACTATCTGTATTGTCACGGAAAAAGCTGTTACTATGGAAACGGTGACATCATCTGTGAGGTGGAAGAAGGTAAACAGGCTATATTGGTGCACAAGAGAGGAGCTGTGTCTGCTGTTTGGAAGTGTTTTGGTTTGAAAAAATCCGACAACAACAGTGGCTCCAAACTCGCAAAACGTCCGATTTTTTCAAACCAAAACACTTCCAAACAGCAGACACAGCACCTCTCTTGTGCACAGACTATATTGGTGCATCTCCGGTCTGTCTTTGTTCCTCCTGCATTGCTCTTTTCTGTTCTTTAAGTAACGCGACGGAGCCTCTCCCAGCTGTTGGCAGACTGTTGTGCTAACGGCTAGCTACAGAGCTGTACCAAGCATGCTGTTTGGCGCTGAAATTTTATAAATGTACAATTATTAGTGTCACAAATTGTTGTGTGCTGTGGTGTTTTCCTGTTAAAGAGGATTAGTTGTGGGTTATTAATTGTTGTGTTATAAAGTTATAACCATAATGTAGCAAGTGTAAAGAACGTTTTAACGTTAACCATCAGATTGTAAATAAATCTAAAAGTTATATTTGCTCCCTTGTTTCTTTCGTGCTTATCTGAACCGTGACTTCTATGATCCGTTGCTCCACCAGTCCACTGCTACTAGTAGTATTTTTCCATCCGTCATCTTTAACCTCTTATCCTATTCTGGGTTGGGTGGGGACCAGAGCCGAAGACAAGGTTCACGCTGGACAGGGATCCAGATTCTGGCAGGACTGAGACAGACATTCACACTCACATTCACACAACCTGACATGTCTTGACATTGTGGGGGAATCCCCATCGCCTGGATAGAACCCACTGAGATGACACGGAAAGAACATGTAAACTCCACACAGGAGGGCCATCCTGCGAGGTGACTGTGCTAGCCACAGCACCAGCGTGCCAACGAGATGGAATGCAGGGTATTCTCTACCCACAGAGGTGTAGCACACCGGCATACACTTCTGTGATCTGGAGGATACCCCGTGGCACTCCATTCCATCTAAGGAATCTGGTGGACCCAACTCATATTCACCCAACTCACATTTACGCAACTCACATTCACACAACCTAACATGTTTTGACATTGTGGGGGAATCCCCATCGCCTGGATAGAACCCACTGACGCTGACACGGGAAGAACATGTAAACTCCACACAGGAGGGCCATCCTGCGAGGTGACTGTGCTAGCCACAGCACCAGCGTGCCAACGAGATGGAATGCAGGGTATTCTCTACCCACAGAGGTGTAGCACACCGGCCTACACTTCTGTGGTCTGGAGGATACCCCGTGGCACTCCATTCCATCTAAGGAATCTGGTGGACCCAACTCATATTCACCCAACTCACATTTACACAACTCACATTCACACAACCTAACATGTTTTGACATTGTGGGGGAATCCCCATCGCCTGGATAGAACCCACTGACGCGCTGACACGGGGAGAACATGTAAACTCCACAAAGAAGGGCCTTCCTGCAAGGTGACTGTGCTAGCAACAGCACCAGCGTGCCAACGAGATGGAATGCAGGGTATCCTCTACCCACAGGGGTGTAGCACACCGGCCTACACCTCTGTGGTCTGGAGGGCCGTGACATTCCATACCATCTAAGGAATCTCTGGTGGATCTCGGGCTGGGTGTCTAACCAAAATACCCCAAAAAGCAAAAAAAAAAGTGTTTTTAAAGTGTTTTTGTTTGGAATATGCATACTAAGCATATCATTTAGTTATAGCTACTGATAATTTAACAAACATAAAAATATGACGTAGATGGGTTTGCAGTTTTCACGGTGTACATTTCAGATTGCATCTATTATACACATGAAAATAACTCACGTTTTCTCCTGAGGTGACGTAAGTTGCTCGTGTTACCACCAGCGGCAACAACAGTGGCTCCAAACTCGCAAAACGTCGGATTTTTTAAAACCAAAACACTTCCAATTTAATGGATCAGTGAATCTTAGTCCTACCTATAAACTCTGTTTTCTGATCTTTGACATCAAAGGACATTGGCTTTGATGTGAAGAAACACTGTCTGTATTGTCACGGAAAAAGCTGTTACTATGGAAACGGTGACATCATCTGTGAGGTGGAAGAAGGTAAACAGGCTATATTGGTGCACAAGAGAGGAGCTGTGTCTGCTGTTTGGAAGTGTTTTGGTTTGAAAAAATCCGACAACAACAGTGGCTCCAAACTCGCAAAACGTCCGATTTTTTCAAACCAAAACACTTCCAAACAGCAGACACAGCTCCTCTCTTGTGCACAGACTATATTGGTGCATCTCCGGACTGTCTTTGTTCCTCCTGCATCGCTCTTTTCTGTTCTTTAAGTAACGCGACGGAGCCTCTCCCAGCTGTTAGCAGACTGTTGTGCTAACGGCTAGCTACAGAGCTGTACCAAGCTTGCTGTTTGGCGCTGAAATTTTATAAATGTACAATTATTAGTGTCACAAATTGTTGTGTGCTGTGGTGTTTTCCTGTTAAAGAGCATTAGTTGTGGGTTATTAATTGTTGTGTTATAATGTTATAACCATAATGTAGCAAGTGTAAAGAACGTTTTAACGTTAACCATCAGATTGTAAATAAATCTAAAAGTTATATTTGATCCCTTGTTTCTTTCGTGCTTATCTGAACTGTGACTTCTATGATCCGTTGCTCCACCAGTCCACTGCTACGAGTAGTATTTTTCCATCCGTCATCTTTAACCTCTTATCCTATTCTGGGTTGTGTGGGGACCGGAGCCAAAGGCAAGGTTCACCCTGGACAGGGATCCAGATTCTGGCAGGACTGAGACAGACATTCACACTCACATTCACACAACCTGACATGTCTTGACATTGTGGGGGAATCCCCATCGCCTGGATAGAACCCACTGACGCTGACACGGGAAGAACATGTAAACTCCACACAGGAGGGCCATCCTGCGAGGTGACTGTGCTAGCCACAGCACCAGCGTGCCAACGAGATGGAATGCAGGGTATTCTCTACCCACATAGGTGTAGCACACCGGCCTACACTTCTGTGGTCTGGAGGATACCCCGTGGCACTCCATTCCATCTAAGGAATCTGGTGGACCCAACTCATATTCACCCAACTCACATTTACGCAACTCACATTCACACAACCTAACATGTTTTGACATTGTGGGGGAATCCCCATCGCCTGGATAGAACCCACTGACGCTGACACGGGAAGAACATGTAAACTCCACACAGGAGGGCCATCCTGCGAGGTGACTGTGCTAGCCACAGCACCAGCGTGCCAACGAGATGGAATGCAGGGTATTCTCTACCCACATAGGTGTAGCACACCGGCCTACACTTCTGTGGTCTGGAGGATACCCCGTGGCACTCCATTCCATCGAAGGAATCTGGTGGACCCAACTCATATTCACCCAACTCACATTTACGCAACTCACATTCACACAACCTAACATGTTTTGACATTGTGGGGGAATCCCCATCGCCTGGATAGAACCCACTGACGCTGACACGGGAAGAACATGTAAACTCCACACAGGAGGGCCATCCTGCGAGGTGACTGTGCTAGCCACAGCACCAGCGTGCCAACGAGATGGAATGCAGGGTATTCTCTACCCACATAGGTGTAGCACACCGGCCTACACTTCTGTGGTCTGGAGGATACCCCGTGGCACTCCATTCCATCTAAGGAATCTGGTGGACCCAACTCATATTCACCCAACTCACATTTACACAACTCACATTCACACAACCTAACATGTTTTGACATTGTGGGGGAATCCCCATCGCCTGGATAGAACCCACTGACGCGCTGACACGGGGAGAACATGTAAACTCCACAAAGAAGGGCCTTCCTGCAAGGTGACTGTGCTAGCAACAGCACCAGCGTGCCAACAAGATGGAATGCAGGGTATCCTCTACCCACAGGGGTGTAGCACACCGGCCTACACCTCTGTGGTCTGGAGGGCCGTGACATTACATACCATCTAAGGAATCTCTAGTGGATCTCGGGCTGGGTGTCCAACCAAAATACCCCAAAAAGCAAAAAAAAAAGTGTTTTTAAAGTGTTTTTGTTTGTAATATGCATACTAAGCATATCATTTAGTTATAGCTACTGATAATTTAACAAACATAAAAATATGACGTAGATAGGTTTGCAGTTTTCACGGTGTACATTTCAGATTGCATCTATTATACACATGAAAATAACTCACGTTTTCTCCTGAGGTGACGTAAGTTGCTCGTGTTACCACCAGTGGCAACAACAGTGGCTCCAAACTCGCAAAACGTCGGATTTTTTAAAACCAAAACACTTCCAATTTAATGGATCAGTGAATCTTAGTCCTATCTATAAACTCTGTTTTCTGATCTTTGACATCAAAGGACATTGGCTTTGATGTGAAGAAACACTGTCTGTATTGTCACGGAAAAAGCTGTTACTATGGAAACGGTGACATCATCTGTGAGGTGGAAGAAGGTAAACAGGCTATATTGGTGCACAAGAGAGGAGCTGTGTCTGCTGTTTGGAAGTGTTTTGGTTTGAAAAAATCCGACAACAACAGTGGCTCCAAACTCGCAAAACGTCCGATTTTTTCAAACCAAAACACTTCCAAACAGCAGACACAGCTCCTCTCTTGTGCACAGACTATATTGGTGCATCTCCGGACTGTCTTTGTTCCTCCTGCATCGCTCTTTTCTGTTCTTTAAGTAACGCGTCGGAGCCTCTCCCAGCTGTTAGCAGACTGTTGTGCTAACGGCTAGCTACAGAGCTGTACCAAGCATGCTGTTTGGCGCTGAAATTTTATAAATGTACAATTATTAGTGTCACAAATTGTTGTGTGCTGTGGTGTTTTCATGTTAAAGAGGATTAGTTGTGGGTTATTAATTGTTGTGTTATAAAGTTATAACCATAATGTAGCAAGTGTAAAGAACGTTTTAACGTTAACCATCAGATTGTAAATAAATCTAAAAGTTATATTTGCTCCCTTGTTTCTTTCGTGCTTATCTGAACCGTGACTTCTATGATCCGTTGCTCCACCAGTCCACTGCTACTAGTAGTATTTTTCCATCCGTCATCTTTAACCTCTTATCCTATTCTGGGTTGTGTGGGGACCGGAGCCGAAGGCAAGGTTCACCCTGGACAGGGATCCAGATTCTGGCAGGACTGAGACAGACATTCACACTCACATTCACACAACCTGACATGTCTTGACATTGTGGGGGAATCCCCATCGCCTGGATAGAACCCACTGAGATGACACGGAAAGAACATGTAAACTCCACACAGGAAGGCTATCCTGCGAGGTGACTGTGCTAGCCACAGCACCAGCGTGCCAACGAGATGGAATGCAGGGTATTCTCTACCCACAGAGGTGTAGCACACCGGCATACACTTCTGTGATCTGGAGGATACCCCGTGGCACTCCATTCCATCTAAAGAATCTGGTGGGCCCAACTCATATTCACCCAACTCACATTTACGCAACTCACATTCACACAACCTAACATGTTTTGACATTGTGGGGGAATCCCCATCGCCTGGATAGAACCCACTGACGCTGACACGGGAAGAACATGTAAACTCCACACAGGAGGGCCATCCTGCGAGGTGACTGTGCTAGCCACAGCACCAGCGTGCCAACGAGATGGAATGCAGGGTATTCTCTACCCACATAGGTGTAGCACACCGGCCTACACTTCTGTGGTCTGGAGGATACCCCGTGGCACTCCATTCCATCTAAGGAATGTGGTGGACCCAACTCATATTCACCCAACTCACATTTACACAACTCACATTCACACAACCTAACATGTTTTGACATTGTGGGGGAATCCCCATCGCCTGGATAGAACCCACTGACGCGCTGACACGGGGAGAACATGTAAACTCCACAAAGAAGGGCCTTCCTGCAAGGTGACTGTGCTAGCAACAGCACCAGCGTGCCAACGAGGTGGAATGCAGGGTATCCTCTACCCACAGGGGTGTAGCACACCGGCCTACACCTCTGTGGTCTGGAGGGCCGTGACATTCCATACCATCTAAGGAATCTCTAGTGGATCTCGGGCTGGGTGTCTAACCAAAATACCCCAAAAAGCAAAAAAAAAAGTGTTTTTAAAGTGTTTTTGTTTGTAATATGCATACTAAGCATATCATTTAGTTATAGCTACTGATAATTTAACAAACATAAAAATATGACGTAGATAGGTTTGCAGTTTTCACGGTGTACATTTCAGATTGCATCTATTATACACATGAAAATAACTCACGTTTTCTCCTGAGGTGACGTAAGTTGCTCGTGTTACCACCAGTGGCAACAACAGTGGCTCCAAACTCGCAAAACGTCGGATTTTTTAAAACCAAAACACTTCCAATTTAATGGATCAGTGAATCTTAGTCCTATCTATAAACTCTGTTTTCTGATCTTTGACATCAAAGGACATTGGCTTTGATGTGAAGAAACACTATCTGTATTGTCACGGAAAAAGCTGTTACTATGGAAACGGTGACATCATCTGTGAGGTGGAAGAAGGTAAACAGGCTATATTGGCGCACAAGAGAGGAGCTGTGTCTGCTGTTTGGAAGTGTTTTGGTTTGAAAAAATCCAACAACAACAGTGGCTCCAAACTCGCAAAACGTCCGATTTTTTCAAACCAAAACACTTCCAAACAGCAGACACAGCTCCTCTCTTGTGCACAGACTATATTGGTGCATCTCCGGACTGTCTTTGTTCCTCCTGCATCGCTCTTTTCTGTTCTTTAAGTAACGCGACGGAGCCTCTCCCAGCTGTTAGCAGACTGTTGTGCTAACGGCTAGCTACAGAGCTGTACCAAGCATGCTGTTTGGCGCTGAAATTTTATAAATGTACAATTATTAGTGTCACAAATTGTTGTGTGCTGTGGTGTTTTCCTGTTAAAGAGGATTAGTTGTGGATTATTAATTGTTGTGTTATAAAGTTATAACCATAATGTAGCAAGTGTAAAGAACGTTTTAACGTTAACCATCAGATTGTAAATAAATCTAAAAGTTATATTTGCTCCCTTGTTTCTTTCGTGCTTATCTGAACCGTGACTTCTATGATCCGTTGCTCCACCAGTCCACTGCTACTAGTAGTATTTTTCCATCCGTCATCTTTAACCTCTTATCCTATTCTGGGTTGGGTGGGGACCGGAGCCGAAAGCAAGGTTCACCCTGGACAGGGATCCAGATTCTGGCAGGACTGAGACAGACATTCACACTCACATTCACACAACCTGACATGTCTTGACATTGTGGGGGAATCCCCATCGCCTGGATAGAACCCACTGACGCTGACACGGGAAGAACATGTAAACTCCACACAGGAGGGCCATCCTGCGAGGTGACTGTGCTAGCCACAGCACCAGCGTGCCAACGAGATGGAATGCAGGGTATTCTCTACCCACAGAGGTGTAGCACACCGGCCTACACTTCTGTGGTCTGGAGGATACCCCGTGGCACTCCATTCCATCTAAGGAATCTGGTGGACCCAACTCATATTCACCCAACTCACATTTACACAACTCACATTCACACAACCTAACATGTTTTGACATTGTGGGGGAATCCCCATCGCCTGGATAGAACCCACTGACGCTGACACGGGAAGAACATGTAAACTCCACACAGGAGGGCCATCCTGCGAGGTGACTGTGCTAGCCACAGCACCAGCGTGCCAACGAGATGGAATGCAGGGTATTCTCTACCCACAGAGGTGTAGCACACCGGCCTACACTTCTGTGGTCTGGAGGATACCCCGTGGCACTCCATTCCATCTAAGGAATCTGGTGGACCCAACTCATATTCACCCAACTCACATTTACACAACTCACATTCACACAACCTAACATGTTTTGACATTGTGGGGGAATCCCCATCGCCTGGATAGAACCCACTGACGCTGACACGGGAAGAACATGTAAACTCCACAAAGAAGGGCCTTCCTGCAAGGTGTGCTAGCCACAGCACCAGCGTGCCAATGAGATGGAATGCAGGGTATCCTCTACCCACAGGGGTGTAGCACACCGGCCTACACCTCTGTGGTCTGGAGGGCCGTGACATTCCATACCATCTAAGGAATCTCTGGTGGATCTCGGGCTGGGTGTCTCACCAAAATACCCCAAAAAGCAAAAAAAAAGTGTTTTTAAAGTGTTTTTGTTTGGAATATGCATACTAAGCATATCATTTAGTTATAGCTACTGATAATTTAACAAACATAAAAATATGACGTAGATAGGTTTGCAGTTTTCACGGTGTACATTTCAGATTGCATCTATTATACACATGAAAATAACTCACGTTTTCTCCTGAGGTGACGTAAGTTGCTCGTGTTACCACCAGTGGCAACAACAGTGGCTCCAAACTCGCAAAAAGTCGGATTTTTTAAAACCAAAACACTTCAAATTTAATGGATCAGTGAATCTTAGTCCTATCTATAAACTCTGTTTTCTGATCTTTGACATCAAAGGACATTGGCTTTGATGTGAAGAAACACTATCTGTATTGTCACGGAAAAAGCTGTTACTATGGAAACGGTGACATCATCTGTGAGGTGGAAGAAGGTGAACAGGCTATATTGGTGCACAAGAGAGGAGCTGTGTCTGCTCTTTGGAAGTGTTTTGGTTTGAAAAAATCCGATAACAACAGTGGCTCCAAACTCGCAAAACGTCCGATTTTTTCAAACCAAAGCACTTCCAAACAGCAGACACAGCTCCTCTCTTGTGCACAGACTATATTGGTGCATCTCCGGACTGTCTTTGTTCCTCCTGCATCGCTCTTTTCTGTTCTTTAAGTAACGCGACGGAGCCTCTCCCAGCTGTTAGCAGACTGTTGTGCTAACGGCTAGCTACAGAGCTGTACCAAGCATGCTGTTTGGCGCTGAAATTTTATAAATGTACAATTATTAGTGTCACAAATTGTTGTGTGCTGTGGTGTTTTCCTGTTAAAGAGGATTAGTTGTGGGTTATTAATTGTTGTGTTATAAAGTTATAACCATAATGTAGCAAGTGTAAAGAACGTTTTAACGTTAACCATCAGATTGTAAATAAATCTAAAAGTTATGTTTGCTCCCTTGTTTCTTTCGTGCTTATCTGAACCGTGACTTCTATGATCCATTGCTCCACCAGTCCACTGCTACTAGTAGTATTTTTCCATCCGTCATCTTTAACCTCTTATCCTATTCTGGGTTGTGTGGGGACCGGAGCCGAAGGCAAGGTTCACCCTGGACAGGGATCCAGATTCTGGCAGGACTGAGACAGACATTCACACTCACATTCACACAACCTGACATGTCTTGACATTGTGGGGGAATCCCCATCGCCTGGATAGAACCCACTGACGCTGACACGGGAAGAACATGTAAACTCCACACAGGAGGGCCATCCTGCGAGGTGACTGTGCTAGCCACAGCACCAGCGTGCCAACGAGATGGAATGCAGGGTATTCTCTACCCACATAGGTGTAGCACACCGGCCTACACTTCTGTGGTCTGGAGGATACCCCGTGGCACTCCATTCCATCTAAGGAATCTGGTGGACCCAACTCATATTCACCCAACTCACATTTACGCAACTCACATTCACACAACCTAACATGTTTTGACATTGTGGGGGAATCCCCATCGCCTGGATAGAACCCACTGACGCTGACACGGGAAGAACATGTAAACTCCACACAGGAGGGCCATCCTGCGAGGTGACTGTGCTAGCCACAGCACCAGCGTGCCAACGAGATGGAATGCAGGGTATTCTCTACCCACATAGGTGTAGCACACCGGCCTACACTTCTGTGGTCTGGAGGATACCCCGTGGCACTCCATTCCATCTAAGGAATCTGGTGGACCCAACTCATATTCACCCAACTCACATTTACACAACTCACATTCACACAACCTAACATGTTTTGACATTGTGGGGGAATCCCCATCGCCTGGATAGAACCCACTGACGCGCTGACACGGGGAGAACATGTAAACTCCACAAAGAAGGGCCTTCCTGCAAGGTGACTGTGCTAGCAACAGCACCAGCGTGCCAACGAGATGGAATGCAGGGTATCCTCTACCCACAGGGGTGTAGCACACCGGCCTACACCTCTGTGGTCTGGAGGGCCGTGACATTACATACCATCTAAGGAATCTCTAGTGGATCTCGGGCTGGGTGTCCAACCAAAATACCCCAAAAAGCAAAAAAAAAAGTGTTTTTAAAGTGTTTTTGTTTGTAATATGCATACTAAGCATATCATTTAGTTATAGCTACTGATAATTTAACAAACATAAAAATATGACGTAGATAGGTTTGCAGTTTTCACGGTGTACATTTCAGATTGCATCTATTATACACATGAAAATAACTCACGTTTTCTCCTGAGGTGACGTAAGTTGCTCGTGTTACCACCAGTGGCAACAACAGTGGCTCCAAACTCGCAAAACGTCGGATTTTTTAAAACCAAAACACTTCCAATTTAATGGATCAGTGAATCTTAGTCCTATCTATAAACTCTGTTTTCTGATCTTTGACATCAAAGGACATTGGCTTTGATGTGAAGAAACACTGTCTGTATTGTCACGGAAAAAGCTGTTACTATGGAAACAGTGACATCATCTGTGAGGTGGAAGAAGGTAAACAGGCTATATTGGTGCACAAGAGAGGAGCTGTGTCTGCTGTTTGGAAGTGTTTTGGTTTGAAAAAATCCGACAACAACAGTGGCTCCAAACTCGCAAAACGTCCGATTTTTTCAAACCAAAACACTTCCAAACAGCAGACACAGCTCCTCTCTTGTGCACAGACTATATTGGTGCATCTCCGGACTGTCTTTGTTCCTCCTGCATCGCTCTTTTCTGTTCTTTAAGTAACGCGACGGAGCCTCTCCCAGCTGTTAGCAGACTGTTGTGCTAACGGCTAGCTACAGAGCTGTACCAAGCATGCTGTTTGGCGCTGAAATTTTATAAATGTACAATTATTAGTGTCACAAATTGTTGTGTGCTGTGGTGTTTTCCTGTTAAAGAGGATTAGTTGTGGGTTATTAATTGTTGTGTTATAAAGTTATAACCATAATGTAGCAAGTGTAAAGAACGTTTTAACGTTAACCATCAGATTGTAAATAAATCTAAAAGTTATATTTGCTCCCTTGTTTCTTTCGTGCTTATCTGAACCGTGACTTCTATGATCCGTTGCTCCACCAGTCCACTGCTACTAGTAGTATTTTTCCATCCGTCATCTTTAACCTCTTATCCTATTCTGGGTTGTGTGGGGACCGGAGCCGAAGGCAAGGTTCACCCTGGACAGGGATCCAGATTCTGGCAGGACTGAGACAGACATTCACACTCACATTCACACAACCTGACATGTCTTGACATTGTGGGGGAATCCCCATCGCCTGGATAGAACCCACTGAGATGACACGGAAAGAACATGTAAACTCCATACAGGAAGGCTATCCTGCGAGGTGACTGTGCTAGCCACAGCACCAGCGTGCCAACGAGATGGAATGCAGGGTATTCTCTACCCACAGAGGTGTAGCACACCGGCATACACTTCTGTGATCTGGAGGATACCCCGTGGCACTCCATTCCATCTAAAGAATCTGGTGGGCCCAACTCATATTCACCCAACTCACATTTACGCAACTCACATTCACACAACCTAACATGTTTTGACATTGTGGGGGAATCCCCATCGCCTGGATAGAACCCACTGACGCTGACACGGGAAGAACATGTAAACTCCACACAGGAGGGCCATCCTGCGAGGTGACTGTGCTAGCCACAGCACCAGCGTGCCAACGAGATGGAATGCAGGGTATTCTCTACCCACATAGGTGTAGCACACCGGCCTACACTTCTGTGGTCTGGAGGATACCCCGTGGCACTCCATTCCATCTAAGGAATGTGGTGGACCCAACTCATATTCACCCAACTCACATTTACACAACTCACATTCACACAACCTAACATGTTTTGACATTGTGGGGGAATCCCCATCGCCTGGATAGAACCCACTGACGCGCTGACACGGGGAGAACATGTAAACTCCACAAAGAAGGGCCTTCCTGCAAGGTGACTGTGCTAGCAACAGCACCAGCGTGCCAACGAGATGGAATGCAGGGTATCCTCTACCCACAGGGGTGTAGCACACCGGCCTACACCTCTGTGGTCTGGAGGGCCGTGACATTCCATACCATCTAAGGAATCTCTAGTGGATCTCGGGCTGGGTGTCTAACCAAAATACCCCAAAAAGCAAAAAAAAAAGTGTTTTTAAAGTGTTTTTGTTTGTAATATGCATACTAAGCATATCATTTAGTTATAGCTACTGATAATTTAACAAACATAAAAATATGACGTAGATAGGTTTGCAGTTTTCACGGTGTACATTTCAGATTGCATCTATTATACACATGAAAATAACTCACGTTTTCTCCTGAGGTGACGTAAGTTGCTCGTGTTACCACCAGTGGCAACAACAGTGGCTCCAAACTCGCAAAACGTCGGATTTTTTAAAACCAAAACACTTCCAATTTAATGGATCAGTGAATCTTAGTCCTATCTATAAACTCTGTTTTCTGATCTTTGACATCAAAGGACATTGGCTTTGATGTGAAGAAACACTATCTGTATTGTCACGGAAAAAGCTGTTACTATGGAAACGGTGACATCATCTGTGAGGTGGAAGAAGGTAAACAGGCTATATTGGCGCACAAGAGAGGAGCTGTGTCTGCTGTTTGGAAGTGTTTTGGTTTGAAAAAATCCGACAACAACAGTGGCTCCAAACTCGCAAAACGTCCGATTTTTTCAAACCAAAACACTTCCAAACAGCAGACACAGCTCCTCTCTTGTGCACAGACTATATTGGTGCATCTCCGGACTGTCTTTGTTCCTCCTGCATCGCTCTTTTCTGTTCTTTAAGTAACGCGACGGAGCCTCTCCCAGCTGTTAGCAGACTGTTGTGCTAACGGCTAGCTACAGAGCTGTACCAAGCATGCTGTTTGGCGCTGAAATTTTATAAATGTACAATTATTAGTGTCACAAATTGTTGTGTGCTGTGGTGTTTTCCTGTTAAAGAGGATTAGTTGTGGATTATTAATTGTTGTGTTATAAAGTTATAACCATAATGTAGCAAGTGTAAAGAACGTTTTAACGTTAACCATCAGATTGTAAATAAATCTAAAAGTTATATTTGCTCCCTTGTTTCTTTCGTGCTTATCTGAACCGTGACTTCTATGATCCGTTGCTCCACCAGTCCACTGCTACTAGTAGTATTTTTCCATCCGTCATCTTTAACCTCTTATCCTATTCTGGGTTGTGTGGGGACCGGAGCCGAAGGCAAGGTTCACCCTGGACAGGGATCCAGATTCTGGCAGGACTGAGACAGACATTCACACTCACATTCACACAACCTGACATGTCTTGACATTGTGGGGGAATCCCCATCGCCTGGATAGAACCCACTGACGCTGACACGGGAAGAACATGTAAACTCCACACAGGAGGGCCATCCTGCGAGGTGACTGTGCTAGCCACAGCACCAGCGTGCCAACGAGATGGAATGCAGGGTATTCTCTACCCACAGAGGTGTAGCACACCGGCCTACACTTCTGTGGTCTGGAGGATACCCCGTGGCACTCCATTCCATCTAAGGAATCTGGTGGACCCAACTCATATTCACCCAACTCACATTTACACAACTCACATTCACACAACCTAACATGTTTTGACATTGTGGGGGAATCCCCATCGCCTGGATAGAACCCACTGACGCGCTGACACGGGGAGAACATGTAAACTCCACAAAGAAGGGCCTTCCTGCAAGGTGACTGTGGTAGCAACAGCACCAGCGTGCCAACGAGATGGAATGCAGGGTATCCTCTACCCACAGGGGTGTAGCACACCGGCCTACACCTCTGTGGTCTGGAGGGCCGTGACATTCCATACCATCTAAGGAATCTCTAGTGGATCTCGGGCTGGGTGTCTAACCAAAATACCCCAAAAAGCAAAAAAAAAAGTGTTTTTAAAGTGTTTTTGTTTGTAATATGCATACTAAGCATATCATTTAGTTATAGCTACTGATAATTTAACAAACATAAAAATATGACGTAGATAGGTTTGCAGTTTTCACGGTGTACATTTCAGATTGCATCTATTATACACATGAAAATAACTCACGTTTTCTCCTGAGGTGACGTAAGTTGCTCGTGTTACCACCAGTGGCAACAACAGTGGCTCCAAACTCGCAAAACGTCGGATTTTTTAAAACCAAAACACTTCCAATTTAATGGATCAGTGAATCTTAGTCCTATCTATAAACTCTGTTTTCTGATCTTTGACATCAAAGGACATTGGCTTTGATGTGAAGAAACACTATCTGTATTGTCACGGAAAAAGCTGTTACTATGGAAACGGTGACATCATCTGTGAGGTGGAAGAAGGTAAACAGGCTATATTGGTGCACAAGAGAGGAGCTGTGTCTGCTGTTTGGAAGTGTTTTGGTTTGAAAAAATCCGACAACAACAGTGGCTCCAAACTCGCAAAACGTCCGATTTTTTCAAACCAAAACACTTCCAAACAGCAGACACAGCTCCTCTCTTGTGCACAGACTATATTGGTGCATCTCCGGACTGTCTTTGTTCCTCCTGCATCGCTCTGTTCTGTTCTTTAAGTAACGCGACGGAGCCTCTCCCAGCTGTTAGCAGACTGTTGTGCTAACGGCTAGCTACAGAGCTGTACCAAGCATGCTGTTTGGCGCTGAAATTTTATAAATGTACAATTATTAGTGTCACAAATTGTTGTGTGCTGTGGTGTTTTCCTGTTAAAGAGGATTAGTTGTGGGTTATTAATTGTTGTGTTATAAAGTTATAACCATAATGTAGCAAGTGTAAAGAACGTTTTAACGTTAACCATCAGATTGTAAATAAATCTAAAAGTTATATTTGCTCCCTTGTTTCTTTCGTGCTTATCTGAACCGTGACTTCTATGATCCGTTGCTCCACCAGTCCACTGCTACTAGTAGTATTTTTCCATCCGTCATTTTTAACCTCTTATCCTATTCTGGGTTGGGTGGGGACCGGAGCCGAAAGCAAGGTTCACCCTGGACAGGGATCAAGATTCTGGCAGGACTGAGACAGACATTCACACTCACATTCACACAACCTGACATGTCTTGACATTGTGGGGGAATCCCCATCGCCTGGATAGAACCCACTGACGCTGACACGGGAAGAACATGTAAACTCCACACAGGAGGGCCATCCTGCGAGGTGACTGTGCTAGCCACAGCACCAGCGTGCCAACGAGATGGAATGCAGGGTATTCTCTACCCACAGAGGTGTAGCACACCGGCCTACACTTCTGTGGTCTGGAGGATACCCCGTGGCACTCCATTCCATCTAAGGAATCTGGTGGACCCAACTCATATTCACCCAACTCACATTTACACAACTCACATTCACACAACCTAACATGTTTTGACATTGTGGGGGAATCCCCATCGCCTGGATAGAACCCACTGACGCTGACACGGGAAGAACATGTAAACTCCACACAGGAGGGCCATCCTGCGAGGTGACTGTGCTAGCCACAGCACCAGCGTGCCAACGAGATGGAATGCAGGGTATTCTCTACCCACAGAGGTGTAGCACACCGGCCTACACTTCTGTGGTCTGGAGGATACCCCGTGGCACTCCATTCCATCTAAGGAATCTGGTGGACCCAACTCATATTCACCCAACTCACATTTACACAACTCACATTCACACAACCTAACATGTTTTGACATTGTGGGGGAATCCCCATCGCCTGGATAGAACCCACTGACGCTGACACGGGAAGAACATGTAAACTCCACAAAGAAGGGCCTTCCTGCAAGGTGTGCTAGCCACAGCACCAGCGTGCCAACGAGATGGAATGCAGGGTATCCTCTACCCACAGGGGTGTAGCACACCGGCCTACACCTCTGTGGTCTGGAGGGCCGTGACATTCCATACCATCTAAGGAATCTCTGGTGGATCTCGGGCTGGGTGTCTCACCAAAATACCCCAAAAAGCAAAAAAAAAGTGTTTTTAAAGTGTTTTTGTTTGGAATATGCATACTAAGCATATCATTTAGTTATAGCTACTGATAATTTAACAAACATAAAAATATGACGTAGATAGGTTTGCAGTTTTCACGGTGTACATTTCAGATTGCATCTATTATACACATGAAAATAACTCACGTTTTCTCCTGAGGTGACGTAAGTTGCTCGTGTTACCACCAGTGGCAACAACAGTGGCTCCAAACTCGCAAAAAGTCGGATTTTTTAAAACCAAAACACTTCAAATTTAATGGATCAGTGAATCTTAGTCCTATCTATAAACTCTGTTTTCTGATCTTTGACATCAAAGGACATTGGCTTTGATGTGAAGAAACACTATCTGTATTGTCACGGAAAAAGCTGTTACTATGGAAACGGTGACATCATCTGTGAGGTGGAAGAAGGTGAACAGGCTATATTGGTGCACAAGAGAGGAGCTGTGTCTGCTCTTTGGAAGTGTTTTGGTTTGAAAAAATCCGATAACAACAGTGGCTCCAAACTCGCAAAACGTCCGATTTTTTCAAACCAAAGCACTTCCAAACAGCAGACACAGCTCCTCTCTTGTGCACAGACTATATTGGTGCATCTCCGGACTGTCTTTGTTCCTCCTGCATCGCTCTTTTCTGTTCTTTAAGTAACGCGACGGAGCCTCTCCCAGCTGTTAGCAGACTGTTGTGCTAACGGCTAGCTACAGAGCTGTACCAAGCATGCTGTTTGGCGCTGAAATTTTATAAATGTACAATTATTAGTGTCACAAATTGTTGTGTGCTGTGGTGTTTTCCTGTTAAAGAGGATTAGTTGTGGGTTATTAATTGTTGTGTTATAAAGTTATAACCATAATGTAGCAAGTGTAAAGAACGTTTTAACGTTAACCATCAGATTGTAAATAAATCTAAAAGTTATGTTTGCTCCCTTGTTTCTTTCGTGCTTATCTGAACCGTGACTTCTATGATCCATTGCTCCACCAGTCCACTGCTACTAGTAGTATTTTTCCATCCGTCATCTTTAACCTCTTATCCTATTCTGGGTTGTGTGGGGACCGGAGCCGAAGGCAAGGTTCACCCTGGACAGGGATCCAGATTCTGGCAGGACTGAGACAGACATTCACACTCACATTCACACAACCTGACATGTCTTGACATTGTGGGGGAATCCCCATCGCCTGGATAGAACCCACTGACGCTGACACGGGAAGAACATGTAAACTCCAC